>NC_137773.1:49450313-50050313 GCF_963455305.1 Plecotus auritus | reverse complement strand
ACTTTACCCAATAGAGCCTACAGAAATATCTTGTAAGATATCATTTTTAGAATTTTGATTATATACAATTTAATAAATTGCAAATTTAGTTCACCATTTTATATTCTTATGACTGATAATGCCATTCTAATTTTATTGTGTTTGTTTTATTTTGACTATCTTTATTGCTTGTTTTATATCCTATGTTAACTATTTTGTTTCTCTTCTAAACTAATTTTCTCCTTCTCTACTCAAGGGAATTTTTTTCTTACATAGTACAAGGAAAACCAAAAACTTCTCCAAAATACAAACTCTGGCTTCAAGGAGGAACAATTCAATTCATTATGAAAATGTTTGTGTGGTGATAATTATATATTTACAAAACAATATGCAAGGTATTGCATACAGTTTAAAGAACATAGAAGGAACAATACTGACCTTCTAGAACTTAAAATCAAGTCAAAATCATAAGAAGTGTTCATTTCATTATATTATAGACAAAGTAAAATGAAGAAATAAGAAATTCCCAAAGACATCAAGTTCAGAAGACCAAGGGCAGAGAGAGTAGGAAAGACAGAAAAAGAATTTAAAAAATGTTTAGGTGTCTCTGAAGGCCTTTTGGATAATCTACCATTTGATTAGGGCTTAAAGCAAATAAAGATTCTAGCATAATATAAGTGAGTTTTTCAGAATGCTGCCTCTGCCACCAAATGACTTTAGTCCTTGAGAAAGTTATTCTACCTCCTTAAACTTCAGCCACTTAGCTGATAAGTGAGCAATTAAAAAAAACTACTTACTTTAGAGAGCTACTATAAAGTTTAAGTGAGATCAATGTAAAACATCTTGAAAATATTATATATGTGTTCCATAATTTTTCTTTTTTTTTCACTTTTTTTTTTTTACCAGAAATCTGAGATAGTCATCTTAGGGTCAATGACAATATGAACAAGGTACACATTCTACAAATATTAACAAAATAAACCCAGTGATATATTAAAAATAGTATACATATTTTGACTAAATGGATCAATTCCATTAATGCAAGGTTAGATTAGACTTATTAGAGAATCTATTTATATAATGTTTCTTATTTAAAATCAAAGGAGAGATAAACATACATAGGTACATAGTTGTGGAAAAAAACTTACTGAAAATCAATATCCATTTATCTTAAAAATGTATAGCAAACTAAGGATAGCAAGACACTTCCTAAAGCTAATGAAAAACAACATAGTATGCACCGGTGAACTGTTAGAAGCATATTTAAAAGTAAAGAATGAGAACAAATGTGTTTTTCTAATCACTTACATTGAACGTTATATCCAGGCTGTATCTAATTCAGGGAGACAAAGATAAGAAATATTGTAGGAACTAGAGAGAAGAAACAATGATAATACAGGGTCAGGCAAAAGTAGGTTTACAGTTGTGAATACACAAAACACAGAGTTTATTCTTGTATTATAATTTATTAATTTTTGTATTATTTCCCTACAACTCTTAATCTACTTATCTACTTTTGCCCAGCTCTGTATACTGACAAATTAAGAGATTAGATGTGATTTTAAGTAGGTTTCTTGCCAACAAAATAATATTTTAATTAATTACATCTCTAATCACTGGATAAAAAGAGTAAGATAATATGATTTTAAAAGGATGAATGTTACAGTATGATATACATAGAATGCATTTGACAAGAGATGTCCATTCCTTCATAGGAAAAAAAATTAAACTTGATTAATTGCATAAAGATGATATAAACAACTAAATAGATATATACTATGTTCGTGCACATAAACATTATTAACAGAAAGATGTCAATTCTTTCCAAATTAATAAATTCATTGTGAGGCTAATTAAAATCTCTTATTTTTGCTTGTGGAACATGACAATCTGATTTGAAAATGTATATGAACTAGCAAAGACTCAATGGCAGACAAGATAATTGGAAGAAAGAACAAGGAGGGTGTCAATGCAGTGATACAAGCTAAGACATACCATAAAGCAATGGTAATTGAGACACTGGGAGTTTCTGTGGTGGAGACAAATAATCAATGCCGCAGAAGAAAGAGCTTAGTTATGGACCCATGTACCTTTGAACGTTTTATGCATGACACAGGTGGAATTACAGATCAACGGAGAAAGAAGAATAAGTTAACCACTGGTGCTAAAATTGTATATTTTTTATTTAAAGAATCAATATTTTGCTTCACATCACATACAAAATTCCTGATATTAAGTATTTCTATGTAAGAACATTTCAAAATTTTAATATAAAATAAAATAAAATTTTCTTCATGACTGGAAGATACAGAGTATTTTTTAAAATATCTGAAAACAGGTAATAGAAAAAGATGTGATAAGTTGATTATATTAAAATTTATTGCTTTGCCTGAAAAGATACCATTAGAAAAAGTAAAAGCCAAGTTTTAGGCTGAAAAAATATTTTTAAATGCATATAATTGGCAGAGAATTTGTTACAGACTACAAAATACCTTCCTATAAATAAAAAATAAGATGCAAAAGTGCTGAATTATACAAGTGGCAAATATATAAATTCCCTTTCTTGGGGGAAGGGGCTGGGTAAATATATGAAAGAAATTTCAACTTCTTCAGAAATTATGGAAATGTAAAATTGTTACTACAATTAAATGCATCTGATGTCCTAAACTAGATAATAATTTAAAATACTGTTGGTAAGGATGTAAAGAAATATAGGAATCCCATATTTTGCTGCTGGTGGAAGTGTAAATTGTTACAGCCACTTTGGGGAGCAATTTGGCAATAACTAATAGAACTAACTGTATGTATACTATATAACTCTCATACCACAAGGCTCAAAGAAACTATCAAATTGCATAAAACTAAAATATAAAAAACTGAACTAAAGAAATTTTCAGGAGGACATCTTATAGGAGCTGTTCTTCACTGAATAATCTTCTTTTCATTCAACCTTAGCAACAACAACAACAAAAAATGTTTATTGTTTATCCTCTTTCTCTTTCCTTTCTTCTCTCCTTTTTCTACCTTCCTTCAAGAATCAGAAGACTTATCTACTTTTTCTGTCTGTCTATTGGGAACTACTTGATAATTTGTTATAATTCTTTCTCACTGTTTGCAATTGCCTTCCCTACTCAAATGTAATAAGTTACATGGCTTAAGGTTAATGTAGGAAAAAAAGTATATCTAATATTTTGTGCATATTTCTCATATTAGTGGTATTAGGCCTTTAGATATTGTCTTACATAGACATTAATTCTTTCTCAAACTCACTGTTCTCTGGGATCTCACAAGAAACAATGAATCTAGTTTGCTTAGTTCCTCACTGTGTCTTATAAATTTTGATGACTCAGTTGTCCACAAAATGTTGGTGCATTTTCTTGAGGCTGGTTTTGTTGCCAGTGCAGAAGTGGAAGTGAACTTTGGTTTTAATGTCTACTTTCTCAAGGGAAGATAACTGGCTGCACTATATTGGGCAATGAATTGATGGGAGCACTGGTCTGAAATGGAACTGGTTCTTTCATACAGCATCTGAAAAGAAGTCTCCCATTCTATTACAAATAATATGAATCATTCAATCTACTTACTGTATGTGATAATTTTCTATTCCTCTATAAGAAAATTCTTTCACCATCTCCTGAATTTCAGTTCAGCCATTCTTTATATTGACTGACAGTGAATGATGATTGGTTCAAATTGCTTCTCTAGTTATTTCTAGTTTTGGTATCAGTCATCAAAGGATTACGTCAGGGTGTAGGATTATATCAAACTGACATATGTCACTGTCTTGTTAGTTTTTTTGGCTTAATAGTTAATGTTAATTAATAGTCTATAATAATAAAAGCATAATATGCTAATTAGACCAGACAGCCAAATGACCTCCCGGATGTCATTCAGGATGTCCTTCCGGACAAAGCCGCAGTGGCGGGGGCCGAGGCAGAGGCAGTTAGGGGCGATCAGGCAGGCAAGCAGAGTGGTTAGGGCCCATTGGTCTTGAATTGCAAGATGGATATCCGAATGCCGGTTTAGGCCCAATCCTGCAGGGATCCCTGCGAGATCGGGCCTAAACCAGCAGTTGGACATCCCTTGAGGGCCCTGGATTGCGAGAGGGTGCAGGCCGGGCTGAGGGACCCCCTCCCCCATGCACGAATTTTGTGCAGTGAGCCTCTAGTAGTTAATACTTATAAAGCACTTGTAATGATAAGGCACTGTTCTTTGTACTTCATCTGTATTTATCCCATGTAATCCTACAACATTTCTATTAACATTCTTATCTTACAGAGTAGAAGACTGAGGAACAGAGAGATTAAGTAACTTGTTTAAGGTCTCATGGCTAGAAGGTTGAGAACCAAGGTTCAACCCAAGCAGCTTGGCCTAGAATCTGTGCTTTAAACTATCATACAGCCATTCCCAGATTGATCCCTAAATCTGATAAATTATATTTCCTAATCAAATTAAACTTCTGAACCTAAATCTTTTTATGAGACCCCCTTGTCCTGGCTGGTGTGGCTCGGAGGGTTCTTGAAGGATGAATTTGCCAAATAAGTCTATACTGATTGGGAAAATCCATTTTGGAGACCGCCATTTTACTACAGGCAATAAACCTCTGTACTTCATGTACTATTGGTATTTTTTCTAAAATCTATGACAAGTTTAGGTACAGATGACTTAAATAAATTAAAGATAGGATATAATTTATTAGTCTTAAAAACTTTACAATGATTATTGGCCTGAGAGTACATTCCAGGAAGTAACTTAGCCAAAATCTGCTCAACATGTAAATGGCAGCCCACTATGTACCAACAGAAGAAAATGAGTATATCAGTAATTAGATGGACAAGAATATTAAAGAAACAATTTTAAGGAGACATAATGGAGACTTTTTTATAGAATGAGAGGAATGAATGTCACTAAGGAAAATGAGATTAAAGATAGGACAACAGGGGAATAAGTGATGGAGGCAAATCTTCAAAGAGAGAGCTGTTAGTGTTCTAAGCTACAGCAAAATATCAGAGTTCACAAATTAGCAATTCTTTCAAAATAACTAAAAGTAGGGAGATTAGATTTTCTTAATGGTATGATGAGAGATGATCCAAGTGCAAAACAACCTTGGAGTGTTTAGTGGAAGACTGAAATTAGTCAAGGAACCAAAAGCAGGGAGCGTTAGTGTATGTAATTTTCTGAATGGTAGGATAGGAAAGAATTTAAATGAGAAACAAGTCAAGCATATGAAGTGGGAAAACAAAGTCACAAACTTTCTGAAATCAGAGCATTTAGTTTTTTCTTAGTGAAAAGAGGGGCAAATATGGGAAGAGGCACAGCTACAATGATGAATTTCACCTAATATGAAATTTGTATTATGATCAGTCCAGTTCGCAGAATTTATTGCAATTTTAGTGTTCAAGAGACAATTTGAGACAAATACAAGCCAGATTGAAAGTAATATAACTAATGTGAAAGGATGTGATTTTTCAATGCTATACAAAACTACTCAGTAACTGGTGTGCTGCAGTTTATTCTTCTACGTATAATGGAAAATTACCATGACAATTTATCTTCTTGGGTTTCAGTATCATAAATTTAGCTTTCTTGCCTGCACTTACTTCTGTGTGATGACACTTTTTTTAATCATCATGTATCTTCATTTAAAATCCACACTTAGACTCTTTTGTTGAATTCCTACATAAGTAAATGGCTTTGATAAAGTTGGGAAATTCTTTTAAATAATGTTTTAAGAAGACATGCCTTCTCATAATAAATCATCTTGGGCTTTGTATAATTAAAAAAGTCTTTATTTAAATAAGAGAAGGGGCATGGAGCAAATAATATTCTCATCCTTACATTCTCCAAGTTCATGAAAAAATAATTCCTTAGAGATTTCTATGAATGGTATAGTAGGAAATAATTTGAATGAGGAACATTCATGTTCTTGCACCTGACACCCTATTGGCTTGGTACAGATTAGCAAAACAGCTAACTCTTCTTTTGTTTCCGGGAACCCTGAATTCCCCACTAATGTTCTCCCTAGCAGTAGGGAAACCCACTAGAAACTACTGTGAATGCCAATCTAAATATTATTTGATCACCAGTCTGGTTGTTGACCTGTACAGCTATTATTACTTAGCAAAATCTCTGTTCTCTTTTATGAATGTACTTCTTCCTTCTTTTCTCTCTCCCTCCTTTACTCACCTTTTCTACTTTTCTATCCTTTCTCCCTCTCTTCCTCCCTCCCTTCCTCCTTTCCTTTCTTCCTTCTTTCCTTCCTTTCTCTCTCTCTCTCTCTCTCTCTCTCTCTCTCTCTCTCTCTCTCTCTCTCTCTCTCTCTCCCACCCCCCCGCTTACTATCTTTCTTTTATGCTGCCAAAAGGGATCATCCTGAGATAAAAAGATAAACATGTTTATGTGTTTTAGCAATCACTAACACATTTTTATTCAGAAGACAATTAGTGTTATAATAGTAAACACAGACCATATAGAAGTCTAACATTTAAATGGAGTTATAGAGAATGTTGCTAAAAGCTTACTTACCCTGTAGGTTACTTATCAGTATGTTCATATGATGCCATTAGGCACCAAGGTCTTAACATACTGCCAAGAGTAAGTAAAGTAGAATAGTCTCACTATTTTTGTTACTTTCCAAATCTCCAAAGAATACAGCAGACAACCAGGGAGAAAATTAGGATTGGCAATAGAGAATGTTAGCATTCTATTTAACACTTACACTTAAGGTCTTCCTGATGCTATAGTTGAAATGTTCTTATTTCTTTCTGTATATATAGAAAGTAAGCATCATTATTACCAATATTATCCTATTTGACAAACACCTAGAGATTATATAAATAATGTGAAGTGAGATAAGTCTTATGATTCTAGCCCTAGTAGTGATATGTGTCAACGGGACTGTTGCAACTAACCCATGAAGCCTTAATTCCATGTTATCACTCAGTGTAAAGTGCAAAGGCACCTCCTACACCAACTTTATTCCCCAAATACTCTATGGTTTCTTGTTCTTTAGTCCAGTTCACTACCCAAATCTTTTCACTGTGTTATCCTGACCTGACCATTTTTAACAAGCAGACTATTACATCCATAACTAGAGGCCCGGTGCATGAATTCGTGCATGGGTTACTGGGGTTCTTTTCCCAGCCTTACAAAGGGTTCTGCATTCTGGAGAAAGGAGCTGATGCATAGATTCAAGAAGGAGTCCAAAGCTGAAAGATAATTTTGAAAGGCATTGGGGGTCAGAGGGAGCTTTAGCTAAAGGAGCTAAAAGACTACCCCTTGTCTAAGGGCCCTGTGCTATTTATGAAAACAATTTGTCCTAAGGCAAGGTGAAGATATGCACTTCAAAGGGTAAGGTTTACAGAAGCATTGTCAGTTTGGGAAATAGCCTACAGCTGTTTAGGTGTTTGGCCAACTGGAGGCAATAACATGCAGATTTAAGATGCCCTGAACTGTCTAGCAGCAGACACTAATATATACAAATATTTAGGTTTGGGGAAATGTCCTAAAACCATTTTCCAACAGGTAATTACATTTGTGGCTCAGCCCTTGTTGAGCCCCCAAGCTTCACCAACCTTTTGATGAAACTTTTGTAATTATTACATTTTGGAATTGGTTCCTGGCAATGGGTGGGGTCTGGCTGGCCTGCCCCGATGGGAAGTGATTGGGGGCCAGGCCAGCTGGGGGATGGGCCGTGGGTAGTTGACCTGCCGGCCCTGCCCCTGATTGGGGTTGGGGGATGATCAGAGGCAGAGCCTTCTGGGAAGAAGGGCTGCAGGAGGTTGGGGGCGCTGATCTGGGCCCTGATCAGGCCAGTTGGCCACTGGAGTGCGCATCATAGTGACTGATTGTTCCAGTCGTCCGTCATTCTGGTTGCTTGGCTTTTATATATATAGATCATTTCTTTGAGCATTTCCATCAACTCCTTGACATAATCAAAATTCTACCTGATGACATCACCCACTTTTCTATAGCTTTTACAAGTGGTGACAGTGTTGGTGAAGATGTAGAGCAACTGGAAATCTCATGCATCACTGGAGGAAATGTAAACTGGTACAACAAATCACTCAAACTAGCAGAATATAAAGTCTTTAACCCTTTTTATTACCTTAGGTATAAAATCAACAAAATTTTTTTATATCTTTACCAAAATACAGGTACTCAAATTTTATAGTAATACCATTTATAATAGCTCCAGATACCTACATGTAATTTAGAATATCCATATGTCTAGAGTATCCAGATGTCTATAATCTATATATATAAAAGCCTAAGCAACCAGCCAACCAGCTGACTGGCCAAATAGCCGGTAGCTATGACACGCAATGACCACCAGGGGGCAGATGCTCAACGCAGGAGCTGCCGAGTGACAGCAACTTTGCATAGTGCCCTCTCTGCACTCCGGGACTCCTCGGGGGATGTTGGACTGCTGGTTTCAGCCCGATCCCTGCATACCAGGCCAAATGGACCCCAACAGTGCACAAATCCATGCACCGGGCCTCTAGTATAATATAATAGATAAATAAAATGTGGAATAGTCATAAATGAATTTTATGAAACAAAGACAATGCACATTAGACAGTTGCAACAATATGGGTGTATCTTACAAAAATACGTTGCATTAAATAAACCAGAAATTATGTACAGGGTGGGGCAAAAGTGGGTTTACAGTTGTTCATTTGAAAAATAATACAATAATTAATAAACAATAATACAAGAATAAACTCTGTGTTTCACATACTCACAACTATAAACCTACTTTTTTCCCCTATCCTGTATGTCCTACTATTCCACTTAAATAAAGGAAATGAGAGTAACTTCTAGTGTTTGACCTCTAGCATGCCCACTTGGATGCTAGAAGTCAAACACCAAAGACCTATTAGTGCTTCCAAGATGGGAATGTGTAGACTCAGTCATCTTGTTTAAGTTGGCACACCTCACAATACTCAAGCATTCTGTGAATCAGTGTACTACCAAATCCATATTCTTTAATGCACTATGTTTAAGTAATAAACATATTTATTTCAAAGAACTAAGGCTTGACAGAAACCTTAGATATACGATAATTTACTTCCAAGAGGCTGCTCAAGCAAATAATCAAGGGAATCCATCCTATGAATCCATCCTATGAATACAGTGTATAAAATGATAAGAAAGTGGAAACCTCACCAGTGCATATTTTGCATGTATTTGTGGTCAGGGTACCTTAAAGAAGATAAAAACACTAAAATGTACTCTTTGGGACTAAAACCACTCCTATTAGTCACTTTGGGATTATTTCTTTTAAAAAGCATTTTGTTTCTATATTTAGCTATCAATAGACCAAAGGATAGCACAGATGCCAAAACATTCAAAAGGATAAATTTTGAGGTGCCAAAGAGGTATGTAATTATCAGATTTTATTAGACTCAGCAGACAGCCAGTCTGAGAAAGAATGTGTGTATTCCAATTATTTAAATGCTTCACAGAAGCAAAAATAGTAAATTGATTAGAGAAGTTACATTTTGGAATGAGAGTAGTACAATTTATTCTGTCAATAAATGTTAAAGACTATCCTCTCTAAAAGAACATATTCTGTTTCTGATTATTTTTCATATGGAAACAATATAAATTTTAAAAATGTATTATACTTTGTTTTAGGCTAGACATTTTTATAGTGCAATGATTAAAATATAATGACCTTAGCCATTATTGAGTTGTTTTAATATATTTGAGTGCTTCAACAGGCATATTCATATTAATTTATGTATAGTCCATGATTTTTTATTTATATATTATTTTAAAAACATTTAATTCATTTGTTTACATATTTACTTATTTATTCAAAAGATTTATTTGAATAACAGGCATGAGCTTAGACTACAATATAAATGTGTTTGGAGTATTGGGTCTAAGGGAAAAAATATTAGCATGTAAACTAGAAAAACCATAAAGTAACTTTAACCTTATTTCAGTTAGAGCAAATGATTTATTTTAACTCTACATAAATATTGAGAAATATATATATGTGAATTGAGTTACTTTATCCAATATTTTTCATTTAAAATTTTTTAAAAAATATATGTTTTCATTGATTTTTAAGAGAGAGGAAGGGAGAGGGACAGAGAGATGATGCCTCCTGCACACCCCCACTGGGGATCAAGCCTTGACTGGGAATTGAACTGGTGACTTCTTGGTTCATGGCCCGATGCTCAACCACTGAACCACCCCAGCAAGGCATTTTATCTTAGTTTTTAAGCTAGTAAGTAGAGGTCAACAATCTAGGGCAATGATTAGAGATTTCTCTACTTTCATTTCAGACTCAATTTTCTTAGCATATATATTTCAAACATATGAGAATAACCAAAATTGATGATAAATTCTGAAATACGAAATTCTGGAGAAAGAAACATTTTATTATGTTTTAAATTAATAATTATAGATATATTTAAACAGTTTTCTATTTTTACTTCTAGCATTAGTCTAATTTTTGCCAAAAAATATTTTAACAATCGATTTAAAGTCAATCATTCTCTCTAGATAGTTAGATATATTGATAAATAGATGGACATCACCCTGGACAAAATAAAAAGGAAGTGTTGTCGGTGGTGGGGTCAGACCAAACCTGGGTTCAGCAACCTCAGGACTTGAGTTCTGGCTAGGAAATAATTCAGAGTCAAGACTCAACTATAAGAGAACATCCTACATAATAAAAGGCTAATATGCAAATTGACCCAACGGCGGAACGACTAGTCGCTATGACATGCACTGACCACCAGGTTGCACTCAATGCAGGAGCTGCCCCCTGGTGGTCAGTGCGCTCCCACAGGGGGAGTGCTGCTCAGCCAGAAGCCCTGAGCCGGGCTCACTGCTGGTGAGTGCAGTGGTGGTGACAGGAGCCTCTCCCACCTCCATGGCAGCGCTAATGATATTTGACTGCCAGCTTAGGCCTGCTCCCTACAGGGAGCAGGCCTAAGCCATCAGTCAGACATCTCCTGAGGGCTACCAGACTGCTAGAGGGTGCTGGCCAGGCTGAGGGAACCCCCCCTAAGTGCATGAATTTCGTGCACTGGTCCTCTAGTTCAGTGGTCAGCAAACTCATTAGTCAACAGAGCCGAATATCAACAGTACAACAATTGAAATTTCTTTTGAGAGCCAAATTTTTTCAACTTAAACTTCTTCTAACGCCACTTCTTCAAAATAGACTCGCCCAGGTCATGGTATTTTGTGGAAGAGCCACACTCAAGGGGCCAAAGAGCCACATGTGGCTCGCGAGCCACGGTTTGCGGACCACTGCTCTAGTTTATTTATAAAATCACAGAGGTGGAAGAAGTAATTTATAGAAGAAATGGGCTTAGGAAACACATTATAGAGGTAAAGGAAGGGCCCTTGGAACTTGGGAGTGAGGAAAGTAATGGTAATGCAGTGGGGGACAGGAGAGTGAGGAGAGGGAAAGCTCAGGCTCTGGTGTGCTCCTGGGAGAGAGAGCAGCTGATCTGCTGTCATAAGGGTTTTAAGGGTCGAGATCTTAGGAGAGATCCCAGGGGAAGATCTTAATAGAATATTCAGCAGTTCTCAAGGTGTGACCTTTCAGGATCTAGATCTCCATTGATTGATTGGTTGGCACAAGAGCAGGGGTCATTATTCAATACAGCTGGTCCTGAGGTCAAAGAGGGGGTTGTTTATCTGGGCTTGGAGCTGAAATACAACTGAGGCCTACATGTTATCTCTAGAGAGGAAAGGTCAGGATGTCCAAACTGCATGACAATTGGTATTCTGGGGGAGGAAAGGTCACCCTGGGGGCAAGGTCCCACCCTACAATTGTCCTTTGCTAGGCACCTAGGGCTTTCCACCCTGGTGACCTTCTGTACCTGGTCCATGTCCTCGCTCTGCTTATGTCTAACTGCCTACCACAGAAATAAGTAAAGGTAAGTGGCAAAGAGTATGGAGAACCAAATAGGAGGGAAAAAAAATAGTAAGGAACAGTAATTCTATCACATTCTTCAGTGATTATTTTACATTCAGAGATTAACATTTTTAAGGTAAAGTGAACATGGATTTATTTCTCTGAATAAAAACATGACTCTATATCACAAAAAACGATTGCTCAAAATCTCTATCAGAATTTTGAGTAAGGTTTTTTCCAATTAGCTTCACTGAATACTGGAAATAAGTCTAACTTACAGGACTGCTTTTATCTTTCTAATTTGTATAAATTAGAAACAAAAAGGGACACATGTAATACTTTCAACAATAAAGATTTTTTTTTTTAAATAGGAGCAGATTAGCATCAGGGGAAATTGAGTAATTCTTCTTTTGTTGGTAGATATAATCTGAGTATTTAGTTTTTTTTTTTTTTAATATATTTTATTGATATTTTACAGAGAGGAAGGGAGAAGGATAGAGAGCTAGAAACATTGATGAGAGAGAAACATGGATCAGCTGCCTCTTGCACATTCCCTACTGGGGATGTGCCCGCAACTAAGGTACATGCCCTTGACCGGAATCGAACCCGGGACCCTTCAGTCCGCAGGCCGACGCTCTATCCACTGAGCCAAACCGGTTTTGGCTGAGTATTTAGTTTTTTAAAGAGAAGGACCAACATTGATTTGCAAACCTAAGGTTCTCTCTTTTCTGAAATGACTTCCTGTGAAATGTGCTTATTTGTATCCTTATGGCTTTTCAATCCTAGTGCAAAGAGCTCAATACATGTTGGTCCTAACACAAGTAATCATTTTAAATATATATATTTTTTTCTCTATAAAAGACAGAAATTTTGACAAGTTCATCTGTTCTTAAAAGCTCATCTTGGAAGTGGAAGCATCTGTGAAAAAACCAAACAGCTGTGAATCTAAATATAGAAACATATTCAGTCTTTACAACATAAAGGTTGGAAATGTGCCATGTCTCAACTCGTGAAACTGTAAGTGACGGTGCTATATGCTCTAGATATTACAATTTTAGAAACTGAACTTAATGATAATTTATGTCACAGGGAGATGCTTATTATTCATAGTCACATCTATTGCACTGTATCTTCTTGTGTGAATATGTCTACATGTGACTCAGACTGCAAAAGAAAAGTTAATAAAAGATATACTTAGTTTTTGTTTCTTTTTTTTTTTCCCAATAGATATGATATCTCAGGGCACAAAAATACTGCTATTTAAAAGGTAATAGAAGAGCAAAGTTTAAGGAAATTTCAGCTAAAATTCCAGTTAAAGTGAACCCAAATTAAGCATTGTAGGTTTTTTTTTTTTTTTTTTTTTACCACTTTTTTCTTTAATCCTTACCCAAGGACATGATGTTTATAGAATTTTATTAGAAAGAAAGAGAGAGGGAGATCAGGTATGTACCCTGACTAGAATCAAACCCACAATCCCCTGGTGCACCGAGATGATGCTCCAACCAAGTGAGCCACTGAGCCACCCACCCAGCATTGTATTTTAAAGAAATAAAATAATCCTCCTAAAGAAAAATATTTTCCATTGTTTTCTGAAAAGAGGATTGCACCAGTTCCAAATTTATTCATAATTAATATATTACATAAATTAAATCAGAATTATGATTGTGTGAAAAAAGAATTTATTTATAAAAATAAAATTGTATTTATTATATTTGTTAAGCAGGAAAAAGGTACTCATATATTTCAGTAATGGGGATTGAAATAACAAAACTATTTTAATCAAATAAAAAAAAATCAAACATCCTTCCCCTCCTTCTCTCTATACAAATGTAATTATTTACATGAAAATCATTCAGTTTCTAAAAGTTTGCTTTATTGTCATACGGCCCATGCTCATTGTGCTAGAATGCATGATTGATTAAGCAAGAAGATAATGACTGGCTGAATAATGGAAAGATATTAATCATGTCCATAAACAAGAACAACCTGTCACTTTAGTGAGCAAAAAGAGAGAATCTAATGCTAATTATGTGTAGGATATGTAATTTTAAAATTATGTAATTTTAGTACATAATTTAGAAATTTCAAGACAAATTATGTTTGCTAATAAGTCCAGTTAAAGCCACTACTTGACTGAAGCCATTTGTGATTAGAATTATTTTATAGTACTAGAAAGCTTCACAATAAGATTTAATTTTCTCCCTAAATTCGCATAAAATCAAATATGACCTCTATTTTGTTTAAATTTGTATATAGAAATAGTTATAGATTCAGAGGAAGTTACAAAGAAAAGTACAGTGTAGATTTGAGTACCTTTCACCCAGTTTCTCCAGGGTGATAACTTGCATAACTATAATTACAAAATCAAATCCAATAAATAGACAATAGTAGAGTCCATAGGTCTTATTTAGATTCATCCATTTTACAAGCACTCATACTAGTATATGTGAGTATGTATAGTTCTATTCATATATGCATTTGTATAACTTTCATCAAAATCAAGATACAGAACTCCAGCTCCTAACATGAAGTTAATGAATTTGTGGTCATTTTATTTTGTCACAACTTCAAAAGTAGATTTCTGTCATGTTTTATATTCGAAATTAAATATCATCTTCCCCTAAGCTTTCCCTAAGCATCACATTTAAACTAAATGTCTTACCATCTATATTTCTCTCAGAGTATTCTTTGCTTATTTATCAACATTTGTCATCTATTTTTGAAATGTATTTAAATTAAAAAAAATTTCCCAGTTTTGTCTTCTAGGTAGTAATTAATAAAAACAGAGATGTTAAATCTGTTGTTTTTTTTCCTGCCTCTCTAGTGCTTAACAGAGTACTGGTAATATAGTAGTAAATCTATATTATAAAAGGCCCGTGGCCATAACACCACAATGACCAAATGACCAGTCACCAGGAGGTGCATGGAGCACCTCTTGGGTCCTCCCCCCCAACCCCCCACCCTCCCCCCCCAGGCGCCTGCAGCGTCCGCGGAACGTGCGAGGCATTTGGGGCAGTGGACATGGCCCTGATGGCAGGCTAGGCCTAGGGGACCCTACATGTGCACAATTTAATCATGCACCAGGCCTCTAGTATTTAATAAATACCTATTTTAGAAATAAATGCAAATTGATATTTTATATTCAAATTTTTTCCATAAATGCAGAGTAATGCATATTTGAGGAGAATTTAGTTGTCACAAATTCAATGTAAGTCACAATGGCTAGTAAGGGTTTGGAGAGGGAGTGTGAAAACAATTGAACAACAGGATGCATTAAAAGAAACACAGTTAAACAGAAGAGTGATGCTCCAAATATGCTGGTCAGATCACATTTGAAATGAGATTCATTTTTCTTTATAATGATAGAGAATAACATGAATATATGGAGTCAAGTGAAAATGTGACATATGAAACTCTTGAGGAAATTTGGAATGTTTGGCTTATAAAAGCCCAAGGGACAAATATAATTGATATCTGCAAATGTTGAGCAGCCGTCACATGTTAGGTTTCTTCCCCCTCTCTTTTCCTCAGAACTCTGATTAATACATCAAAGAATTACTTTACAGTTAAAGTGATACCTCAGCCTGGCCATTGTGGCTCAGTGGTTGAATGTCATTCTATGAGCCAGGAGGTCATGGTTCAGTTCCAGGCAGGGCACATGCCTGGGTTGTGGGCTAGATCCAAAGTGTGGGGCCTGCAGGATGCAGCCCATTAATGATTCTCTTTCATCATTGGATCTTTCCATCTCTCTCTCCCTCTCCCTTTCTCTCTGAAATAAATAAAAATATGTTTTAAAAAAAGATACTTAAGCAACCCAGATTGATTACTCTAAGATAAACAAGTTTTTAATGTTTCTGCCAGTATTTTTTTTTTAGGCTGCGTTAGTTGCTTCTTGTTCTTATACCTGGGATTAGATTTGACACTTTCTTTTCACCTTTGGTGTAGTAGCTACATTTACTTTCAGTCATAAAAAGGGATTCAATTAAATACTTTTTCTTTGTTATATTAAGCATGTACTTATTAAGGTATCAATTATGTTTAAGCAACTGTACTGTGTAAAATTTCAGAAGTACAGCAGTGGGGAAATCATAGGAGACTGTTGCAATGGTTTCTTTTTGCCAGAGAAAGCCCCTGGGTTCTATATCCAGTGCATGAGAAGAAACTAAGCAAATTAATTAAAAATCAGTACAAATCAGGGAAGTAACACTACTCTGTATGATCCCATAATGGTGGATACATGTCATTACACACTTGTCCAAACCCATACAATGTATACTACCAAGAGTAAACTGCAATGTAAATGATGGACTTTGGGCGACTGTTATGTGTCAATGTAGGTTCATCAACTGTACCATTGATACAAATGGTACAAATGTACCATTGAGGTGAGGATGTGGATAATGGAGGAGGCTGAACATGTCTGGGAGAAGATGGTACATGAGAAATCTCTGTATTTTCAATTTTGGTGTGAACCTAAAATTTCTCTTTAAAAAAGTATTAAAAATTAATGTGATAAAATATGTTTACTTAATGGCCTATTTTCCAAATTTACTGAATTTACATATGTATCAAAAATTTATCTTTATAAACTATAAAGTATCATATAAAATATAAGAATTATAGTTTTTTCATTTTTAAAATATTTTAGAGATTAATCTATATTATGTATAAACTAGAGGCCCGGTGCATGAAATTCATGCATTGGGGGGTGTATGTGTCCCTCAGCTCAGCCTGCACCCTCTCCAATCTTGGAACCCCTGAAGGGATGTCCAACTGCCCATTTAGGCCTGATCCCACTGGGACTGCTGGCTCCCAACCACTCGCCTGGCTGCCTGCCAGCCTGATCACCCCCTAACCACTCCCCTGCCAGCCTGACTGATGCCTAACTGCACCCCTGCCAGCCTCTTGTCACTAATTGCCCTCCCCTGCTGGCCTGGTTGCCACCAACTGCCCTCTCCTGCAGGTCTGGTACCCCCAACTGCACTCCCCTGCAGGCCTGCCCCCCCGCCCCCAACTGCCCTGCCCTGCAGGCCTTGTCCCCCACAACTTCCCTCCCCTGCAGGCCTGGTCTCTCCCAACTGCCCTCCCCTACAGGCCTGGGTCCCCTCCCAAACTGTCCTCCCCTGCTGGCCTGATCGCTCACAACTGCCATCCCCTGCTGACCATCTTGTGGCAGCCATCTTGTGTCCACATGGGGGGCCATCTTTGACCACATGGGGGTGGCCATCTTGTGTGTTGGGGTGATGGTCAATTTGCATATTACCCTTTTATTAGATAGGATATATTTTCATGTGTAAATATATTTTCATTCTTTTTAGAGATTGATAGTATTTCATTTCATGGATGTACCATAATATATTCAGTCAGTCTCCTAAAGATGGATACTTTGATTATTTCCAGTTTTTTGTTTTGACCAAAAGAACAATAATGAATAACCTTTCATATATGCCATTTCAGTTTTTCTAGGATATCTTGGAAAAAGATTCCTAAAGGAGAGATTGCTTTGTAAAAGGACAAATCAATAGGCATATTATCTAGATATTACCAAATTTCTTTTTATATATGTTCACCTGTGTATTTCTAGCAGCAATATATATGTGTGTGTTCCTTCCCCTACACTATTTCCATGATATCTGGAGTTGAAAATGAATCCTCTGATTGGACAAAATATACTAGACCACTTTTCCTGAAACAAATTAAATAAGGCTGTTGTTATAAGAGGTACAATAGGTAGGATTTTTGGCAATGGTAGTTACTTTTGAAAGGAACTTATGTAATCTTTTCAGCATCTTTCTTCCAGTAAATGCTCTCTATGATAAGCAATAGCTCTCCAAGAGCTATTGCTGGAAATCCAGTTTACTTGCTTTCACAGGTCTACAAATTTAAGGAAACTTTTTGGAATGGATACATCCTACATGGTAACCCTGATCCAGCATGAAATCGTTAACACTGCTATTTTCTAAGGTCCTAGAGTGGAATTTTAGGTTAACTCCTAGTTACATTTACTTAAATGGATAATCAGGGAATGGCCTTCTTGTACAACTGAACATCTACAAGAGGCTTGAAGAACTACCATACTGGTTTTTCAAATTTTTCTTTTTTAGAATATTATCTTCGGGCCCTAATGATGCCTTCATCACCAAAAGGTGCACATGTTATGCTTTACTCACTGTTATCCTGACCTGTTCCCCTGGGAAGCATCTGCGAACAACAAAGTCACTGGAGAGTTAAAGAGTGTGGATGAGGGCAGTTAACCACCACAATGCACCTGTCAGAAGTCCAGCTGGCTCCCATGTAACTGAGCATAAGGCTGATTGGCTCTCTGCCCAACAAAACCAGTGTATCCTGAAGGGTGCCATATTGACAATTATGGATATGCAAAATTGTTCACACATTCAAGGTTAAGAGCAACTAATTTTGAGCTCATATCTTTATGTGATTCATCTGATGGCATATGGGGTCATTTCAGAGCTTAGTCTCTAGAGGCAAGAATTGCTGCTGCAACTCACTTCTTCTAAATTACGGTTTCTGTGCAAATAGCTTAAAATTTAATTATCCTTCTAGGTTTTGACCAGAGGTTTAAATGATTACCAAGGGAAAATTGGGAAATAACGTGAATTAACAACTAAGCAATAAAGAATAAATATATTGATCAGAGCTAGGTGTGACAATGATGGATGATTTCTGCTGAAACAACAGTGCCTATCTATAATAATAAAAGTGTAATATGCTAATTAGACTGGACAGCCAAACAACTTTCTGGACGAAGCTGAGGCAGCGGGGCTGAGGCAGAGGCAGTCAGGGGTGATCAGGCAGGCAGGTGAGTGATTAGGGGCAATCAGGCAGGCAGGCGACTGGTTAGGGGCGATGAGGCAGGCAAGCAGTCCCAGATTGCGAGAGGATGCAGGCTAGGCTGAGGGATCCCCCCCCTCCACCTAATGCACGATTTTTGTGCACTGGGCCTCTAGTCTAACTATACTAATAAAAGCCTACGTGGCCCTCACGCCCTCATGTGACGCCCTCACATCATCACAAGATGGCCACCCCCACATCATCACAAGATGGCCACCACAAGATGGCTAGCAGGGGAGGGCAGTTGTGGAAGATCAGGTTGGCAGGGGAGGGCAGTTGAGGGTGAACAGGCCAGCAGGGGAGGGCAGTTGGGGGTGATTGGGCTGGCAGGGGAGGGCAGTTGGGGATGACCTGGCTGGCAGGGGAGGGCAGTTGGGGGTGACTGGGATGGCAGGGGAGGGCAGTTGGGGGCGATCAGGCCTGCAGGAGAGGGCAGTTGGGGGTGACCGGGCCAGCAGGGGAGGGTAGTTGGGGGCCATCCGGCCGGCAGGGGAGGGAAGTTGGGGGCAACCAGGCTGGCAGGGGAGGGCAGTTGGGGGCTATCAGGCTGGCAGGGGAGGCAGTTGGTGACCGGGCCGGCAGGGGAGCAGTTAGGGAGTGATCAGGTCAGCAGGCAGAAGCGGTTAGGGCAATCAGGCAGGCAGGTGAGTGGTTAGGAGCCAGCAGTCCCAGATTGTGAGAGGGATCCCAGATTGGAGAGGGTGCAGGCTGGGCTGAGAGACACCCCCCCCCCCCCCCGCAAGTGCATGAATTTCGTGCACCGAGCCTCTAGTCCTATCTAATAAAAGAGAAACATGCAAATTGACTGTACCTCCGCTATGCCCACCAGCCAATCAGAGTGAGTATGCAAATTAACCCAACTAAGATGGAGGCGGCCACGGAGCTGGAGCTAGCAGGAGGCTTGGGTTGCCCCTGGCGATGGAGGAAGCCAAGCATCCCGTCCCACCCTGGCTGGTCCTAGCCTCTGCTCAAGGCTACAAAGTTTCAATTATGGAAGATAAATAAGTCCTAGATACCTGCTTCCAGCCAGCCCTGAGCTCCGCTCAAGGAGGTGGTGGAAAAAAAAGGAGGGGCTGGGAGCTTGGGTCTCTGGGGTCCATGGCCAGCCTGCAAACAGCCAGCAGCCCTTCACCCAGGTTGGCCAGGCACCCCAGTGGGGACCCCCACCCTGAAGGGGGTGTGTCCAGCTTGAAAACAGCCCTCAGCCCTTCACCCAGGCTGGCCACACCCTCATGGGGTGAGGGTCCCCACTGGGGGGCTTGGCAGCCTGATAACAGCCCTCAGCCCCTCACCCAGGCTGCCCCACACCCTAAGGGAACCCCCACCCTGATCCAGGATACCCTTCAGGGCAAACCAGCCTGCCCCCACCCATGCCCCAAGCATCTATCTATACTAATAAAAGGGTAATATGCTAATTAGACTGGGAGACCTTCCAGGAGCCCTTCTGGACGTTCTTCTGGACAAAGCCATGGTGGAGGGGCCAAGGTTGAGGTGGGTAGTGGCCAAAAGGGGAGGGCAGTTGTGGGTGACCAGGCTGGTGGGGGGCGGGGCTGTTGGGGGGCTAAGCAGAACAGCAGGGGGGCCAGATGGGGGCAAGCAGGCCATCAGTAGGGGTCAGTTGGAGGTGATCAGGACAGCAGGGGGGGCAGTTTAAAGTGAGCAGGCCAGCAGGGGGGCAGTTGGGGGTGAGCAGGCCAGTGGGGAGGGAAAGTAGGGGGTGAGCAGGCCAGCAGTGGGGGCAGTTGGGGGTGAGCAAGCTGGCAGGGGAAGCAGTTGGGGCGAGCACACTGGCACAGGGGGCAGTTGGGAGTGATCAGGCTGGTGGGGGGGCATTTGGGGGCAAGCAGCTGGTGGCGGGGGGAAGTTGAGGGTGAGCAGGCTGGCAGGCAGAGTGGTTAGGGGCAATCAGGCAGGCATGCAGGCAGGTGAGCAGTTAGGAGACAACAGTCCCGGATTGCGAGAGGGAGGTCCGACTGCCAGTTTGGGCCTAATCCCTGTAAACTGGCAGTTGGACATCCTTCGAGGGGTCCCAGATTGGAGACGGTAAAGGCCAGGCTGAGGAACACACACACCCCGACCCCCGTGAATGAATTTTGTGCACCAGGCCACTAGTCCTATCTAATAAAAGAGTAATATGCAAATTAACCATCACTTCATTACACTCACAAAGCTACGCCCACCAGCCAATCAGGAGCGAGTATGCAAATTAACCCAACCAAGATGGCTGCGGCCACAGAGAGAGCTGGAGGGAGGCTTGGGTTTCCCTGGCGATGGAGGAAGCCAAGCTTTCTGCACACCCTGGCCGGCCCAGGCCTCCACTCCAGGCTACAAAGTTTCAATTATAGGAGATAAATAAAGGCCAACAAAAATGGCAACAGCCACGGAGCTGGAGAGAGCAGGAAGCTAGGGTTGCCTCTGGTGATGGAGGAAGCCAAGCTTCTGCAGCCCTGGCCTGCCTGGCCTCCGCTTAAGGCTACTAAGTTTCAATTATAGAAGATAAATAAATCCCAACAGAAATGGCTGCCACCACGGAGCGAGCAGAAGGCTTGGCTCTGCTCCAGGCTACAAAGTTTCAATTGTAGACGATAAATAAATCCCAGATACCAGGGCCTCCACTTGGGTTGCCAGGGGGCATGGTCGGCCTGAAAACCACCACAGGCTCCTCATCCAGGTGGCCCCACACCCCAATGGAGCCCCCACCCTGATCCGGGACACCCTTCAGGGCAAACCAGCCGGACCCCACCTGTGTACCAGGCCTCTATCCTATCTAATAAAATAATAATATGCAAATTGACCATCACTCCAACACACAAGATGGCTGCCCCCATGTGGTCAAAGATCCTGCCCCCATGTGGACACAAAATGGCCACCTCAAGATGGCCAGCAGGAGAGGGCAGTTGGGAGGGACCAGGCCTTCAAGGGAGGTCAGTTGTGGGCGATCAGGCCAGCAGGGGAGGGCAGTTGGGAGGGACCAGGCCTGCAAGGGAGGGCAGTTGGGGGCGATTAAGCCTGCAGGGAAGGGCAGTTAGGGGTGACCAGGCCGGCAGAGGAGGAAAGTTGTGGGTGACTGGGCCTGCAGGGAAGGGCAGTTGGGGACCTAGGCCTGAAGGGGAGAGCAGTTGGGGGGTACCAGGCCTGCAGGGGAGGGCAGTTAGATTTGACCAGACCTACAGGGGAGGGCAGTTAGGGGAAAACAGGCTGGCAGGGGAGCAGTTAGGCATCAATCAGGCTGGCAGAGGAGTGGTTAGGGGGTTATCAGGCTGGCAGGCAGAAGCAGTTAGGGGCAATCAGGAAGGCAGGCAGGTGAGCAGTTGTGAGCCAGCAGTCCTGGATTGTGAGAGGGAAGTCCGACTGCCCATTTAGACCCGTTACTACCGGGATTGGGACTAAACGGGCAGTCAGACATCCCTCAAGGGGTCCCAAATTGGAGAGGGTGCAGGCTGGGCTGAGGGACACCCCCCTGTGCACGAATTTCGTGTACTGGGCCTCTAGTATATATATAAAAGCCTAGCGACCATTAGGGTGGAACGACCAAAACGACCAGTCGCTATAACGTGCACTGACCACCAGGTGGCAGATGCTCAAAGCAGGAGCTGTCCCCTGGTGGTCAGTGGTATCCCACAGCAGGATTGCAGCTCAGCCAGAAGCCAAGCTCACAGCTGGCGAGCACAGCTGCAGCATGCGAGCCTCTCCTGCCTCTGGCAGGTGCAATCTCCAGCAAACAGTCTACAGTCCGATGCCTGGGTGGTGGAGGTGTAGCCATAATGACCATAGAGCAGCCGCTATTGGCCCCTGGAATTCTCCCTTTGGACCCTGTGACTGCCCCACACCCCTTACCTATTGCCCTCTAGATCTCCTGAAGTGGGCTCGGGAAAAACCCACAGAGGCACTTCATGCACATACTGCCTGGGCCGGCCCCCATCTTGAGAGCAAGTGCTGGTGAAATCCATTCCAATGACTGACACCCATACATGTCTGCAGGCGAGCCCTTTGCAACTGCCACCTACCACCCGGCCCTGGCCCCATTTCCCGGAAAGATTGGCATCCTGGTACCGAGTATCTGCTCCTGGATCCCTGAAGAATGCTGGTTGGCTCCAGTGGGTGGAGGGGCACCAGCAGGTGCTGGCCTGACCTGTTTGGTTCAGGAAGCCCCACGCTTGGGAGATGCGTAGAAAAATCACCCACTATACCCTGCAGGTACAATCTACTGCAAACAAATGCAGCGTGGACATTCGCACGTGACCAGAACAACCTTGATACTGATGCTGCCCCCCTCGGGTATCAGGGCTATGTTCCTCCCGTTAGCTATTGCCTTATTCCTTCAAATGTGGAACTGAAATACTAAGAACATGCCTTATCTGGGACTGCAATCGGCCTCTCCCTCCTTCCTTCCTTCCTACCACCCCCAGCTGCCACTTCCAAGGTGTACTGGTCCCCACTTCCAGAGAGAGTCACAGAAAAATTGAGAAAATTCCAATCCAAGGAGCAGGTCTCCCACATGTGTCCGTGGCAGAGCCCATTGCACCCTTCCTGGGCCTGGCCGGTATCCAGGCTTCCAAGTTCCCCGCGGATCTCAGGCAGCTCCCACAGGCGGGAAGGCCCATGGACGGTGGCTCCTGCAGACGTACCCCCTCCTCTCCTCCCCCCCGCAGTGCTGGTACCCAGCCCTGAGGATGCCCACAGCTCAGCCAGAACTTGCCACCAGGCACATACCCTATAAGCCTGCAGGTACAATTTCCAGGGAAAGGATGAATCACATTCGGAGTAACTGGGATGAGACTGATATCACCAGGCTCCTGGAACTCTGCCTCAGGCATTGAAATCAAATCTCATCCCTTACCTATTGCCCCAAATCTACAGAGGAAGGCAGCAATGTAAAAAATGGCCACAAGGTGGTGACTAACAATCAGGGCAAAAGTCAGAGAGATGGATCTGAAGGGTGGGGGTGTGGGCGAGAGAGCACCCCAGCCCTCTGAGATCCCCAACTTTGCATTGTTCATCTCAGAGTGTCTCTTATCCAGCTCCAAGTGGCGGAAAGCATCCAGCATGGCCCAAGGTGTCCATGGGGACCTCTCAGCCAGCACAGCGCAACCCTAGCCACAGAAGGGACATTTGGAAATATTTTTTCAGGAAGCTGCGTGGAGGAGGACAGACCCCTCATGTGACTTCCCGGTGGCTCATGGGGACGTGGAAACTCCCCGGGCACGTGGGAGAGGGCTCCCGATTTCCTTTCAATGTGCATGAATCCATGCACTGGGCCACTAGTTTGATAATAATGTGTCATCAAATAATGTAATGGCATGAGAGTAAATAATTAAAATTGTTCTCCTGTAAATCTTATAAGGGGATTCCCAAAATAATAATGAACTACTTTTAGATTTCACTTTAAAGATAAACTACCATAATGTGCTTTGTAGTTTTTTACAAACACTCTGGACAGGGTCATTCTATGTATTTATGATAAAGACTTATGTCTTATTTATTTTAGCATCTCATCATTTCTTTTTCTTTTTTTTTTTACCATAACACTAGAAGCCTGGTGCATGAAAATTCATGCACTGGGCGGGGAATCCCTCAGCCAGGCCTGCATCCTCTTGCAGTCTGGGAGCCCTCGGGGTATGTCTACCTGCCAGCTTAGGCCCACTCCCAGGGGCATCAGGCCTAAGCTGGCAGTCAGACATCCCTCTGGCAGCCCGGGAACCCTTGGGGGATGTCCAACTGTGGCATAGGCTCCCGCCACCGCCACTGTGCTAGAAGCTGTCAGCCTGGCTTGTGGCTGAGCGGAGCTCCCCCTGTGGAAGCACACTGACCACCAGTGGCAGCTCTTGAATTGAGTGTCTGCCCCCTGGTGGTCAGTGCGTGTCATAGCGACCAGTCATTCCTGGTAGTTCTGCTGTTAGGGTCATTTTGCAAATTACCCTTTTATTATATAGCATAATTATCCTTTGTGTGCAAAATTTCTTGCACTTTTAGGCATTGTCAGAATAGATTTATTGAGTGCATAAATATTTTTTGAAAGAAAGAACAGACAGTATTAGAAATATCTAGGTCCTACTAATATCAACAGAAGTCATATTTTTTTCTATATCTGTAAAGCAAATGCTTCGTCATCCATGTCCTGGATAATGTATGGGAAAATACAGGTGTTCCAAAAATATATATACATACTTTGACAGCTGATAGCTCAAATTTGAAAGTGAAATGTATTTTAATAAACACTGCCTTTATAATTACTCACACTGTATATATACATTTTTGGAGACACCCTATATTTGTTGAATTAATTGTAGAGATTATGTCTAACTTTTCCACATTAGTTTTTCCAGTTTTTTTCCATATCAACATGGGTAATATTATGTTAACTAGAGGCCCGGTGCATGAAATTCGTGCATGGGGGTGTGGGTCCCTCAGCCCAGCCTGCACCCTCTCCAATCTGGAACCCCTCAAGGGATGTCCAACTGCCCGTTTAGGCCTGATCCTACCTGGATCGGCAGTTGGACATCCCTCTCACAATCCAGGACTTCTGGTTCCCAACTGCTTGCCTTCCTGATTGCCCCTAACTGCTTCTGCCTGCCAGCCTGATCACCCCCTAACCACTCCCCTGACAGCCTGATTGATGCCTAACTGCTCCCCTGCCAGCCTAATCACCCCTAACTGCCCTCCCCTGCAGGCCTGGTCACCCCCAACTGCTCTCCCCTGCAGGCCTGGTCCCTCCCAACTACTCTCCCTTACAGGCCTGGGTCCCCCCCAACTGCCCTTCCCTGCAGCCCTGGTCACCCCCAACTTTCCTCCTCTGCTGGCCTGGTTGCCCCTAACTAACCTCCCCTGCAGGCTTGATTGCCCCCAACTGCTCTCCCTTGCAGGCCTGGTTCCTCCCAACTGCCCTCTCCTGCTGGCCATCTTGTGGTGGCCATCTTGTGTCCACATGGGGGCAACCATCTTTGACCACATGGGGGCAACCATCTTGTGTGTTGGAGTGATGGTCAATTTGCATATTACTCTTTTATTAGATAGGATAATGACAAGATAGCATAAGGATGTTTTAATGAAATTTTAAAATGCTTTTTAATTTTCTTTGTAATATCTTGTTATTATTAAAAGATGTTTTGTTCTCACCTATGAGCAACAATAAATTCATATCTAGCAGTTTTTTTTTTTTAATATTTTATTGATTTTTTACAGAGAGGAAGAGAGAGGGATAGAGAGTTAGAAACATCGATGAGAGAGAAACATCGATCAGCTGCCTCCTGCACACCTCCTACTGGGAATGTGCCCGCAACCAAGGTACATGCCCTTGACCGGAATCGAACCTGGGACCTTTCAGTCCGCAGGCCGACGCTCTATCCGCTGAGCCAAACCGGTTAGGGCCATATCTAGCAGTTTTGTTTTGATTTATAAGTCATTTCTTTTAATTAGATCTTTACCTAAAATTCAAAGTTTTATGACTATTATTTAATAGAACATTAAATAATGTTCTATTCCCAATTGATAAACTTTCTTGAAGATCTGGAATCTCTAGGCCTTTGTGTGATTTTTCTGTGTTTCTGCATATACTGCACTTAAGTAGGTAATTTTAATTTTAAGACAAGGCTATCCAAATTTGCCCTACTTACAGCAATTAATACTTTCATTTCTTACCAAATTTTGAATAGACATATTGAGAACAATTGCTTTTCACAAATTTATCATACATATACATGCATGTGTATGTGTGTTTTTGTTTCTATATCACAGATATTTAAATAAGATTACCAATGTATATTATTATAAGTGAGAAGTTGAGTGATACAACTACTGTCTCTGAATGTAGTCATGCAAATTTACCCCAAAATGAAGATATCTTCAGAGTTAGTCTTGCTGTTTAGCAGACATACTTAACTAGGCCATATTGGTTATGCTCTTTAAAATATATTGAACTTTTTGCATTACTAATCTTATCTTTTATTTAAATTCAATCCTATTATATATTTTTTATCCATTGTAGAAAAAAATTGTTATCTAAGTATTGCATTGAATAAACTTTAAATTTTATATGAGGATAACAAGTATCTGCCATACTTCAATTTATAGTCTTCTGCTATGTATCACTTCAGTTACTCCCAGAGTTATGTAACTCCCATAGCAATAGCCTTATTTAGTATATCTAGTGTTTTACTCACTTATTCCATGGTCCCATATTTTAGAAACATATGTTCTATTCACTAGTCAACATCTCCTTTTTACTTCCACATTCAAACCCATATGCCCCCCCCCACACACACACACACAAGTATAAAATTAAGGCAAAATATATTCAGCAAGTTTTTCTAGTTCACCCAAATCCAAGAACCAATCTCTTGGAATATGCATATAACCACCTTATGCTTCTTATCATGTTTTATTCAATACTAAGCACTTATAGTACTTCTTTTCTCCCCCAGTTCCTTTCTATTTCTATCTCCCCATATCTACTCTCTTTTTATAGGTCAGTATCCCCAAACAGAATTTAAGAAACTATGGAGAGAGCTAGAGAAAACAACAGATATCAATTACTTTATGTGTGTTAGCATTTTACATACATTATTAAGAAAAATCTCCCAACCTTCCTATGACTTAAAAGTTTTTTGCACAATTTTACTATTGATAAAACCTAGGTTTAGGAAGATTGCTTTTCAAAATTGAAATATGGATTATCTCTGTAGATTTGCTTACTATCAAGATGAAGAAGCACATAGATTAGCAAAGCATTTCAAATTTACCAATTATATAAATTATTCCATCTCCTATGGGCAGAGTAAAAAGACATAGAGAGAGGCTAGGAATTAAGGTAATTCAGAGCCCTTCTTACAGAATAAAACATTACACATAGAGGAATTTTCCTCTAACAACACTTTATAAGGTTAGTTAATATTTATGATCACTGGCTAAAAGAAAAACATATGGAAACAAGCACATATACTAGATTTAAGAATGATGATCATTAACCATATTTTACTGAAGCAAAAATTATATTTCCAAAGATCCTAATACTCAACAGGGACCCATATATAAAAGATAGAATTTTAGAGGCTAAAACTATTTTGATATTCTTAAATTTCCTTCCACATTAATGTCAAAGAGTCAGACTAGACAATTTGACTGATTTTTTTAGGTAGTAAGTTCTGAAAACAGAAACTGTTGAAAGCTATCTGACCTGAATTTATTCCACAAAATTTTATTCCCATCTGAAAGTGTGTCTGTGATTTATTCTCTGTCACTGCTGTATCTACACTAATGCACCATTATGCATAGCTGGTGTTTCAGATGAATAACCATCGCTCTTTCTGAAGCCAGAACTGTATGATTACGTCAGACATTGTCTGGCATAATCTATTTTAGCTAGTCGATTTTACCTCCATCCTTTCTTATGATTCTGAAATAATTACTTAAATATTTACTCTTCTGTGTTTAAAATTTGCCAGAACAAAGAGATTATGCATGCAGAAAGTGTGCAGGAGAGTTGAAGATAACAAATGATGCATCGAGCACAGCCTAATGTGGCTTTACTGGAGTAGAAACAGTGGTAATAAATCACCTGCCAATGTTGATAATAAAATACTGCATTGGCCTCCATCAGCCACAAGAGAAAGGTTAAATGTTATTTCTCACAATAACCATGTGGTCTTCATAGCTGACACCTCCAATATTAAACCCCATCGTTATTTTCTATAGAAAACATTTGGTCTTATTCCTAATAGAACATTTTTATAAAGAGCTACTTTGCAAATATCTATTATCCTTGAAATACCTTCATTCATTTTATGGTTATTTCACTCTGTAAATGTACCTCTTCTCTTTATAGTGTAAAACTACTTTTATGTAAAGGGTAGCTTTGGATGGTTAAACCTTATTCTGGTCAACTGTTAGTGACCTTTTAATGATTAGGTTCATATGAACTTAGTGTTGGTGGAGGTCACCAACTGAAATATTATCCCTGAATAAGCTCAATGATTTATTTTCTAGTTTACTTATTAAATAAAATCTCAATTTTGTCCATACTGCATTCCAAATTACTTATTTTAAACACCAACCTCATCTCTATGCAACAATTATTTCCCTAATATGCTTTTTGTAAAGAATTAAATTTTATTGAATGGGTTTGAAATATATGTTGAACTAAAAGGGAAGGTATGAAATGTAATTAAGGAGATGTACACATAGGACTTATATTTATTAAGGTATTAGTATATGTACACAAAGCTTATATTTGTAAAGATATTGACATATGCACACATAAGCTTATATTTATGAAATACATTCTATTATGATAGCAAATATTTCCATCTATGGTTACAAAAGAAATCACACTAACTATTCATAACCCCATCTATACCTGCATCATCCCACTAGATATTCCAGTATTGCTCGCTCTTATTTCTGACAGATGTCAAATTGAAAACCTGGCTGTACTTACACAGTAGTTTTTTGGCTGTAATGGCCGTATGGCATCTTTCATGCTTCCTCTGTTCATGAGACCATTTTAAAGGAAAACTCCTGTCAGTGCTCACCCAGAGAACACCAAGGTTCACTGAAATAATTTTATCTTCTGATGCTCACCAAACACCAATATTATCTTCTGACGCTCACCAATCTTAGAGGTGTCAGAGCAGTCGTGCAGTAGGGAGAATGCCTTCCTGCAACAACCCATTACAGAAATTTGTTAATTTGACGTCTTAAAGCAGCATAGCATGTGACCACTCACATGTTTACTTATTACACTCCCACCAAAACCAGCAGTGATTTTTTTTTTTTTGACAATGCAACCCAAGGCCTTCTTTTAAAAGGCACATTTCTTCAATAAGACCATCTTCTATTCATACATGCCTTTAAATATTTACACAGTCTTTCTAAATTTGTTGCTGCAGAGGCAACCTAACTTGAGAATACAGTCTTTGCTTTCTACTACAGGACTGCTGTTATCTTTCTCACAGCTGTATCCCCAGAACTATTCTTGGCACAGGATAGATTATATCCTCAGGGTTGTTCCTGGCAAAGGTCTTTACTTCTGTTTGTTTGCTGGACTGAAAATAGGAAGGATCAAATCCATTTTAATCCTTGCTGTATCCCCAGCACAGTCCTGGCATTGAATATTTTAAAAAATGAATACCTAAATTAACAAAGGACAATAGGATGGTTTTTCTAAGATGGCTCAGTCTATATGAAAAGATAGTGCAATATGCTATATCATATTAAGCTAAAAGTGATGTATATATTTGAAATTATAATTGTTCAAGTTTCTCCTTTGGCCATCAAGTTTTGAAGTATACAGGATCAATTACTATTTTGGGGGACAAAACTGACTCTTAGTGGCATAAAAATAATGGAAAACAAAACATTTGTCCAGAATATAGAAACTAGAACTCACTTATGTAAAAATATTACCACCCTTTTTTTTCCTAAGAAAAATTCTAAAAAATTGTCACCCTATTTTTTGTCTTTGCAGTGTTCCCTGTTAGAAAAAAATATTGACAGATGGAAAATATAATTCTCTAGTTCTTATGTTGTCTTTCCATTCCATTCTCTTATAGTTGAATTTTTAACTGATTGTTAATCAAGAATATATATCTTTCTCTTAATATTTCTGTTTTATATTTTTCTATAGCACAGTATTTTTATTCTATTAATCATGAATTTGGGTAACTTGAGAAAGTGAGGTGCACAGATGCCCCAAATATACTTTATGCAAAAGAAATATACCTGGCATGTAAATTTTATTTTTAAATTTGCATCACATTTGAAAGATACTGGACAGCCTCAAGCAGAAAAAACAGTATAGCCAATTACTTAATATAATACAAAATTAATTTTGATCTTTTTGTTCACGCTTCCTTTAGTTTTATATAACTACTAGAGGCCTGGTGCAAGGATTCATGCAGCAGTAGGTTCCCTCAGCCTGGCCTGTGGGGATTGGGCCAAAACTGGCTCTCCAACATCTCCCAAGGGGTCCTGGATTGTGAGAGGGCAAAAGCCAGGCTGAGGGACCCCACTGGTGCATAATCGGGCCAGGGAGGGATTGTGGAAGGGCTCCAGGGCATGTCTGGCCTGTTTCGCCCAGTCCTGATTGGCCGGATCCCAGGAGCAAGCTAACCTACCGGTTGGAGCCTCTGCTCCCTGGTGGTCAGTGCATGTCATAGTGACTGGTCAAATGGTTGAACAAATGGTCGGACACTTAGCATATTATGCTTTTATTATATAGGATATTATTTCTAGTAACAGCATATCTAAATGCAGACATTTCTAAATCATTATATATATATTTGGTTAATCCTCACCCAAGGATATTTTTTCATTGATTTTAGAGAGAGTGGAAGAGAGAGGGAGACAGAGAGAGAGAAACATTGATGTGAAAGTGACACATCAATTGGTTGTCTCCTGCATGCACCCAGACCAGGACCAGTGATGGAGCCTGCAACCAAGGTACATGCCCTTGAGCACTATTGGTAGGAATGCAAATTGGTATAGCTACTATGGAAAAATGTGTGGAGGTTCCTCAAAAATTTAAAAATGGGACTGCTTTATGACCCAGTGATCCCATTTCTGGGTATATATCTGAAACACTAATTTAAAAGAGTTTGTGCACCCCTATGTTCATTGCAGTGGTATTTACAATACACAAGATATAAAAACAACTCACATACCCATCAATAGTTGAGTGCATAAAAAAAGTGGTGATATATATCCACAATGAAATACTACTCTGCCATAAAAAATGAAATCTTGCCATTTGTGATAGCATGAATAGATCTAGAGGATATTATGCTAAGTGAAATAAGTCAGACAGAGAAAGATAAATACCATATGATTTCACTTATAGTGGAATCTAAAGAACGAAATAAATAAAAAAATAAATTGAAGCAGACTTATAGATACAGAGAATAATCTAATGGTTGTCAGTGGGTTAGGGAACTGGGGAGAAAAGGAAAAGGGATTAAGCATGACAAATTGGTAGTTACAAAATAGTCACAGGGTTATAAAGTTCAGCTAAGGGAATGTAGTCAATCATATTGTAATAACTGTGTGATGCCAGATGTGCACTTGAATTATTGGGGGACCACTGTGTAAAATATATGATTGTCTAACCACTATGTTGTACACCTGAAACTAATACAAAATAATATTGAATGTAAACTATGTAAACTGTAACTGCAAAATAAAATTTTAAATGATAGTATAAAAAAAACAATCAACCATAAATGTATGAATTATTTTTGGACTTCATTGATATATTTGGCTATTTATGCATCTAATACTATGCTGTATTGGTTACTATGGCTTTATAGTAAATTTTTAAATCAGGTAGTGCAGGGCCTCTCACTTTGTTTTTCTTTTTTAAAATTATTTAAGATAATTTAGGTCATTTACATTTTCATATAAATTTTAGGAGATTTTTGAAAGGATGCATAGTACTACACACTGAAAGCATACCAAGAGTTGCTTTTACTTGCTCTCATGAAATTTTGTACTGGTTTTGTTTCTATTTTCTCTGCAAACTAGTTTTAAAAAAACTTTTGTTCTTTCCCTTTGATGAATTTGATCTTTTAAGACAATTTAATTTATACTGTGATATTAATGGTGTTTTATGACTTCATGTTCTTCTATTACTAAAAATATGTGCACATACAATTCTTTATTCTTTCTATGAATTCAATATTTTCTTAAATTTATGCAAACTACACTGATGTGAGTCTCCTTAATCCTTAGAAAGGCACTTTCCCCTTCCTAGACTCTCCCAAGCACAGTCTTTCCCAGTGAAAAAAAGTGCATGCTCTACAGCTTAGTTCCTTAACTGCTTCTCTTGGTTTCATTGAAGAGTAGTGCTGAATGTGTATTTTAACCAAATGCCAAACAGCTAAGGGTAAGAGCTGTAATAAGCTGAAGTCAAGATTATTTCTGTCATAACTGTGGACTTCTGCAATTATATAAAAAATATAATTACTAAAGCAATCACATCAAAACATTTTTATTAAGCTAATTAAAATATTTGACATTATAGTGATAAAAATCCCAAAACAAGTTAATTGATTAGGATTGTCAGCTGTTGGATAATTCCTGTCATCATTATATTATCCTATATAATAAAGAGCTAATATGCTAATGGTTGTGATGCCCTCACGCTGTAACGACCGTTCAGCAGGAGGCTGCATGTGTGGTGGGGCGGAGCCACTGCGTTGCTCCAGAGACAGGGTGGAAGTGGGGAGGTGCCCAGAGGAAGCGGGACCAGCCTGAGGCAACATAGGGACCACGGGCAGGGCTTGAAGCGGCCAGAGAAGGCTGGAGGGGTCGGGGGCATGGCCAGGCACACTCAAGCTCTGGGTAAAACATTAGGGTGTCAAGGTGGGGCAGCAGGCGGGTGGATGGGGCCATGCGATTTCTCGCACTGGGCCTCTAGTATTTTATATATATATATATGTCTTTTAATTGATTTTTTTTTTTTTTTAGAGAGAGAGTGGAAGGGAGGGAAGAGGAGAGAGAGACATCAATTGGTTGCCTCCCACACATGCAGACTGGGGCATGGGACTGAACCTGCAACCCAGGTACATGCTCTTGACCAAGAATCCAACCCACAATCCTTCAGTGTGTGAACCAACCCTCTAACCACTGAGAAACACTGGCCAGGGCAAATAAAGCTAACTTTTAATCAAGACTGGTGAAGAATTACGATTTGGAGGCTAGCTCTGCCAGGGTAGGGTGCTGCTCATGAGTTACTAATAAATTAAGAAACCATTTTCCCCTTTAAAGCTATGGACTAAGATGTAAAACTCATGTGCACAAAGACTTATTTGATAATGATGTTGAAGTATTCCCTGAAACAATGTAATTATCTAAAATCATGTACCTTAATTGAACTAGGTGTTTTCTAAGTATTTTAAGAAGCAGACATAAGATAGATTTTTAAAATATAATACTATATTATATTACAAATAATGTATATGGTAACATAAAATATAAAAGTTTAATATAATTTTATATGGACTGGCTACCTTACTCAACTGCTTACAAAAAAGTCTTTAAAACTTGGATCAAGAAATGTGCTAATTGAACAATACAATTGGCTTTGAAAATAACAATATTATAAAATTTCCAGTTATATCTTAGATATCATCTCTTAGGTGACAATTTCAACATCTTTTCAGAAACTTTTTAAAGAAACTGATTTTTCATTGGAATATCCAGAAAGAACACAGCCCTGACAACACTTTAACCTTAGCAAGGTTCATGTCAGGTTTCTAACCTATAGAAAGGGAAGATAATAAAGCTGAATTGGTTGAAGCTACTAAGGTTATTCTCATTTGTTACAACATCAATGGGAAACTAAAACAGATTTTGGTATTGGGAACGTGGGTGCTATTGTAACAGATGTAAACATGTGGAAGTGACTTTGGAACTGGAAGGTGCTGGAAGAATAGTTAGGGACATGATAGAATAAGCCTAGATTGCTTGAACAAAGTATTAGTAAAATATGAATGTTAACTCTGCTGGTGAGGGCATAGTAAGATAACTATGTTAGAGAAAACATTAGGTGAAAATGAGGTAGATGTCAATGGAAACTGGAGGAAAGCTAAGTTGAATGGTGGTCTGTGTATTTAAAGAACAAATTTTGTAAACAACGAACTTGTATATTTAGCTGAGGAGTTTTACAAGCAAAGTGTTTGAGGTTTATTCTGGGTTCTTCTTGGTGTTTACAGTAGAATGTGAGAAGAAATAAAGGAAGGCAAGAATTAAGAAAAAGGAACCAATTCTCAATTACTTAGGAAATTCTCAGTCTATCCAGATCGCAAAAATTGCTAAAATTAGGAGATTCACTATTAGAAAAGTGTGTCTCTAGAGAAGGCCAAAGGTGTGGACAACCTTTAGCTCCTTCCTCAGAAGGGTTCAACACTTAAAGTAATCAGTCACTCAGATTAATCATGTAACTCCTGGATCCTCCCAGGGACCTCAGCAGAAGCCAGGAACAGATAAAAGATTATCCCAGAAAGATGTGTGGGAGCCTCTTGTCCAAAGGAGTGAATCTTTTTGACATATATGGAAGAATAAAGTTCCTGAAATTTTTTATACTAGTTTGGAATGACATGGACCAGAAGAAGATAAAAGATTTTCAGACTCTCAAAATTCTATAGGCCAAAAATAGGCTGGTAAAACTACTCAGCTTAAAACACTTGCCACACTTCTAGAAAAAGGAAGGATGACTTTGGAGCCACAGCCTAGCCCTAAAGGGATAAGCTGTGAACCCAAGGGGCAGAGCCTTGAACCACAGAGGGTTATTTATAGGACTTGAAACTTAATGGAGTTTGATAGACTGGAATTCACAATTTCTTAGGCCTAGTGATCTCTTTTTCCTTCCATTTTCTCCCTTTCTCAATGAAAATGTTTATAATTGCTTTCCTATGCTTGGCCTATCATTGTATTTTAGGAGCAAATAACTTGTTTCTCATCTTTCCCAGGTTCACAGATGTAGTGGTATTGTGTCTCAGGATGGATCACATCTATAGCCTGAAGATTTTGGACTTAATATTCTCCATTATTATTTAAGTCAATTTCTTAAAAAGAAATCTATTTCTGTATATTTACACAATCTTTTTTTTTAAAAATATATTTTATTGATATTTTACAGAGAGGAAGGGAGAGAGATAGAGAGTTAGAAACATCGATAAGAGAGAAACATCAATCAGCTGCCTCCTGCACACCCCCTACTGGGGATGTGCCCGCAACCAAGGTACATGCCCTTGACCAGAATCGAACCTGGGACCCTTCAGTCGACAGGCCGACGCTCTATCCACTGAGCCAAACCGGTTTTGGCTATTTACACAATCTTGTTTGTTCTGTTTCTCTGGAGAACTCTGGCTGATATATATCTTAACATATTCTATTTCAAATATATAATAACTTAAAAGGAGTTAAATATAGAAATTTTACTATTATATGACCCATCCCTCACTCTTTTAGGTGTGTTATGATTGGTATACATCTATATCTGTTATGAGCCATTATTATAATTATTACTTTATAAAATTTTGTTTTAAACAAGTTGGGAGAAGAAAGGAAGATAAATTTATACAGTTATTTATATTAATCTGACATTTACCCTCCCTCATTCTCATCATTTCTCCTATGGATTTGAGTTACCATCTGGTGTCATTACTTTACTGCCACACAGCTTTGGTCCCACCTTCCTCATTTGTGCTATTATTGTCAAACATCTTACTTTTGTATAGCACAGCATAATTATACACATATTATTTTATGTAATTGTACTATAAAATTATTAGGAAAAAGGAAAATATGGAATTTTTATTGTCTTTTATTATTACCTACATAATTTCCTTTATTAACACCCTTTTTCGTGTGTGAATTTGAATTATTATCTGGTGTCACTTGCTTTCAGCCTATTTTTCTTTAATAATTCTTATAAGGCAAGTGGGCTAGCAAAAATTCTCTTCTTTTTTGTTTATAACAATTATTCATAGTAGTTAGATTTATTGTTGTTATTCTTAATGATTTTAATAAATGAAAGTTTTAAATGTCAGTTTTAATATTAACATAATTAATAACGATAGCTATAACCCACATAAATAAAGGTTTTGTGGGTCCTCAGTAAGATTTGCATGTAAAGGTATACTGAGACCAAAAAAGTTTGAGAACTGTTCAATTACATGGGTGATAGAAAGTCAAATTTCTGTTCTCTAATACATCCAATATTTTATTTTATTAATTCATTTATTTTAATCATTTTCTTTTTAAAAAATATATTTTTATTGACTTTAGAGAGGGAGGAAGAGGGAAAGAGAGAAACATCAAAGATGAGAGAGAATCATTGAGCAGCTGCTTCCTGCATGCCCCCCAACAGGGACTTGAGCCTGTAACCTGGCATGTGCCCTGAACCGGGAATTGAACCTGTGACCTCCTGGTTCATAGATCGATGCTCAATCACTGAGCCACACCGGCTGTGTCCATACTTTATTAAATTCACACATAGCATGTTTACTTTTTTTAAAATCCTCACCCAAGGATATGTTTTTATTGATTTGACAGAGAGAGAAAGAGAAACATTGATGTGAGAGAGAAACATTGATCAGTTGCCTCCTGCAGGTGCCCAGATGCCCAGACTGGGGATCTAGCCTGCAATCTTTTGGTGTACTGAGCCATGCTCCAACAACTGAGCCACCCAGCTGGGACTTCAAGTTTAAATTAAATTCTACAAGCCATTACAAATTGTTCCTGCTTTTAGGTAACATCAATTTTTTTCTCTTTTAAATTGTTTTAAAAACTAGACATATTTTAGTTGAAATTTAGTCAACATTTCAATTTTATTATTATGATTGCTCTTTTATACAAAGCTAATAATTGGTTTATGCTGTCTAAGAAAGGAAATGTTTTATATAGCATTAATTCAGTATCCTTAAACTTAGGCAGTGCTATGGCAGTATACCATTTGTTCTGCTAACATGGCAAATGGAGAAGGGACATTATATCTCTTAGGTGTTTGCTAAGAATGAGGAAGTAGTGATAGAAGACAACAGAGAGCATAAAATATTTATATAGTGTCACTTGTTTTGCCCATTTGGGAAATCAATATTTTAACAATCCTATTTTATAATGCCCTGGATCATGAGTCTACTGCGCTAAGAAAAAATAGAGTTTATAGAAGTGGTGACTGAAAACACCAAGTGTATAAAGTTTCCTAAAAGTACACATCCTGGAGCTATAAAGAGAGAGCAAACAGACCACTAGCAGAAACTAAACCAGCAGTGATCTTCCTGCTTTTCACCTCATGTGCATTGTGTTTTCCTTAGGGTATTTGATACTCTGCCAACAGCATTCTGTAAAGTAATGATATTATGCTGTGTTATTTAGTCTGGTTTTAAAAATCTTGGTTGAAAAATAAATTCTAGAATTGTACAAAAGGAAATTTTTTTTTCCAGAATCTTTTTGGGGAGGTAGTAAGACACTTTCTTTTTTAAGATATATGTTTTCATTGATTTTTTTAAAGAGGGAGAAAAAAAGGGAGAGGGAGGGAGAGAGAGAAACATTAATGAGAGAAACCGGGGACCTCTTGGTCCTTGGGACAATGCTAAACCAACAGAGCCACACCTGCCAGGCCTAGAGGTTTTCATATGCAGGGGCTACCCACTCAATCTGAGATGCTTTTGATACTTGATGTGGAAGATTTAGTTAAATTTTCAGGTACAAGTTGTGCCATATATCACATTCAAAGCAACCAATTTCTTTACAATTGAAGTTGTACAACCATTTCCCCCCACTCCTCTCATTCTTGTATAGACAGTACTTGGAAAGCATGGAATGCAATGCTGGTGGAGGTGGTCAATATAAACATTTTACAAATATCCTATCTAATAAAGAGGGAATATGCTAATTGACCATCACACCCTCACAAAGATGGTGGCACCCACAACCAATAAGGAGGGAATATGCTAATTGACTGCCTTGCCCTCAAAGATGGCAGCGCTCACAGCCACAAGATGGTGGCACCCTCAGCCTCAAGATGGCAGCGCCCAGTCCCCTCAGCTCCAACAGGGCCACTCCGCGTGCCTGCCTCCGGAGTCCCCCAGTCCCTTCTGCTCCCCAGCCGCCTAGGGCTGGCCCAAGGCACAGATAAGCCTCGGATGGCTCAGGTAACCAGGGCCGGCCGAGGCTTGCGCTGCTGGCAGTGGCAGCAGCAGAGGTATGATGGGGGCATCACCTTCCCCTGATTTCTGGGTCACCTCCCACCCTTGGGGGCTCCCGGGCTCTGAGAAGGGGCAGGCTGGGCTGAGGGACCCCCCTCCAGTGCATGAATTTTCATGCACCGGGCCTCTAGTAATTAAATATTTAGACAGCAACTAGTAGTTCATAATGTGTAAAGATTTATAAAGATGATATACTTTAAGAGAATTAAAATATTTCTGTGGAAGGCTGACAAATGCCCATGCCTTTCTTGAAGCAAGCATATTACCAGCTGTCTTTGGATGAGTATTGAAAAGAAGGCATTAGCAATGTCAGAGGCTACATCCAAATGCTAGTAAAAGCAGAAAAGTATTCTATACAAAAAGTTTCTATAGGTTCAAAAATGGTGATGTTTTTATTAAAGCTTTGGTGGTTTACATTGCAGTGTCAAACAGAAGTTACTTGCAGAAAATGATGCATAATACCCAATATAAATTTTGTAAGAGAGAATAATATTTTTCCTCCTGTAGTCATTAGTTCATTATGCCTTTGGTAGCTGTAAGGAGTACAGATATTCTTGGCCCTGAATTTGTGTGACCATTCTAAAAATGAACATAGGGTCATAGAGGACATGTTCACACACCTGCATCTGCACAATATCTATTTAAATTGTATAGGGTATCTAAAAAAGAGAAAGCATAGTCCATTCAAATGATGATGATGATGATGATGATAACCATGATTATAACCTGTTAGTTTCAGTACATAGTAAGGTCACAATGCTATTTTGCCTCCTCCTGGAAAAGGAATGGAAAATTGAGTTTCAGTCCTAGTCTCTGTCTCTTGCCTCTATGCTTAAAAGGAAAATCAGTTCTATATCTTCACATTAGCCTATCAGCTTATATGTGTTTCTGTTTAGTGGAAGCAGCCCAAATCCACTCCTGACGTAACCTTGGGTCATCTGCACTTTTGTTTTTTGCTATATCTATTATAGCTTCTGCCTGAGATGATACAAATAATTTATATATATATATATTTGTCCCTGCTATGATCCAATATATTCTGCAAAGGGGTACATAGATGAACCCTAACTGCCATTTGGTGCTAATGTAAAGTAGAGCTCATTGGAGAATCCCAGAGGCAAAGGGAACACCACAGCACACATAATTCTGAAGCTCTAAGTATCCTATAGAAAGATAAGTTGGGGCTGGACATAGCCAAAAAATCATGGAAAGAATGTCACAAAGGAGATTCCACCCCATAATAATTTACATGTTTATAGGAGACTTGCAAGGGGGATAGAAAACATGTATTCAACCATATAACAATTGAAGTTTCCTGTTCAAGGAGAAGTCTTTGTTAGGACTCAGTTACAAGTACCATCCGAAAGATGTATGTTCTGTTTAGCTAGATGTTTGTTAAGCTGCCAAATTGTATAGAGTCTCTAAAAAAGAGAAAGCATAGTCCATGCAAATAAGTCATAGCCATCCACATTTGCCTCTTTACATTAAAAATTGTATTAAGTGATTTATGAAATTATGTAATTACTATAGTGATGTTTATACAATAATAGGATGAATACAAACTAAAGGTTCATTGTTTAATTTCATTTTAAAATTTTAAAAATTAAGGTCTAGCTGAATAATTGTCTATCTTTTTACACCTATCTATATCATTATCATTTTTAAATGAACTGATGTGAAAAGAAACAAGTCTCAATAATGTGCTATCTTTTCATTTAAATAAAGTGATAGGAAAATGATTAGAGATATAGATGTATAGTTGTCTAGAAAATATCTGAAAGGAAGAGTACATTTAAGAACATGAAAGAGGAATGTGAATGTAAAAGAAATATGTATTTTCTGATATGGATTTTTAACTAGTTTAATGTATTGTTTTAACATTGAAATAAGAACACACAAGTGCAAAGATCTTGATTTTTAATACCATGCTCCAATAAAAAGAATGAAGAGTTCTATGGAGAAATAGTTGATTATAGGGCAGGGCATGGAAAATCAAGGATTAACATGGAACATTTTACAGTGCCAGGAAGTAAGGAAATATAAAATGATGGGGCTATTTTAAAGGGACTAAGAAGCCACGTTAGTGGCCAATGGCCAATAATATCATATTGGATTATACCTCATGGTATACAATAAAACCCATGAGTTCATACTGATACAAACAGATGATTAAATAAATAAATAAAAAGGAGTGGGATAGGCCAGTGGTCGGCAAACTGCAGCTTGCGAGCCATATGCGGCTCTTTGGCCCCTTGAGTGTGGCTCTTCCACAAAATATCAAGGCCTGGGCAAATCTATTTTGAACAAGTGGCGTTAGAAGAAGTTTAAGTTTAAAAAATTTGGCTCTCAAAAGAAATTTCAGCCGAAACCGGTTTGGCTCAGTGGATAGAGCGTCGGCCTGCGGACTGAAGGGTCCCGGGTTCGATTCCGGTCAAGGGCATGTACCTTGGTTGCGGGCACATCCCCAGTGGGGGGTGTGCAGGAGGCAGCTGATCGATTTTTCTCTCTCATCGATGTTTCTGACTATCTATCCCTCTCCCTTCCTCTCTGTAAAAAATCAATAAAATATATTAAAAAAAAAAAGAAATTTCAATCATACTGTTGATATTTGGCTCTGTTGACTAATAAGTTTGCTGACCACTGGGATAGGCAAATCTGTGCAGAAGAATTCTAAATAATTTATGCATACTCTCTACTCAAGGAGGTAGGACCTAACTCTTCTTTATGTGTGGGTTGCACAAGTGACTTTCCTTCAAAATGTAAAGGATGCAAATGAATAAAAACTAGTAACTTTACAGTGCAGAAACATGATAATCACTGTGTCATCTAGATGATGAAGATTAATATCAACAGTGATAAGTGATATTGATAGCATGTACCTTTGATAAGGTATGATACGAATGGCACTTTATCTTTATGGATTTCCTCCCCCCAAACACATAAGCCTTGTCTAACATTGTGAGGGGAAAAAAAATCAGGCAAACCTAATAGAAGGACAGTCTATAAAATACCTTATCAGAATTCTTAAAACTGTCAAGAATTTCTAAAAGTCTAAAAAGTAATATTAGTCTCAGTCTAGAAAGGTATACAGAGACCTGATGATTAAATATAATATTTTATCTTGGATAAGATCCTGGAACAAAAGGACATCATCCAAAACCTAAGGAAATCCATATGAAGTGTAGACTTAATGAATAATAATGTATCAATATTGGTTCATTAGTGTGACAAATATACTATACTAATGTAAGATTTTACTAATAGGAAAAGATGGGTGTAGGGTATATTGGAACTTGGTACTAACTTTGTAACTTGTCTTTAAATCTAAAACTATTCTTATATAAAATTTTATATTAAAAATAAGATGTAGGCATAATAGGTATTCTATTACAAACTTTCTTTAATTTCAAAGTGGATAAAAACAATTGTATCGCCCAACAAATCAATTTGTATTTTGTATGTATAAAAGTATAGTATACACTTTCCTCAATATTTTCAACAAAGAATTAGTACATCTTAAGGATAAATAATGTCAACAAACTAAGCAAAGTTACATGGACATATGGTTTCTTTCTCTGTTTATATGTTTTTAATAAAATCTGAAGGATGATTTATAAAATAAACTGAATATTATTGAAAAAAGTTTTGAAGTTGTTAAAATGGATTGGCTTTTTCCTCGAGGCTTGATAAAAATATGTCATTTTATTTTTCAGCAGAAAATATTGTATTTAATTAAAAATACATTTTTTTGCTATTATGACTTCCACAACTTATACTTGATGCTGATTTTCTTGTATAACAGCCATATTGTAGGAAAAATACTACTTCTCTTGCAATATAATCACTTCACAGCTCAGAGATTTAAAACAAACTAAGTAATTAAAAATTTTCAAGCATAGCAAAGTAAAAACAGTACAGAAATTTGGGCCATACTTTTATTCTATTTGAATACTTTTAAAGTGTTTTTATATTTCCACACACATTAAAAACCGTTCACTATTAAAATTCAAACATTGATTTGTTGCTGTTTCAGCAAAGGTATACAGGGACTTGGGGTACAATGACAACAAATTTGAAAGTAGGTTTAATGATACATATGTAAAATGATTTTATGGTTTCCTGTGGGGTGAATGAGTGAAAGTTGTCACACACACACACACACACACACACACACACACACACATGCAAACACACCAACCTATACAAACGTGTACAATTTTGGACATACATTGTGCCTTAATCTGAATAATAACCTAATGCTGACTACAGGGTGTATGTTCAGAGTTCAGAAATCCCAGGAATTTTCATTTTTATTTTTTCATTCTCTTGGCTCCCAAGGAATCCCATGGACCATCTTTACAGCAGTAGAAACAAGAATCCACAGGAGCCAAATATCTCAGGGAAACTTCACTGAACATTGAAGCTATAATCTTAAGAGGTTGGGGCAAACCTTCCCTCTTTGTTCTCCCACCTCTTTGCCCAGAGACACAGCTGTGGAGGCTCAAGGCAGGGCAGGGTACTTAAAGCCCAATTTTCTGACCTGAGGACAGAAAGGATTCTCAGGAAACAAGAAAATAATGGGAGATCAGGAGAGAGGGAGGAGCTTGGGAGAGCAACCCTATAAAGTTGATTAGGAATTCATCAACTAAGTGTTGATCATTGCTGAATGGCATACGAAAGAAACTAAATATAAAAATATATTTCAAATGATTTTTTTGGTCATCTACTTACCTTAATAATGTGAGCTTTTTTAGAGTATTTACTTAGCTTTTAAGTTTTTTTCTTAGAATTTTATAAACGTATAGTTTACATAAAATATAAAAAAATAAATGTACAAAATGATGGATTTATGAAAATAGATTGCCCTGTATTGAAATGGGGGTTTGGGGTACAGACTTCTTCCTCTCTTTCTAATGGGAAAACTAAAAAAAAAAACACACAAAAAAATGTGTCTTGTATCCCTTTGTCTCTGTTTTATATATGCTGCAGTTCTTTGTCTGAACTTGTCCCTTTCTAATTTGTCCCTTTCCTTAATTTGGGAACCCCCTGCTTTCCCCATTAGTCTTTCTGCTACATAGAATTAGTTTCAACCTCAAAGCCCACGTGATGTCCCCCTCTTTCTCTTCCCGTTATCTTGCTGGTTGGAGTTGTCTTTGATCTCCTGGCTGCTCAGGCCAGAGATATCTCTGTCCTTGGTTTATGGCTGTGTTAATTGCTCAGGCCAGAAATGTTTCCATCTGCCTGGATCCCCTCTTCCTGTGGCATTTCTCTATCCTCTGTATAAGTAAGATAAGCATTTTGGCATCTCCAAGCTTCCATCTATGCATTCCTCTCCCATGACCCCTCTTTATCTCTAAGACTCCCTAATCCTGCCTGTTTTGTCCCTAAAATTCCCTTCAGTATCATCATCACTTACTTTAAGACATGGATCAATGTGTCATGTTATGTGCTGTTGAGTCAGTTCTGACTCCTGGCAACCCTGTGAATGAGTGATGTCCACAATGTCCTGTCCTCAACAGCCCTGCTCAGCTCCTGTAGACTCGTGCCTACAGCTTCTTTAATAGAATCAATATGTCTCATATTTCATCTTTTTTTCTGCTGCCTTCTATTTTTCCCTGCATTATTGTCTTTTCCAAAGATCCCAGCCTTCTTATGATATACCTGAAGTAGGAGACTTTTAGTTTTGACATTTTTGCCTCTAGCAATATTTCATGCTTAATTTGCTCTAAGACCCACTTTCTGGCAGGCCAGGCTATCTGTAAAACGCTCCTCCAACACCATTATTCAAATGAATCTTCCTCCCCGCCCCATAAACCTTCCTCACTGTCCAACTTTTGCATTTGTACATAGTAACTGGGAACATGAGGGCATAGATGACCTTAGTACAGCCGTGGGCAAACTACAGCCCGCGGGCCGGATCCGGCCCGTTCGGCTATTCTATCTGGCCCACGGAGCCGAAAGAACGGAGGGTTCTCTTGCTCTCCCCTCCGCTCCTTTACTTTGAATTTATATTAGTTCACACAAACACTCCATCCATGCTTTTGTTCCGGCCCTCCGGTCCAGTTTAAGAACCCATTGTGGCCCTCGAGTCAAAAAGTTTGCCCACCCCTGCCTTAGTCTTTTCTCTAATAACACATCTTTGCTCTTGATCTTTCCTAATTATTTCATTGCTGCCCTCTGAGTCTCAGTCTTCTCTTGATTTCTTAGCTGCCATGTCCATTTGAATTGATAACTGAGCCAAGTTAAGCAAAATTTTTACCAGTTCCAAAAGCCTCAAGTCAGTCTCAGTAAAGGTAGATCTTAAATTCAATCACTATTTCATATCTTCCTGGATTTTGTCCATTTATGTGTTTGATTTTTGAAGTTCTTATTTATGTGTTCCCCCTTTAATATTTCCAAATGCTTGCTTAACTATACTAAATTGAGCTTAAAGTTTTCTTCTGCTATTTTAAAAGAGGGATTTGTTGAAATATATTGTTTCTCAATTTCTATTGTCTTTTAATAGTTATGTGTTCCACTTAAGTATCTTACAAGACTATCAGTTCAAGACTGACCTTTCTTACAGTTTACTTTCAATATTATTTTGTATTGGTTGCAGGTGTATGGCATGATGATTAGACAATCATATACTTTGCAAAGTGTTCCCTCATAACTTTTTCCTTTGGTGGTGTTGAGGGAAGTATTTGGTCTGTCTTTCAACCTTGTAGTTTGCTTTTCTTCCTTCAGGATTTCCTAATATATCCACTTTGTTCTTTGTTTCTATTCAATTCTTGTCCACACCTTATTGCTCTTTACTTCCTAATCTCCCAGAAGCAACTGATATTTATGACTTCCACCTCAGTCATTATATGTGTTCAAGTATTTTCCCTTTATCTGCTGATAAGATCTGTCAGGTCTCAGACTTGTTTTCAGGTATTTTTGTTGTTGTTGTTTTGTTTTTCTTTCATGTAGCAAAAATAAATTTTCTTCCTGGGATGATTTTGTCTATGTCTTTGAGCCCTCTGCTCCCCTCTTCTCTTTTGCATGCAGTCTCTTGGATACATGCACTCTCAATTCAGGGCTCCAGTATGAGGCAGCTACTGGAATATCATGTTCATTTCTCTAATTATGCATAAGATGAGGTTTGTAATAATCTGTATTTCCTGATGTGCTGAAGTATTTGTTATGTTTAGTTTTATTTGCTTTTCTTGTTGATGTCAATGTTTTTTTTTTTTTTTGGAGGATATGCAGAGAAACTCAGATTTAGCAAATCAAAATTATTTTAGAACGACCTAAAATGCAAAGACATACATTTTTATTGGAGCAGAATGCTTATTCATTTAAGAAGTTTGGAAAATATAAAACTCATTGAGAAGTGATACTACCTATAAAGATGATCATTGTGGATATTTTGATGCTTATATAGTATTTTATGGAAAAAAAAATAGAGGTCCGGTGCACAAAATTCAATCTATGTCTCCATTGCATACGTGGATTAAATCCCACTTGATAATTATATATAATTCTTTTTTAGACATTGTTAGATTACATTTGCTAATATTTTGTTAAGGATTTTGTGTTTATGTTCATGAAAGATAGTGGTCTGTAGTTTACTTTCTTAGAATGTCTTTGGTTTTTGTATTAGGGCAATTCTGAACCTCATAGAATGAGTTAGGAAGTATTCTCTCTGCTTTTATTTTCTGAACTAGGCATCAAGAATTAGCATTATTTCTTCCTTAAATGGTTGATGGAATTCACCAGTAAATCCATCTAAGCTTCAGGTTTTCTTTTTTTGAAGGTTATTAGTTATTAATTCAATTAGTTAAAAAGACATAATCCTATTCATATTTTCTATTCACGTTTGTGTGATTTTTGTCAGTTTGTGTCTTAATTGGTTCTTATAATCTAAGTTATCTAATTTTTGGACATAGTGTTGTTCATAATATTCCTTTATTAATTTTTAGTGTCTATTATCAGTAGTTATAGCTATCTATTATCTAAAGTGTAAGCAAAAATAATATTTTTAAAAATTATTTTGGTAATTTTAACATTTTTAATTCCGTAACAATTATTGGCTGTATAATATTAAAAAGCACTATAAATTATATCAAATAATAATTACTCATTTTTCCCTTGAGTAGATAAAAAAGTTTGTTTTAGTCTCCTGGATATGATTTTTCTATGGTCAGCTACATTTTCCCTTGCATCTCAATTCTTTCCCATAAACTGCATTTCAGTAATAGAGTTTTCTCCAAATACTGAATTGCATTGTGTGATAATATGTGCAAGGAGGCTTAAAAATAACAAAGAGGATTTTAAATACACAAAGCTATCAGATCTAACTCTAAAGCAGAATTTTTCATCTATTTTCCCCCTTAATATTTCCAAATGCTTGCTTAGCTATATTAAATTGAGCTTAAAGTTTTTTTCTGCTTTTTTAAAAGAGGGATTTATTTGTTGAAATATATTGGTTAAATATTGTGCAAATGCCTTAAACTGAGTTTAGCTTAATAAGAAAAAATTATCATCTTGTTAAGAATAAAATGAATTCAGCTCAAAAGATAGCAGAATAATTTTGGCTAGAACTTAGAGAAAGTAGGGTTTCAAAACAGGTAAATTTTATAATCCAGAGTAATATTAAAACAAACCACAAATTTTACCCAATAAGACAGATTGAAGATACCCAATTGATGGTTTTGTTGTTGTTGTTAATCCTCACCCGAGATATTTTTTTCCATTGTTTTTTAAGGAGAGTGGAAGAGAAGGAAAAGACAGACAGAAACATCAATGAGAGAAAAACACATGGATTGGTTGCCTCCTGCATGAGCCCTGACTAGGGCCACAATTATAGTTTTATATTACAGTGACAATTTCTGCATAAAATTATTTTAACATCATATTATCAAACATTCTTGGGTTTCACATAACACCTTAAATGCACCTTAATAAGAAAAAATGCAAAGTCATATAGACTTATATTTTTACCTATTACTAATGTAGACAGTTGTCATAATTTTCAATAGAAATAAAACAAGTTAATCACTGACAGAAGTTCACCAAGGCTTCAGCATCTTATAAATAACAAAGAAAGAATAATGTATATGAAAGTGTGCCAAATACAATTCTTTTTGAGACAGTGGTATATACTGATAGATAGGTAGATAATAGATAGATGGATAGATAGATAGATAAGTAGATAAGTAGATAGATGGTTGGATAGATACATATGTAAGAAGAAACTAAAGCAATATATTATTTGAAAATGTCTTAGGAGTTTAATATTTAGCAATCCCAAATACTTAAATGTGTGAAAAGGATAGGAAGAAAGAGCTAGGGGCTGTTGATATTTTCCCCTCCCCCTTATTTAGAAAGTAGAACCACTATTATTAAAAAGTAGAGGTATTAGAATAAGTATCCTATCCTATATAATAAAGAGATAATATGCAAATTGACCTTCACTCCAACACACAAGATGGCCACCCCATGTGGTCAAAGATGGCCACCCACATGTGGACACAAGATGGTCACCACAAGATGGCCAGCAGGGGAGAGCAGGTGGGAGGGACCAGGCCTGCAGGGGAGGGCAGTTGGGGGTGATCAGGCCTTCAGGGTGGGCAGTTAGGGGTGACCGGGCTGGCAGAGGAGGGCAGTTGGGGGCGACCAGGCCTGCAGGGGAGAGCAGTTGGGGGTGACTGGGCTGGTAGGGGAGGGAAATTGGGAGGGACAAGGCCTGCAGGGGAGGGCAGCTGGTGGCAACCAGGCCGGCAAGGGCGGGCAGATAGGGGCGACCAGGCTTGCAAGGGTGGGTAGTTAGGGGTGACCAGGCCAGCAGGGGAGGGCAGTTAGGGGCAATCCGGCCAGCAGAGGAGCAGTTAGGCGTCAATCAGGCTGTCAGGGGAGTGGTTAGGGGGTGATCAGGCTGGCAGGCAGAAGCAGTTAGGGTCAATCAGGCAGGCAGGCAGGTGAGTGGTTGGGAGCCAGCAGTCCTGGATTGTGAGAGGGATGTCTGACTGCCTGTTTAGGCCCGATCTCAAATTGGAGAGGGTGCAGGCTGGGCTGAGGGACACATCCCCCCCCCCCTTGCACAAATTTCGTGCACTGGGCCTCTAGTGTAAGGATATAATTGATTACAACAGCAATTACAAAGACCTTATTTCTCAAAGCTTTAGTTCTCCTAAGGATAATTTTTCTCAAGTAATTGTTCTAAAATAATGTGAGGGACATTTATTTATAAAGGACCATTTCCCACTGAATATATTCTTTTTTAATTGGACTTCCAATAGTTTCTTCAATTATATAGCACCTCCTTATTAGTGAAATGGAAAGGTTTGATATTTTCTGATGGGATATCTAGTATCCATTAAAAAGGATAGGAAGAATATCCACATTTCCTTTGCGGTGATTACATAGACCATCACTGGCAAGCATATGCTCTCCAGGCTTCCTGAAATATTGATTGAAGTAATGGGTTTTTATTGATGTGTCATTTTTCCACAAGACAAATTAGAGATCTCAAGAATGAAACTGACTTATCTCTACATGTGTTCTGGAGGCCACTGATGGGAAATGTCTTATGACAAAAAGACAAACCTCAGAGAGGTCTATAGGTCTTCTAAAGAATCTCATTAAAACGTGGACTTTGGCAATCATTTGATTTTTCAAACCATATTGTGGGAAATTCCCTGGGTGCTCATTCTTCTAATAACAACTGCACTCCTGCTAAATAGCTTTTTTGATTCTGCCTTTAGTTAATATAATTCTACATGCCCAACATGAGTTTCTTTTTTTCCTCTTTACGTCTTAAACAAACCTACTTTCCTTCTCTCTTTAATATATGATTTAAAAAAAACAATGTTGTTGTTTCATTAAGATTTTTTAGATTAACTTTATGTTCACAACAAATTGAGGGGAAGGTATATATATATACCGCTCCCCCCTCCACACAAGCACAGCCTCTCCTATGAACAACATCCCCCACCTAGTGGTACATTTTTTACAATTGGTGAACTTACATTGACACATGATAATCATCCAAGTCCATAGTTCACATTATGATTTATTTAGTGTTGTACATTCTGTGGGTTTGGACACATGTATAAAGGGGTGTGTCCACCATTTTGGTATGAAATGGAGTATTTTCACTGCCCTAAAAGTCTCTTGCTCCACCTATTCATACTTCTCTCCCATGTCCCCTTGCCTACCAACCTGCAAATCTTGATCTTTTTACCTTCTCTATCGTTTTGCCTTTTTCCACATGTCTGAGAGTTGGAATCATACAGTATATAGCTTTTTCAGATTGCCTTATTTCATTTAGTAATGTGCATTTAAGGTTCCTCCATGTCTTTTCAGCGCTTGATAATGCTTTCCTTTCAGTGCTGAATAGTATTTCATTGTCTGGATATACCACAGTTTATCCATTCACTTAATGAAGGACATCTTGTTTGCTTCCAAGTTTTGGCAATTTTGAATAATGCTGCTATACACATCCAACCTTGTTTTTTCTATGGATGTAGTTATGTGCAAACCAATCCGAATCCATAGCTTTAAAATTAGCCAAAATTTGACCTGAGAAAACTCCATAAAATTCAAATGCATCCATTCCATTCATTGTTAATCCTGACTTTTCTATAATTTTTGGAGTATTAGATTTTTAAAAGTGCAGGTCCAGGGGGAAATCATCCTGCAAGCCTCTCACCTTAGTTCACATACCTGCGGGTTCGAATCCAACTGACAGGACAGGCAGGGACGAAGGGCGGGTTCAGCCTGGAACACCTCACACCTGCCTGCAGGATGCACGTGCTGGGGAGGTCCCAGGGCTGCCCGCCAGGCGCCTGATTGAAAAAGACCCCTCCTGATTGGTCTCTTCTATTCTCGCGATGAAAGAATCCTTTCCGCCCTTTAGCGGGAAGTAAACAGCAGCTTTAAGGGGCCTGTGGAAACGCAGCCTGGGCACCACCAGAGTTTCTGGCCGGGAGCCGGGGGCGGGGGGTGGGGGGTGGGGGGTGGGATGGGGTGTGGGATGTGGGAAGACCGCATCTGCTCCACAACTCCAACTGGAAGTGCTTTCCACTTCCCTCCTCTCCATCTGGAGAGGCTGGTCTCTAGGGCGCCTGCAGCCTCAGCCGCTCCCGCCTCCAGGATGTCCTCTGCTTAGGTGAGTCCTGGACTAGGGCACCCAGCCCTGGGCACAGCTCCTATGGAGACTGGGAAGGCCTCCATGAGGTTTCCCCCTCCAAGGAGCTTTTCAAAAACATTCCCTGTAAGACTATAGTCTCCTGGCGTTTGTCCTGAAAGTCTTTCTTGCTCCTTCACTTTGCAAGGATAATTTGGATAAAGATTTCCAGGTTTGTGGGTTTTCTTTTTCTCTCAACATTCAAAAAATTTTATTCTATTCCTTTCTTACAAGGTTTCTGAGAATTCGAATGTCATTTTTATATTTGTTCCTCAGTAGGTAAGGTTCCCCCCTAACCCCTCTCAGTCTTCAGGATTTTTTTCTTTACCTTTGATTGTCTGTAGTTTGCAAATGATATGCACAGGTGTTCTTTGTTTTATTTTGGCATTTATGGTGCTTGGTGTTTTTTTTGTTGTTGTTGTTGTTGGGAGTTTCTGGAATCTGTGGTTTGGTGTCTGGCATTAATTTGGGGAAATTTAATGTCCTTTTTTTTTCAATTACAGTTGACCTTCAGTGCTATGTGAGCTTCAGGTATATGGCATAATGGTTAGATATTTATATATCTATTTATATATCTTACTAAGTGATACCCCAGTGCATCAGTTAGCCACCTGACATCATACACAGTGATTACAGTATTATTGACTAGATTTCCTATGCTATACTTTACATACCTGTTACTCTTTTGTAACTGGCAGTTCATACTTCTTAATTCCTTCACCTGTATTTCTTTTGTTTCTTTCTCTGTTAATTAGGCTTTAGTTAACCACTTACCCAAGGTCTTGTTAAGAATGGAGTGCCCTGAAGTATTTTTTCCTCCCCGCCAGAAGACCAAGGGGATTTTTCTGCAATAGTTACTGTGAGAACTGGGTTAAATTCCTCTAAGTAAATCTTACAGTGTTGTGGAGGCCCCCTATGACTGGACTCCTCTGGAGTTCTTAACCTCAGGCTTGTCCACACTGAGCCTCCACCATTTCCTTACATGCAGTTAAGGTTTCCTAACTCTTCTTCCCTCTCTGGTGCTCATGGTGGTTTCGTGTTGGGATCTCTGCTCAAGTCAGTAGAGATGATCTGTTTCTGTCTCTTTCTCCAGTCTTGGGGGCAGTGGTTTGTTCTGTGTTCTTCCCTCTCTTAGGGACCCGAGAAAAGTTGGTTTTTTTTTTTTTTCTTTTCAATCTGTTCAGCTTTTACTTGTCAGGACACCATGATGACTTTCAAGATCCTTACACGCAGAACTGGACAATGGACCCTAAATAAGTCATCCTATCTAATAAAAGAGTAACATGCAAATTGATCATACCTCCGCTACACCCACCAGCCATGCCCACCAGCCAATCAGGAGCAAATATGCAAATAAACCCAACCAAGATGGCTGAAGCCACAGAGAGCAGGAGGGAGGCTTGGGTTTCCCTGGCAATGGAGGAAGCCAAGCTTTCGGCCTGCCCTTGCCAGCCCAGGCCTCCACTCAATGCTACAAAGTTTCAATTATAGAAAAAAAGATACATAAATCACAACAGAAATGGCTGCCGCCACGGAGCAAGCAGGAGGCTTGGCTTCACTCCAGGCTACAAAGTTTCGATTGTAGAAGATAAATAAATCCCAGATCCCAGGGCCTCTGCTTGGGTTGCCGGGAGGCGTGGCCGGCCTGCAAACCACCACAGACCCCTCGCCCAGGCCACCCCACACCCCAAGGGAACCCCCACCCTGATCCGGGACACCCTTCAGGGCAAACCAGCTGGCCCCCACCTGTGCACCAGGCCTCTATCCTATCTAATAAAAGAGTAATATGCAGATTGACCATCACTCCAACACACAAGATGGCTGCCCCCATGTGGTCAAAGATCCTGCCCCCATGTGGACACAAGATGGCCATTACAAGATGGCCAGCAGGGGAGGGAAGTTGGGAGGAACCAGGCCTTCAAGCGAGGTCAGTTGTGGGCGATCAGGCCAGCAGGGGAGGGCAGTTTGGAGGGACCAGGCCTGCAAGGGAAGGCAGTTGGGGGCGGTCAAGCCTGCTGGGGAGGGCAGTTAGGGGTGACCCGACCAGCAGAGGAGGGAAGTTGGGAGTGACTGGGTCTGCAGGGAAAGGGCAGTTGGAGGGGGGACCCAGGCCTGCAGGGGAGAGCAATTGGGGGGTACCAGGCCTGCAGGGGAAGGCAGTTAGGGGCAAACAGGCTGGCAGGAGAGTGGTTAGGGGGTGATCAGGCTGGCAGGCAGAAGCAGTTAGGGGCTATTCTGAAGGCAAGCAGGCGAGCAGTTGGGAGCCAGCAGTCCTGGATTGTGAGAGGGATGTCTGACTGCCCGTTTAAGCCTGATCCCATTGGGCAGTCGGACATCCCTCGAGGGGTCCCAGATTGGAGAGGGTGCAGTATGGGCTGAGGGACACCCCCTCCCCCATGCATAAATTCGTGCACTGGGCCTCTAGTTTTTAAATAAATTGCTTGTCCATTATTTAATGCCTATCAAACAAGATCTAAATCCCTTCCTTGCTAGAGATATTGTGGCCTTGCACCAGTTTTTCGGAAACCAGGATTCTAAAATTACTTAGGACACTTAGTCCTCCTATTACCTGTCTCACAAGACAACATAAAGCAGTTGAAGAAATTGGTATTTAGGGATCTTCATTCTCTGCACCCAGTTGTGAAACAATAACCTTTACCCTTTTCTCCATATTTATTGTCTGCCTAGAAACTGAGTGTATAGATATCTCTTGTTTCTAGAAGCTCTTTGGTAAATAGCTTAGCATAGTTTGTGTGCATGTGCATGTGTCTGTGTGTGTGGAGAGAGGGAGGGAGGGAGAGGGGGGGGGGGAGGGAGAGAGAGAGAGAGAGAGAGAGAGAGAAAGAGAGAGAGAGGGAGAGGGAGAGAGAGAGAGAGAGAAGGCAGGTTTGTTTCCTTACAATTGAGTCCCAGCTCTCAGCCCATAGCTACTCATAAAATTATATATCAAATTAATAATCCTTTTCACCTTTCTTTCATTATCTCTTCTAATAGCCTAGAACAGTGGTCGGCAAACTGTAGCGCGTGAGTGGCTCGCGAGCCGCGGTTTGCCGCTCTGTTGACTAATGAGTTTGCAGACCACTGGTCTAGAACATAGACTTTTTAAATATTAACTGATTGAATTGCTTCTCTACTGGGGGCAAGACAGAGGAGAGAAGAGAGAAATTATGACCATAATTGTGAAGTCAAATGTAATGCTTCTGTGATTTCACAAAGGCTAAAACCTACATTCTCCATGTAACAATACTTCAGAACACTGTCATCAGGCCTCTTCTATCCCAGTCCAATGCCCACCTGTCCCAAAGTGTACTAAAAACTGGTTAGTATCAGGTAGCAATGACTGAAGAAACATTTTTTTTTTGTTAAGGAATAAATAATTTAAAAAATGTTCAGTTGATGGTGAGCAGCTATAATATCATTCTATTATGAGCACAATAATTTAATTTCAGTGTTGTAAAATATATTTCTTCACTTAGTGAAAGTTTCATTTTTAACAGAGTTTCATTTCTCATATTTTTTTCTCTTTCTCTCCTAGAGTAGACATTATTGTCTACCTTATTGATTTGCAAAATGTAATGCTAGCCCACAGCTCTGCACAATCACCAGTATGCTGTGTCCAATATTTTACTGGACTTTAGGGACCACTTTATGCATTTATCACCCTGTGCTGCTATTTAGCGAAATGCCATGACAACATTTGTAAAGCATACAGAGACCTAAAGAACCCTTTGTGGTGTTTTCCTCTCTGATTGATTTTGAGTATATAACTGCTCTCCAATGGATAAAAAGCAAGAAAGTAATTTGGCTTTACCAAATAGCTCTCATGAAAGTGATCATTGTATTTCCTTATAGGAACAGAAAGGAGTTCCAGGGGATTTTTTCAGTGATGTATATTCACTTAATCCCTTACCAAATAACCTTATAAAAAAATCATAGAACTGATGCTTCTCACTCCCAGCACAATTTATTTAAACATATCAATAAACCTCTCACTTAGAAAAATATATGAACGTAAGTATAAAAATGTGTATACATATATATGATCTTTGTCCATGTACATATGATCCTATTATAGAAAGTAGAAATAATACTGCATACTTAACTTTGTACATTATAATTTTCACTCAACTAAATATGAACATTTTTGTATTTCATATTAACATCCCCTACTACAATATAGCTTTTATTCTGGAGTTGTATGAAAATGTATTAAGCTAATCTATTTCAAAATTCTCATAATCACAGCAATGTTTCAGTGAATGTCCTTTCATATAAATGTATTGCTAATTTTTAAGAATAAAATTATAGAAAAAGGTGTCTGCAAATGAACCATTTTATGTTTTTATCACAGTCACTAATCTTGGTATTACAATTATGTTTGATAAATATCTTTTCAAAGGAGAAATATAACATTATTGATGTTTTAATTTGAATTATTTATATTAAATGCAAAGTGAAGTAACTTTAGCTGGTTAATTGTCATAAGTGTCATATATTTTATCTATTTAAATTTTTTACACATTACCATTTCCCCCTCAGTTTCAACTAGAGCATTTATTGTTTTTATATAACTTTAATTTTTTTACAGGCTGCCAGATATGGGGCAAATAATCTCCCTTATATTCCTTTTGCTTTTTATGTTTATGTTTAATTTTTCTTCACATTGTAAACTTCAATGCTATTTTCTATCAATAATTTTTGATAGTATATTTTTATTCACATCCCATTTGAAAGCCCTTTCTGTCCCAAGACCAGGTACATGCATATGATAATTTATATTTCCTGTTGTTTAATTTAGGATTTGTTTCTTTTATTTTTTTAAAATTCTGTTTTTGAATATGTTTGAAATGTATATTGGTGCTTTGATGTTACAGAGAATTTTAATAATCTGCATATTTTCTAAAAAATTATTTTTGTTTTATTTTACTTTTCCTGATAATTTAAAGATCCCTTTGATTAATTTCTATTTATAAGTATACTAGAGGCCTGGTGCACGGCATTTGTGCATGGGGGTATGTGTCTCTCAGCCGAGCCTGCACCCTTTCCAATCTGGGACCCCTCGAGGGATGTCGGGCCTAAACGGGCAGTCAGACATCCCTCTCACAATCCAGGACTGATGGCTCCCAACTGCTCACCTGCCTGCCTTCCTGATTGCCCCTAACCGCTTTTGCCTGCCAGCCTGATCACACCCTAACCACTCCCCTGCCAGCCTGATCAACGTCTAACTGCTCCCCTGCCAGCCTGTTTGCCACTAACTACCCTCCCCTGCAGGCGTGGTCAACCCTAACTTCCCTCCCCTGCAGGCCTGGTCCCTCCTAACTGCCCTGCCCTGCTGGCCTGATTGCCCACAACTGCCCTCCCTTGCAGACCTGGTCCCTCCCAACTGCCCTCCCCTGCTGGCCATCTTGTGGTGGCCATCTTGTGTCCACATGGGGGCAGTCATCTTTGACCACATGGGGGCAGCCATCGTTTGTGTTGGTGTGATGGTCAATTTGCATATTATTCTTTTATTAGATAGGATAGAAGTCTGGTGCATGGGTGGGGGCCAGCTGGTTTGCTCTGAAGGGTGTTCCAGATCAGGGTGGGGGTTCCCTTGGGGTGTGGGGCGGCCTGGGTGAGGGGCCTGTGGTGGTTTGCAGGCCGGCCATGCCCCCCAGTGACCCAAGTGGAGGCCCTGGTATCTGGGATTTATTTATCTTCTATAATTGAGACTTTGTAGCCTTGAGCAAAGCCAAGCCTCCTGCTTGCTCCGTGGCTGCAGCCATTTTTTGTTGGGATTTATTTATCTTATATAATTGAAACTTTTGCATTGGCCAAGGCAGGCCAGGGCTGCAGAAACTTGGCTTTCTCCATCACTGGGGCCAACTCAAGCCTCCTGCTCTCTCCAGCTCAGTGGCTGCCGCCATTTTTGTTGGGGTTTATTTATCTTCTATAATTGAAACTTTGTAGCCTTAGCGGAGGCCAAGCCAGGCCAGGGTAGGTGGAAAGCTTGGCTTCCTCCTTTGCCGGGGAAACCCAAACCTCCTGCTCTCTCCGTGGCTGCAGCCATCTTGGTTGGATTAATTTGCATACTCACTCCTGATTAGCTGGTGGGTGTGGCTTGTGGATGTAGTGGAGGTCTGTTCAATTTGCATATTACTCTTTTATTAGATAGGATAGTTAGACTTACTTTTTCTACCAAGTTAATATTTTCAATTTATTTCATAAAATTCCATAAAACTTTAAATGAAATATTATCAAATTTTCACATTAATATGATAAATATCTATAAACCTTTTTTTTGTTGTTTTTTGGTATGTTGAAAACCATTTAAATCTTAGTAGAGTTTATATAAGTATTTCCAGCTTTTTGTTTTTTGAAGTTTTCTATATTTTAAAATCCAGAATGGAATCTGAAATTTTCATTTATTTTAATACACTAAGTTTTCCCAATTATTTTGAAAAATATTTTTTATTTCCTATAACTGCTATTATGTGAAGTCATTGTCTAATTTTCACCCATATATGTTTTCCTGTAGTAGACTTGACTTATCGCATAAAATGCCAAGCAACAAATAAACAAGACAAACAAAACTCATAGACATGGACACCAGGATGTGAAAGGGGGTTGGAGAAGTAGTGAAGGGTAGAGGGGGTTGAGTGTATGGTAACAGAAGGAGATCTGTCTTTGGGGAGTGGACACACAATGCCATTTACAGATGATGCATATAGAATAAATGTACGCTTGAAACCTATATGATTTTATTAACCACTGTCCCACTAATAAATTTAATAAAAATAAATTTTGAAAGAGGATACATGATGGGATTTAATTTAATATTAAGAGTTCTGCCTCAAAATTCATAAATTTTCTTAGGTTGTAGATTTTATATTGTTGTATTTTCCAGACTTGGTAGTAATTTTGAACATAATATGGCAATTTTTTCATCTTTTCTAAGTTGTGCTTATGTAACAGCAGTAAAATATTCAAAATTTGAAACACTATGCTTTCAAAATTGGCTGATAATTATCACCTTTAATTACAGTAATATATTTGAAAACTTCCTCTACTTTTATTCCTTATTATTCTATTTTTTATTTCCCTCTGAGACAGTGTGAATAGTTTTTTTTTTTTGCCTTTATTTTTTATTTATTTATATATATATTTTTAATAAATCTTTATTCAGATTATTACAATTGTTTCTCCTTTTTCTCCCCCCATAGCTCCCCTCCACCCGGTTCCCACCCCACCTTCTGCCCTTACCTCCCCCCCACTGTCCTCATCCATGGGTGTATGATTTTTGTCCAGTCTCTTCCTGAACCCCCCCATACCCCTTTCCCCCTGAGAATTATCAGTCCACTCCCTTTCTATGCCCCTGATTCTATTATATTCACCAGATTAGTCTGTTCCTCAGGTTTTTAATTCACTTGATTTTTAGGTTCACTTGTTGATAGATATGTATTTGTTGTTCATAATTTTTCTCTTTACTTTTTTCTTCCTCCTCTTTTTTTTTTTTTTAAATTTCCAAAAGCCTCCTAATATTTATTTATTTTTTTTTAAATAAATCTTTATTCAGATTATTACAATTATTTCTCCTTTTTCCCCCCATAGCTCCCCTCCACCCCTTTCCCACCCCACCTTCTGCCCTTACCTCCCCCGCACTGTCCTCATCCATAGGTGTATGATTTTTGTCCATTCTCTTCATGAACCCCCCATACCCCTTTCCCCCTGAGAATTATCAGTCCACTCCCTTTCTATGCCCCTGATTCTATTATATTCACCAGATTATTCTGCTCCTCAGGTTTTTAATTCACTTGATTTTTAGGTTCGCTTGTTGATAGATATGTATTTGTTGTTCATAATTTTTCTCTTTACTTTTTTCTTCTTCCTCTTCTTTAAGAATACCTTTCAGCATTTCATATAATACTGGTTTGGTGGTGATGAACTCCTTTAGCTTTTTCTTATCTGTGAAGCTCTTTATCTGCCCTTCAATTCTGAATGATAGCTTTGCTGGGTAGAGTAATCTTGGTTGTAGGTTCTTGCTATTCATCACATTGAAAATTTCTTGCCACTCCCGTCTGGCCTGCATAGTTTCTGTTGAGAAGTCAGCTGACAGTCGTATGGGTGCTCCCTTGTAGGTAATTAACTGTTTTTCTCTTGCTGCTTTTAATATTCTCTCTTTGTCTTTTGCTCTTGGCATTTTAATTATGATGTGTCTTGGTGTGGTCCTCTTTGAATTCCTTTTGTTTGGGGTTCTGTGGGCTTCCTGGACTTGTAAGTCTATTTCTTTCACCAGGTGGGGGAAGTTTTCGGTCATTATTTCTTCAAATAGGTTTTCAGTATCTTGCTCTCTCTCTTCTGGCACCCCCATAATTCTGATGTTGGTACGCTTGAAGTTGTCCCAGAGTCTTCTTACATTATCTTCAACTTTTTGGATTTTTTTTTTTGCTTTTTGCTTTTTTGGTTGAGTGTTTTTTGCTTCTTTGTATTTCAATTCTTTGACTTGATTCTTGCGTTCCTCTATTCTGTTTCTGGGTCTCTGTATAATATTTTTTATTTCAGTCAGTGTATGTTTAATTTCTAGTTGGTCCTTTTTCATATCTTCGAGGGTCTCGTTATATTTATCGGCCTTTTCTAGGATATTCTTAAAAAGTCTTATAACCGTGGTTTTGAATTCTATATCCAGTCGTTTGTTTTCCTCCATTTCTTTCGTTTGTGATCTGATTCTTTGACCCCGCATTTTCACTGATTCCCTGAGTTGGTAAGGTAGATATTTGTGCTAGGTTTCCAATATGGCCCAGTGGGTCTGCTTCCCCAGTTAACCTGAGGTGGACACTCTTGGTGCACCCCTTTGTGGACTGTGTGTACAGCCTTGTTGTAATTAAGTCTTTATTGTTGTTAGTATCACTGGGAAGAATTGACCTCCGGGTCAGTTGGCTGTAAGGATCAGCTGTGTCTATGCTGGGAGAAGTTCGGTGCTGGAGACAGCCCTATAGGATTAGACTTGCCAAATTGCAATAGCCTCTGTGCTCAGCTTGGATGGGGTGGAGCCTCAGTCTTGGCTTCCTGTCAGCCCCGCCCCTGCGCGCACGTGGGCTTTCAGTCCTCCGCCTTCCCCAGCTCGAGTCTCCGCCTGAGAGTCCAGACTCCCCCCACAAGAGCGTGGGTCCCCAGGGGCTCGCCTGGAACCGGGGTTCACTGCAGTCAGAACTGGGGCACAGTGCCGTCAGGAGCCTCTGACTCCCCTCCACCAGGGAAAGCCCGCGGCAACCTCCGCAGCCTTTGTGCGCACTGGCCCGCGTGCGCCTTCAGACTTCTGCCTTTCCCAGCTCGAGTCTCCACCCAAGAGTCCAGACTCCCCCCTAAGAGCGTGGGTCCCCAGGGGTTCGCCCGGAACTGGGGTTCAGTGCAGTCAGAACTGGGGTTCAGTGCGGTCGGAGGCTTCCTTCCCCCTTCCGCCAGAGGAAGTCAGCCAGGCTCTCAGCTGCCCTTCCTCTCTGCGCGCACAAAGCCCCTTTGCCGTACCTCCAATTCTCTGTGAGCTTTTCTCCTTCCTTCTAGTTGTAGAATTTTCACTCAGCCAGCTTTCCTGTGGTTCTGGATGGTGTCCGTTCTGTCTTTTAGTTGTAGTTGTGAAATTGTTGTGCGAGGCAGCAGTTTAGGTGTTTACCTATGCCGCCATCTTGGTTTCTCTTGTGAATAGTTGATTTATATTTTATATAAAGCAATCTACTTTCAGCATTTATTAGTATAAAATTACATACTAAATTTCTTTATATTTAAAATACTTATAGATTTGTATAGTTCCTGGCAGACCTCTTTAGGTTCTGAAAGAAATACATTAACACTTAGTAATAGTGCTCCAGTCCATATAGTGGTGATAAGGAGGGAAGCCAACTTTGAGTTAAGCCTGGAGTAAGAAAGGGTTATATTTTTTATTATGTTACTGAAATATCTGTATATTTTACTGTTCATTTCAAACAGATCTTTATTTTTAAATGAATTTTATAATTTTTTAAAATTTTTTTATTAATGATGCCTTTGTCCACTATCGTTAAGCTTATTAGTTTTGCAGCTTATTGAATTTAATACTAAGTTTATTTCCTTTTTATATAGCAACTAGAGGCCTGGTGCATGAAATTCGTGCATGGGGGTGTGTGTCCCTCAGCCCAGCCTGCACCCTCTCCAATCGGACATCCCTCTCACAATCCAGGACTGATGGCTCCCAACTGCTCGCCTGCCTGCCTTCCTGATTGCCCCTAACTGCTTCTGCCTGCCAGCCTGATCACCCCTTAACCGCTCCCCTGCCAGCCTGATTGATCGCTAACTGCTCCCCTGCCAGCCTGTTTTCCCCTAACTGCCCTCCCCTGCAGGCCTGGTCACACCTAACTGCCCTCCCCTGCAGGCCTTGTCCCCCCCAACTGCTCTCCCCTGCAGGCCTGGGTACCCCCAACTGCCCTCCGCTGCAGGCCTGGTCCCCCACAACTGCTCTCCCCTGCAGGCCTGGGTCCCTCCCAACTCTCTTTCCCTGCAGGCCTGGTTGCCCCCAACTTCCCTCCTCTGCCGGCTTGGTCACCCCTAACTGCCCTCCCCTGCAGGCTTGATCACCCCCAACTGCCCTCCCCTGCAGGCTTGATCACCCCCAACTGCCCTCCCTTGCAGGCCTGGTTCTTCCCAACTGGCCTCTCCTGCTGGCCATCTTGTAATGGCCATCTTGTGTCCACATGGGGGCAGGATCTTTGACCACATGGGGGCAGCCATCTTGTGTGTTGGAGTGATGGTCAATCTGCATATTACTCTTTTATTAGATAGGATAGAGGCCTGGTGCATGGGTGGGGGCCAGCTGGTTTGCCCTGAAGGGTGTCCCGGATCAGGGTGGGGGTTCCCTTGGGGCATGGGGCGGCCTGGGTGAGGGGCCTGTGGTGGTTTGCAGGCTGGCCACGCCCCCTAGTGACCCAAGCGGAGGCCCTGGTATCTGGGGTTTATTTATCTTCTGTAATTGAAACTTTGTAGCCTGGAGTGGAGCCAAGCCTTCTGCTTGCTTGGTGGTGGCAGCCATTTCTATTGGGATTTATGTATCTTTTATAATTGAAACTTTGTAGCCTTAAGCGAGGCCTGGGCCAGCCAGGGTGTGTGGAAAGCTTGGCTTCCTCCATCGCCAGGGGCAACCCTAGCCTCCTGCTCTTTCCAGCTCTATGGCTGCTGCCATTTCTGCTTGGGTTTATGTATCTTCTATCATTAAAACTTTGTAGCCTTGAGTGGAGGCCTAGGCTGGCAAGGGCAGGCGGAAAGCTTGGCTTCCTCCATTGCCGGAGAAACCCAAGCCTCTCTCCTGCTCTCTGTGGCCGTAGCCATCTTGGTTGGGTTTATTTGCATATTCACTCCTGATTGGCTGGTGGGCGTGGCTTGTGGGTGTAGTGGAGTGATGGTTAATTTGCATATTACTCTTTTATTAGATAGGATACAAAATTTGATGTTAACATTCCTCTGCTTGCAAAGTATGTTATATCTCATATATTTTGAAACATGATGTTCATATTAACATTTTCAAAATAGTGCTTTTCTTCATTGACCTGAGTATTTCAAGAAAGTGTTTTTGTATTTTATTGATTGAAAATACCAAATTCTTCCTAAATTGTTCTATAGAGTTAATAAGAATAGGAGCTGTTTTTATTTTAGTGTTAATAAGTTAATTTTACAGTGCTTTGTTTTCCAAGGGCAGCTTGTTCTAAGATGCTGTTAGTTCAGATCCTCTAAAAGCAGACCCAAACACAGGTTCAGATGTGCAAGACATTTATTGTAGTGAAATACTTTCAAATGTTAAAGGAGAACAAACAGTGAGGCTGGAGAGAGCCTTCAGTTTGTGAATGCAGGAGAGAGAGGTAAGAAAAATGGGAAAAAGAAACTCAGAGTGTCACATAGTTCTATGAATATTTTGGCCACTAATAGGATAAGTTTTCAAGCAAAAGTCACTCCTTGAAAGAACGCCACATCTCACTGTATTGGTCCTATTGCCATGCTCAGTAACCATTCACTTGAAGGTAGGCCAAGGGAAGTGTTTGTGAAAATGTGGTTATGACTCCCAAAAGGGACCTTTACATGACCACCACAGTCCATGCCTTTTGTTGGGCAGATCTTTCTCTATGTAAATTTATGTTTCGGTTCCATGGTTTCTGTGATCTTTCTTCCAGAAAAGAAACTTAGAAGAGGGCAGGCTAGTGGAACAAACTATAGCTTCTTTTGTTGCACTGGAACTCTAGGTTATCCTCTTCCTTCTATACTGCCTGTCCAAAATTCTTCTCTTCAGACATCACTTTGGTAGATCTTGTTAACTTGACTAGTACTATGACCCACACATTCATTTGTAATGTGTCTGAGCCCTTGGTGGTAATCATGCTGTTTTCAAACCAAGTTGTTGTCTCTGTTTATCTGTAGTTACTAGTACAATGGGTCAGTGAGTATAGGAAATACTAGAATGGATCACCTGTTCTACATATGTTCTTTTCTGCCATTATAGTGTTAAGGCATCTATGATGGTGATTTCTCTTCTACTCTGCTGGCTATTGATACAAGGAGTCTGAGATCTTTGAAATACCATATTCTGTTAAAAAGGTGTGTTCTTTTGGGGAACCTGTACCTTCATCTGTGTTACCATCACACTGCCCACTCTATCAGTTTGAGAGTCTGATGGCAAAGAGTGACTCTTAGCAACTGTGTTACCTAATTTTGTCTACTTAGTTGTTTAGTGCCTTTTCTCTGGTGATGTTCAGTGGTGAGCATTCATCTGTAATACAGAATCGTCATTCTTTGTACCCATTCCACATTACTCTTGTCAATTTCCATATGTGTTCTTATATCAGGTCACTTTTCTTTTCACATAAAGTATATATACAGCCCTAGCTGGTTTGGCTGGGTGGATAGAGCATCGGCCTGCGGACTGAAGGGTCTCAGATTCCTGCCAAGGGTACATACCTGGGTTGTGGGCTTGATTCTCAGTGGGAGGTGTGCAGGAGGCAGATGATCAATGATTCTCATCATTGATGTTTCTATCTCTCCCTCTTCCTTTCTCTCTGAAATCAATAAAAATATATTTTAAAAAAGTAGATATACAGATGCATTGCTTGCTGCTCTGAAATGAATACTTTCCATCTTTACTATCATTCCAGGCCATGCTGAAATGTGGCTGAAATACAGCTGACACTAATTTTCATCATGCTCCCATATTCTGAGATAGAAAACCTGTAAACCAAGTTGAGACCTTTTTGTCCTCTTTAAGCTGATCGAGTGTGATCTCCTAATGTCCAATGCAGTTAAAAGTGTAAACTTGTGAGGGACATTGATAAGCTGTGGTTGATGATAGCAGGGTCTGAGATATATGGAAATATAGCGTATTAGCTCTTATCTATGGAAGCTCAGTTCACATGCTTCCTTTTTATGTTATAATGGTCAGATGCTGGTCAACGTCAAATTATGATTTTCTAGAGGTCTACAGAAGTGACCTCAAAATGGGCAATTCTGTGCACACAGTCACCTAGAGCACCATACTCCAACATTCTGTCTCCGCCAAGCCTGTTTTTTTAAATGTGTATAATTTTCTGATGCAGATGGATGGCCTTGTTCCTGAATCCAAAGAACATATGTCATAATGCTCCAGCTGGGATTTGCTAATAAACTCCACGTTGCATATTTCCCCAGTATCGATAGCTGAAACATAAAATAATCTTCTGAATTTTATGACTCAACCAACAGAGCTACTTGTATTACACCCTGGATCTCTGAAAGGCTCTTTCTCAGCCTGGGCCTCATGCGAAGTTGGCTGCCTTCCCTGTTTCATACTGTATGGACCAGAACAGAATTATTATGCCAATGAAAGTAAAGTAAAACAATATGTTCGTTAGTTTGGAGAGGATGTCATAGCACATCTCTCTAACCCCTGGTTCTCCCCAAAGTGGCAGGTTTTCAAATCTTCCTAAAGTTATCTTGCACTCTCTGGAGCACATTTGTTTTACCAAACTTCTGGTATACAGTCACCTCTTGTTTATCTTGTTTAATCAGTATGATTCCATTGGTGTAATGGATCATTATAATCTTGGTTCAAGTTGTTCAGAATATTTACTTCAGGCAGGTTCTTCAGACTATAACATGAGCAAAGGTTTAGAGTTAATAGAACCCTGATGTAAAGCTGTGAATAAATATATTGCCTACCCCACATGACTGTGAACTGATCTTTCTAATCTAATTTGAAATGGAATCAGTCAAAGAATCAATGGCCAAATACTTTATACCTGAGTCTTTGTTAATGTATTTTAGCAGTGATGCCATATTTGCCATAACATCTGCTATCAGTCTGCTACCTTGTTATACTTGTATGATCATTCTCCAGGATACACCCAGTGTACAAAGAGGCTAGACTGGAGAGTTAAATGGAGGTATTAAAGAGACTATCTACCCCCTCTGCAGCTTTTACACTTCAGTGGTGTTATGCGTTAGATTCTGTCTCCCAAAATTCATACATTGAAGCCTTATCACACAGTACATCAGAATGTAATTGTACTTGGATATGGATTTAAAGAAATAATTAAGGTAAAATTACATTATGTGGTGGGCCATGATCCAATATGATTTATGTCCTTATAGGAAGAGGAGATTAAGACACAGACATGTGCATGCAGATGAATGACTATATGGGGACATAGAAGGAGGTAGCCATCCACTGGCCAAGGAAGGAGGTCTCAAAAGAAAACAAACCAACTAATATCTTGAACTTGGGATTTTAGCCTCCATTACTTTGAAATAATGCATTTTTGTTGTTTAAGCCAACCAGTCTGTGGTATTTTGTTCTGGCAGGCTTACCAAGCTAATAAGAGTGGTGATGCTAATCTCTCTTCCACTACTGCCACGCAATGTTATATACTAGCATAATTTACTATTTTGGCTAGGGTGGGAAGTTTCAGAGGTTTCTATTTGGTATTCCTCAGAAAGACAACTTTTAACCCATGAACAATGAACTAATATGAGGTTTACACAAATTGCCAAGTATAGTATATGAATTCCAATTATACATTCAGTGACTGGAGAAATAACTGCTGGATGGATCTTTGCAATCATTGGGTCAAATATGAGCCAGAGTTAGTGAAGATTCTATTTATTACCTTGCATCATAACCTCTCACTCTACCAGTGGGCCAAGGATGGTGCTTTGGGGCTCTACATATCAGTGTCAACTCAGAACCTTTGTACAATAAACTTAAGTGTCTAAATATTATGCCTTCTCTGGAGTGAATGAACATAGGTCTCTTTAAGAGAATGACTAGACTAGTCCTTAGAGTTTACATTTGCCACGTTACTGTAGGTGCCTTCCTCCTAGGGACATAGACACCTCCTTCAGTTCATGGGTTCTGGGTCTAAACTCTGAGAACCTAATGAGGAATCAGCTTTTTATTGAGGTGGCTGCCCTTAGTCTATGGCTCTTTTATTCTTTCCTCTTCATGGTTGTACATGTTTAGTAGATTCTATTGGCTGCATGCTAATTTTGTTCCTAGAGACCCCATCGTGCTCTATTGATCATATCCACAACTTCCTGTGGGTAATTTTACCTGTCTTTATGGTGATTTTGACATGCTGGTTTTTGTTGTTCAAGTTCTTACTATTCAAGCTTCTGTTACTTTGGCGACCTCATCATTCTTACGAATATTAACAATTCCATCTCTGTGTATTCCTCTCTTCCTGGCATTTTTGGCCTTCAGAGGAAGTCTACCATTTAACTTCTTAGTGGTACCGGTAACTTTTGCATTTGGGCCTCCTGTGGAACATAATCCTGTAGTGATTTATGTGGGCTTACTAGTACTTGATATTTTGACTCGAGCATTCCCACATCCCTCAGCTTCTTTATTTCCATTTCACTTACTTTGGCCTTATTTTTCTCTCATGGCTATTTAGTAGAGTCTACCCCATTCACTGGTGTACTTGCCAAATGTACCCCCAAATCAATGAGTTCATGCTTAATCCAGTCTTAAGCATTAGACATTTTCAAAATCCAATCCCATTCATGCTCCTTAGGTTTCTATGGGAACATGCTAGCTAATTCTTATAGTTTTTTTGGTGAATGATGTCTTTCCTCTATCATAATGCCCAGCATGCCCCCTGCAGTGTTATGGTGGCATTTAACTCTAGCTTTTGCCTGGTAATCAGTGGAGGAGGGGAGGAATTTTTGGAGTAAGTACCTATTGATTTAAGAGGCCTCTGCAGTATCTGTTAACACTGGATGTGTTCTAGCTCTTACTAAGAATGTGTGACCACTGCAAGCTCATAGAGCTCAGGGGGAATCTTCAGAACAAAACATTCTCAGAGCATCCTTACTGATTTCCCCATTTCTTGTTTCAGGATCCCAGGAATTCCCAGCCACATCTCTGATCAAAGCAGGACAGACCTACTTTGGCTGAACATTTAAATTTCATATATAAATGTCACTGGCACCCTGTGGTTCTGTAGGTTTCAGTTCCTTAGCCTTTTGATGTGCTGTCTCCTTTTACTGAAGGAGATAAGAGGCCTGCTATTTAGTTTATAACTGTTTGCTAATGTACCTCAACAGTCATCTATTCAACAGAAGAACAACCAGTCAGTTGCACTGTTCTAGTCACAGTTACCCCCATATCTTTCAAAATGTCTGAAATATTGCGCCTGAAGGAGCATTTCCTTATGTTAGGATAGTTTCTCAGGTCATCTGGGTCATGTTAATTCTTTTTTTTTTTTACTTTTTTTTTTTTTTTTTACTAAATCTTTATTGTTCAGATTATTACAATTGTTCCTCTTTTTCCCCCCATAGATCCCCTCCACTTGGTTCCCACCCCACCCTCTGCCCTTATCGCCCCCCCACTGTCCTCATCCATAGGTGTACGATTTTGTCCAGTCTCTTCCCGCACCCCCCACACCCCTTCCCCCCCGAGAATTGTCAGTTACTCCTTTTCTATGCCCCTGATTCTATTATATTCACCAGTTTATTCTGTTCATCAGATTTTTTATTCACTTGATTTTTAGATTCACTTGTTGATTGACATGTATTTGTTGTTCATAATTTTTATCTTTACCTTTTTCTTCTTCTTCCTCTTCTTAAAGAATACCTTTCAGCATTTCATATAATACTGGTTTGGCGGTGATGAACTCCTTTAGCTTTTTCTTGTCTGTGAAGCTCTTTATCTGCCCTTCAATTCTGAATAATAGCTTTTCTGGGTAGAGTAATCTTGGTTGTAGGTTCTTGCTATTCATCACTTTGAATATTTCTTGCCACTCCTGTCTGGCCTACATAGTTTCTGTTGAGAAATCAGCTGACAGTCATATGGGTGCTCCCTTGTAGGTAACTAACTGTTTTTCTCTTGCTGCTTTTAATATTCTCTCTTTGTCTTTTGCTCTTGGCATTTTAGTTATGATGTGTCTTGGTGTGGTCCTCTTTGGATTCCTTTTGTTTGGGGTTCTCTGCACTTACTGGACTTGTAAATCTATTTCTTTCACCAGGTGGGGGAAGTTTTCTGTCATTATTTCTTCAAATAGGTTTTCAGTATCTTGCTCTCTCTCTTCTTCTGGCACCCCCATAATTCGGATGTTGGTACGCTTGAAGTTGTCCCAGAGGCTCCTTACACTATCTTCATATTTTTGGGTTCTTTTTTCTTTTTGCTTTTCTGGTTTGGTGTTTTTTACTTCTTTGTATTTCAAATCTTTGACTTGATTCTTGTGATCCTCTAGTCTGCTGTTGGATCTCTGTATATTGTTTTTTATTTCAGTCAGTGTATGCTTAATTTCTAGTTGGTCCTTTTTCATATCCTCGAGGGTCTCGCTAAATTTATCGGCCTTTTCTAGAAATTCTTGAAAAAAATTATAACTGTGGTTTTGAACTCTATATCCAGTCGTTGGCTTTCCTCCATTTCTTTCATTTGTGACCTGTTTCTTTGTCTCCGCATTTTGGCTGCTTCCCTGAGTTGATAGAGTGGCTTTGTGTGCTAGGTGTCCTATAGGGCCCAGTGGCTCAGCCTTCCCCAGTTACCTGCGGTGGACACTCTTGGTGCACCCCTTTGTGGGCTGTGTGCACAGTCTTGTTGTAGTTAAACCTTGACTGTTGTTGGTATCACTGGGAGGAATTGACCTCCAGGTCAATTGGCTGTGATGATCAGCACTGTCTACGCTGGGAGAACTTCTGTGCTGGAGACACCCTTATGAGACAAGACTTGCAAAAGCCTCTGTGCTCAGCTTGGATGGGGCAGAGTCTCAGGGCGGAGCAGACAGCAATGGCTTCCTGTCAGCCCTGCCCTAAGAGGCCCCTGAGTCTCAGTGTCCCGTGGTAATCGCTGCAAGCACCTCTGAGAGAAAGCCGCCCTCGAGTTTCGCCCACTGCCAGACAGTCCATTTTCTCCCCGTATGAGTCTGGATCCCCAGAGTCTCACCCAGAACTGGAGTTCAGAGCAGTCGGGAGCTTTTGTCTCCCTCTCGATTGAGAAAGCCAGCCACGTACTCAGTTGCCAGCCCTCTCCGTGCGCGCGCTGCCATACCTCTGCCTTCTGCAGCTCCTGTGAGTCTCAGTGTGCTTTTCTCTTTCCTTCTAGTTGTAGAATTTCCACTCAGCCAGCCTTCCTGTGGTTCTGGATGATGTCCGTTTTGTCTTTTAGTTGTAGTTTTGAAATTGTTGTGCGAGGCAGCAGTTTAGGTGTTTACCTATGCTGCCATCTTGGTTTCCTCATGTTAATTCTTTAGCAATTTGGCCACCAACGTTAACTAGGGACTCCCAGTGACGTTTCTTAGGCAGCTCTTGAATCTTCTGAGGAGCAGGAAACAAAGATAATATTACATGTGTAAGAAATGTATATGTAGAATTGACTGTGAAGGACAATTATCAAGGAATCAAAGGAGTCAGGGAGAGTCTTGGATACCATGTACGTTTTCTATCAGTGAAGAAGAGAGGGAGGGAAGGAAGCTGGTAGGAAGAGACATAGACTATAATACAGTTCCAAAGAAGGTTCACTCGGACCGAAGGGGACTGCTTGAGCCAAAATCTCCAATTGGAGGAGTTTCATGTCTCACAGGAATGGAACTGCATTCCTCATCATTGGTGGAAGAAGCCTTTGGAAAGGGTGACCATATCAATCAGTTATGCTCTGTGGCAGGAGATCTGAAAGACGTATTTTCATGGCAACTGCAGATGCTGTCTAATGTTCAATGGAAAATTTTTTAAATTAGTGTCCCCCATTTTCTAGAGCCCTTAATTCTCTTCAATTAAAGACATTTTGGAGAGGCTCTGCTAGTTTTCTCTACATACTTTCTTTTGAAGAAATGTTTGATGTTTCTCTTTATGGTCTTTTTAAATCTTGACATAATAGGGACAGAATTTCTTGGAGGTTGGGATACAAAGTGATGGCCTTTCTGATTTTTACATTTATACATATATAGGCTTTTTTTTGTTCTTATTTTTTTTGATCATTTAATGCTGGTTTTGGAAAGAAAGTTATAGAGGACCTGCTCATGCTTTTATCTTTCTCAGAAGTTTCCCTGATCCCTGTTGAATCCACCTGCTTATTCAATCTATGTGTCTCACTGAATGATGTGTCCTTGCCAAATCCTTCTTAATACAAATGAATGAGGTCTTTGTACTGAGAAGGTGACTTATTTTAGGTAAGGTATCTGCTTAGAAATAAGTGAAATAGTTGAATGAACAAATGCAGTTGAAGTGAACATTGATTTTTAGAAAGATAACATAAGAGGATGGATTCAACTAAATTTGGTAGAGGTATCCTATATTTTTTAAAATTAAATATTTCTGAAATATTTTTTGTGAATATGTGGATTAATTGATTAAATTTTGAGTTATCTTGTCTTATTAGACAGTTAATATGATCAAATTAAATCATTGGAGTATTAATTCATATTTTAAGAAGTGCATTGTGCATCCCTACATTAAAAAGACCCAAAAGAGCCCTAACCGGTTTGGCTCAGTGGATAGAGCATCGGCCTGCGGACAGAAGGGTCCCAGGTTCAATTCTGGTCAAGGGCATGTACCTTGGTTGCGGGCACATCCTCAGTGGGGGGTGTGCAGGAGGCAGCTGATCGATGTTTCTCTCTCATCGATGTTTCTAACTCTCTATCCCTCTCCTCTCCTCCCTGTAAACAAAAAAAAAAAAATCAATAAAATATATTAAAATAAAAGACCCAAAAGAATATGAAGAAGCCATTTTACCCTGAAGTCATTGTAATTGAAATAGTCACAAGCTTGAAATTTTAAAAAATGTTCATTCACATATTATAACGATGTTTTTATCAACTCATGATATTAAAGCATGCTAATGTACAGTCACTGGCAAACATTTTTAAGTAGAACTAAGGTACTTTTATTGAATATTGATCTATAAATTGGTGTTCTCATATTCATAATCCAATGTGGTGTCAGTAATTGTGTTGTTGTTTTTTAATTAAATGAGGTGAGAAAGAGAAAAGATTAAAAAAAAAACTCTTAAAAATCAACCTGTATTACATTTGAATACAGATTTTTAAAAATTTTATTATTTCCTTTAATTTTTTAGAATTGTATAATCAAAGCTAATTTAACAGCATTTTAAAATCAATTTCCTTTTGTTGAGTTTTTCCAAAGCAATAGACATAGTTTTCATATAAACACACACACACACACACACACACACACACACACACACACACACACAGAGTTTCTTTGGCACATAAATAGCATCAAATTATATTATACTTAATTAAATCACCTTGTACCTTTCACAGTTTTAAGTTGCATGATTGAGTTGAAAAGAACCTCAGTGGACTCATGGTAGGCACTCACCTTAATTCATGGTAACTACAAGTGCCAGGATCTCTTAGTAAGTAACCTGATAGTTGTCAGCGTTTCCAAGGCATACTTATTAGTAAACATATTACAGAGAGAATGGAGGAGATAATTGGACCCCAACTAGTTACTTAATTAGAAGGTGATTAAGGAAGCTTCTACCTCGCGAATATGCAATTTCCACATTTTTGGCATTTTATTTTTGTGGTTTATTTGTAAACAATATGACAATGTGCTACATTAATATAGCACATTAAGGAAAAATGTATAGTAGTGTCTAGAATCTTTAAAGATATAAGCTGTTCATTTCAGAATGCTTGATAGTAAAACTTGCTAGGTATCTTAAGCTCTGTAGTTATATTTAACAGTTACATAATTATTCTTAATAAAAGAAGAGATGAAGAAACAGATGAAAGTAAGCAATATTTTTACTTTATTTCATACTTATTCACATACATTTAATAACTGATTTAGAAATTTAAGGTATCTCATTAATTAATGAAAATAATTACCTGCCTAGAAGAAAAAATTAAAAATCAACATAAAGCACTATCGAGAGAGCACTTGAGTTTTAAAAGTGTCGTTTTAAAATTTGTTTTGCTTTGGTTATGAATACTGTACTCTTTAGCCTCAGCTACCTGTCTATTATTATTGCTCCAGTTGACATTTCTCAATGTTACAGCTTTTAAAGCATCTGAAACACTAGCAAATAGAATATATTACTGGATGGCATCTTTTTTGGTCCTCTCTGGATAATCTGACTTACATAATCTAGTTCTTGATTTCAATGTTTTATTTAGAGGGTGATTTCCCTCTATGGAGTTCCTGAAATAATTTGAATAAAGGGGAAGTTCAATTTTTCAAGCACAGGAAACGAAGTTTCTTGTATATTTCTTGTATCCAACAAATAAGTGCTCATAAATTCCTCAAGAACTGTTTCATTGACATTTGAACTTTAAATTGTTTCTAAATATTATTTATATTCATTAAATTGCTCCTGATGGGTACTTTAGTTTCCATAAATACTTGTGATCATAATTCTGCTTAGTACTGCCATCTGGAACCACATACATATATTAATAATTAAAAGTTTAAGCTCAAGCTTTTTTGAGTTTATATATTCATGAAAGTAATTTTTCAATTACTTCAGTATTTATAAACTTTGTTATTCATTTTTACCACAATTTAGTTGCCTTTATGGTTGCTATTTCAGCCCTGAAATGAGGGTGCTCAAGGCATGAGCAAAACTTAAAATAAAAGTTATTACATGTGATATCAGAGTGCCCTTTTCTGAACCTGATTTGCTTGAAAATTGGTAAGAGTTTTAGAACAGCTGCTTAGATTTTATTCCTGTGCTATTGGTGCTGCTTAACCTGTGCCCCTCATTTTCCTCTTGCTCTATCTTCCTTGAGGACTAACAAGCCATTAACAGTAGGAAAAGAGAGCTGTATTCATCTTATAAAATTATTTCTAAACTAGGTTTTCAAACAACTTTAAATGTGCTCTTTTTTTAAGGAATATTAGTTTCCTCCTTTCTTTTTTCCTTTCTTCGCCCTCTTTCCTTTCCTTTCTCTCTTTTTTCTTTCCCTTCTTTCATTCTGTCTTCTCCCCCCTTTCCCCCTTAATATCTTACGAAAAACCTCTTTTCTGAAGAGTATAAAAATGTAACACCTGCAACTCACAGTCAAAATTGAACATTTAAAAACTGTGACTCTGCAAATGGTATTTTATGTCTTTAAGTGCTGCATGTTACTGAGTTCAGTGTGCTTTAACATGGAGAGGTAAGAAACTTCAGAGAGAATATATTTATAATTGTGTCTGCCATAAACAACATTCATCTGCAGCTTTGTTAGAAGAGTATTTTATGGGCAAAATAAATAGTTCTTATTTGCAATTTAACAGGTTAATCATTCAGTTATGAAAAACAGGTTATACAGGCTTTTCTAAGTTCAAGTAAAAACAATGTTCTGTTAAGAGAATAAGTAGTCAAAAAGTACTTCGCATAGGGGATAAACATCTTTAGACCTATAGCTAAGGACAAAGGGTAAGCTGTCAACCTGTGCCCACATATGTGTTTTTATATTGTTCACCCTCATTACAACCCTTACAGTCAGCGATTCTGAACCTGCTCCCTAAGCTTTAGAGACCGCCCCTCCCCCCCATTTTGCCTGCCACTAGTCATTCCCCTGTCCAGCATGAGCAAACTGTAGAGACCAAGGAGACATGCTTACCTGAAATCTAGTGTCTCCTCTCCTTAACCATGGAATTTAGACCCTGGAACCATCTCTAGTTCCTCCATAGTTCTTGTCCCCAAGGCTATGCAAAGGTGAGTTTCCTGTTAACGTACTTATCACTAGGCCCTAATGTTGGGCTGGGGCTTCCATTGTTGACTAAAGGGTTGTGGTTGGATCTTGCATATGAGGGCTTAGATGTTCCTTGTAGTGAGGGAAGGTGCAGGGATTGGGGGAAAGGGAAGGGTGCCTGCATTTGTACTTGAGTTGGCCCTGCAAATGCAGATAATTTTTGAAAGATAAACTTCTGAAAATGTCTACTTTGTTTCTGAAATCAACTTCTAATTTGAATTTCCTAATTCTCTAAAGGGCTGTTAGAAATTTATGCTTCAACTAGAGGCCCGGTGCACGAATTCGTGCACAGGTGGGGTCCCTTGGCCTGGCTAGTGATCAAGGTTGATTGGGGGATGGAGGGAGTCGGGTGAGGGGCGGGCCTTGGCCTGGCTGGTTATCAAGGCTGATCGGGGGTGGGGTGGGGGGTGGGCGGCCAGGGGGAGGGACCGTGGGAGGTTGGCTGTGGGAGTGCACTGACCATCAGGGGGCAGCTCCTGCATTGAGCGTCTTCCCCCTGGTGGTCAGTGCGTATCATAACATTCGATTGTTTGGTTGTTCGATTGTTTAGTTGCTTAGGCTTTTATACATATAGATGAGGTCATAAATACAGGAATGGGAAAAGTAGGTTAAATTTCCTGCCATTATTGTCTAAAAAAATAAATCATAAGGATATAAAATAGTAATAACAATGTGGCAAATAATACAAATAAATAATACAATAATTAGTGAATAAACAATAATACAAGAATAAACAGTTTCATGTACTCACAACTGTAAACCTACTTTTGTCCCTGTATGTTTTCCTTTTCAAAATATCTCTTGCTGCATTGAACTAAAAAAAATATTGTTACTATTTTTCTTTCCATCACCAAATGCTACATGTGTAAGTTATAGCAAAACCAAATGCTAGGCATTTTATTACATATGTATTGATATTTGAGTTATCATGGTAACTTTTAATGTGTTATGTAAGACCCTTTATTACAAATGGAATAATCTACCTTTATATTACTTCTCTTATTTGAAGTAATTTCCAAATAGTGCTATAAAATATGCAATAGTTCATTAATCATAGCATTTATATTGTAATTGTGATCATTATAGTTCCTACCACATAGGAAAGGAAGTAGTGCATATGAGAGATCGTAACAATAAATAATATAGTCATTTTGTTCTGTGAGTGATAGGGAGATAAAATGAAAGAGGATGCCCAAGTTTTACAACTAGTTACAACCACTTGTTTATTATAAGCTTCTTCTATATGGCATCAGATAAATCTTGCAAATATACTACTGGTTTCAGAAAGAAAACATTGTATTATAGTTGAATTGCAATCAGAGTAGATTGGCTAAAATAAATTAAGGGCCTATGTGTAAACATAAACTTTATGTAGATATTTTGTAAAACCTCAGCTATGTGTCCTAAATGGCTAAATTCCACATTACTAGATTTGAAATCTATGCATTGGTTATATTTGGTAATATTTCATGTAACCTTTTTCTATGCTCTATGTAGAAAATTCACTTAATGTGGAGAATCCTAAAAAATTCACCAGTCCCTCTCCCCATTGTGTATTTATTGCCCTTGTCTGTCCAACTACAGCTTTACCCTCTTGCATAGACAGCTGTAGAAAAGACCTCTGTTAATAGCACATTTTCTTGGTTGGGAGTTTCATATTGCATTAAAGCCACAGTCTGTTAGTGGATCTCCCAAAAAGACATGAGGATGTTATTGATCTGGTTTTCCTTCACATTATCTTTCAATTCTTGATTTTACTTGACTTATAGTGAACCAGTTAAAAGCTTACTGCTGAAGCATGCAATTTCCATGACAGCTTTCAGTGCTGCACTGCTTTTGAAGAGATTTGGCTGCATGTAAGATATGGTTTAGATGTCAGTCCTTAGCATGAAGCTGACACCTTAAAATGATCCATAATAGGTTACAGGATTACTCATGTGAGAGCTCCTACATGAACTCTGCAGCATGTTGGCACATCAGTGTCAAAGCTGTACATAGGTATCTAACAGTAAGTGTTCTTGTGATTTCAGGGACAAGGCCTAGAAATATGACACTTTCAGAGATCAACAGTATTATAAAAATTTAGGCTACAACAGATGGCATAAGATCTACAGAGGTGCTTTTTCCAAAGAGATAGTTTATATACAGGGTAGGGCAAAAGTAGGTTTATAGCTGTTCATATGGAAAATAATACAATAATTAATAAATAATAATACAAGAGTAAACTCTGTTTCACATACTCACAACTCTAAATATACTTTTTCCCTACCTTGTATATGTTGCTTAGAAGACTTAGTGAAATAATTTATTCCGTTACCATTGTAAAACAAGGAAGATGTAATCTAATTACAATTTGTGGGTATGTATAAAGATGTATGAATATACTGTTACAAATGTATGGTGGATTAAATGAAAGTTATTTTATATTCTTTCCTAGAAATAACTCTGGGAAATGTATAGTATTTTCAGAAATTCCAATGGCTAGCTATTTAATCCCAACATAATAATTTTCAAATTAGTTCATGTAGTGAAAGAATAGAAATTAACATTGTATAGCTTTGTAAATATTGGGTGTATGCTAGAGGTAATGTGTAGTATTTGATATTATTTTATCAAATGAGTAACTAGAGCTGCTAGTAAGTCTACCAGGTGACTGAGGACCCTTCTCTCTACACACACACACACACACACACCAATCTGATATTGTTTTTTCAGTTGGTCTAATTGCACTAACACCGTGCAATTGCATAACGTTTATTATATGCCTGTGTCCTTTTTTTCTAGTTTCTACTTGGTGCCCACCCAGACTTTACCTACCCAATGATACTCATACTTCCACAATTAAATGTGTATAGCTAGAATGAGCATGAACACATATTGTTTTCCTGAGTACTCTAACTCTTGGTGATATTTATTTTAACTAATATCTTATGGCACTTACTGTCTGTGACAAATTATTTACTCCATGTGTGTGTTGAGGGATCTGGGGATTTAGGAGTGAATAAAAAGTCCAAAATTTCTGCCCATATGGAGTTTACATTCTACTAGACGTGACAGTCATTTGTGCAGTTGTTTCCATATGATCTTTTGCTTTTATTAAACAATATTGTGTGGCTTATAATTTCTTCTCATTGAGAATATAATGTAAATGATAACATAAACCTGTTTTGTGTTTTGTACACAACTCACAATAACTAGTGGATAGTGTTTTTGTTGCCAAAACTCAAAAACAAAATACTGATTAAATGAAAAAGTGAAGTTTATGTTTTGAATTACTTACTTTAAAATTTTAGGTATTATTTGCCATATTTTCCCAACATTTTTGTTTGTAAGAGTACCATGGGTCTTATAGCTGCAAGCAATTTCTTCAGTGTCCCAGAAAGTTCGTCGCAATGAAAAGTAAGCCACATTTTGACCCTGACATACAGGATCAATGGCACATGTTGAGGGAAAGGGCAGGAAGCTTTGGCGAGAAAAGACATTTGGGTGGATTATAAAAACACTATAGCACTCTTTTAACTTTTTTTTTATTTTCTAATAGTAAAAGAAACCAAGTCTTTCCTTGATGAAACTATTGTTAATTCAGGGGGGAAAAAGAATAAAGAGAAAGGTGGAGAATGAAATGAGGGAAGCATTTTTTTTTCTTGATTTTTTTGCTTTCATGCATGTGACAAAAATATTGAAGGAGAAAATAATAGACCCACCATAAGCCTAATGTGGGTCACTTATCAAAGGATTCACTATCTTCTCTTTAAAATTCAAGTGTCTAATTGTGAAATTAGATTTTAAATTTTGAAATCAATTGACAAAATGTGTCCAAATTAAATATAGGTCAGAAAGGACACAATTCTGTCACCTGAATTGAATATTATTATGAAGATATATTTCTTATTATTTTCACGTAAGCCTGCTGCCTAATTTGCCTTCAGCATAATTATGATGGCATAAGCCCAATATTTAATTAAGACCTATATCCTATTAACTAATGGTTGAATTTGACATCTTGTTGCTATATCCTAACAGGGTTGAGCTTTGGTGAAGGTTTTGGCTGAGATCCAGTCATCACAGCTGTTCTGGTGTGATCACTGCTTTGAGAAGACTTTTTCCCACCTCAGAATATGCTATTTTGAAATGTAATTTTTTCCATAAGAACTTCTTTTATCCTTTTTAACACATAAATCATTTCCTTTCGGGAAATTCTTAACATTGGCTACTAACTGCTGGTTCACAGGTATTACTCGTCTGTGATGTCAATACAAAGTAAATAACTGGAAACTATCCAACCTCAAGTGTCATGGAGACAGTAGTAGTATATTGTTAGAAGATTAGAGAAGCTTCTAGGCCAGAGAAACAACACATATGGTGAATTACCGTAGAATGAATTGATATGAACATGCTAAATTCATGTCTTTATTGTGTTTTATATTTTTCACTCTTATAGACAAAATACAAATTTCAAATTGGAATAGGAAAGCAAGCCTGGTTTATACTGAATGTGTGGTTTCTTTTAAAAATGAATAGTTAGCATTTCTTTATATTGAAAGAAAGTGCTCCTTTTTCTCCCTAATGTCCTAACTAACTATATTATCCTATACCCTGGGAATATTCAGAGGCTCTTAACAAAGAATGGAATTTTAAGGATGCGATGGAAGCATGAACAAAAGTGGGTTTTTCACTCATAGAAAGAGAAACTAAAAAATATGCCCATTTACCATTGCACCAAAAAAAAATTAAGATACCTAGGAATAAACTTAACTAAGTTAAGGAGGTAAGAGACCTGTACTTAGAAAATTACAGGACAGTGAAAAAAAGAGATAGAGGAAGACATAAACAAATGAAAGAACATATTGTGTTCATGGATTGGTAGAATCAATATCATTAAAATGTTCATACTACCCAAAGCAATTTATAGGTTCAATGCAATCCCCATTAAATACCAACGGCATATTTCACAGACCTAGAACAAACTCTCAAAAAAAATCATCTGGAATAAAAAAAGACCCCAAATAGCCACAGCAATCCTGAGAAAGGAGACCAAGTTAGAGGGATCACAATACCAGATATCAAGCTATATTACCAAGCCACAGTTCTCAAAACTGCCTGGTACTGGCACAAGAACAGACATATAGACCAATGGAACAGAACAGAGAACCCAGAAATGGACCCAAGATATTATGCTCAATTAATATTTGACAAAGGAGGCAAGAGGATAGAATGGAATCAAGACAGTCCCTTCAATAAATGGTGCTGTGAAATTTGGTCAGATACAAAAAAAAAATGAAATTAGATCACAACTTACACCATACACAAAAACAAACTCAAAATGACTAAAGGACTTAAATGTAAGACAGTAAACCATAAAAATTTTAGAAGACTCCATAGGCAGCAAAATAGCAGACATATGTCGTAGCAATATCTTTACCCATACAGCTCCTAGGGCAATGGAAACCAAGGAGAAAATAAACAAATGGGACTACATCAAAATAAAAAGCTTCTTCACAGCAAAAGAAACCATCAACAAAACAACAAGAAAGCCCACTGCATGGGAGAACATATGTGCCAATGTTATCTCAGATAAGGGTTTAATCTCCAAAATTTACAGGGAACTCATGCAACTTAACAAAAGATAAACAATCCAATAAAAAAATGGGCAAAGGACCTAAATAGACACTTTCCAAAGAGGATATACAGAAGGCCGAGAGGCATGAAAACCTGCTCAAAGTCACTAATCATCCAAGAGATGCAAATCAAAACAACAATGAGATATCATCTCACACCTGTCAGAATGGCTATCATCAACAAATCAACAAAGGACAAGTGCTGGAGAGGATGTAGAGAAAAAGGAACCCTCGTGCACTGCTGGTTCTTTTCCCAAGAAACCAGAAACACCAATCAGAAAGGATATATGCACCTCTATGTTCATAGCAGCACGATTTACAATAGGTAAGATTTGGAAACCGCTTAAGTGCCCATCAGCAGATGAGTGGATTAGAAAACTGTGGTACATCTACACAGTGGAATACTGTGCTTCTATAAAAGAGAAGGAACTTTTACCATTTGCTACAGCATGGATGGGACTGGAGTGCATTATGCTAAGCGGAATAAGCCAGTTGGAGAAAGATTAATATCACATGATCTCATTCATGTGGATGTAATGATCAACATAAACTAATAGACAAAAATAGATCTAGGTAACACACTGAACAGACCGTCCAGTCTCAGAAGATAGGGGTGGGGGGCTAGAGATCAACCAAAGGACTTGTATGCATGCATATAAGCATAACCAATGGATGCAAGACACTGGGCAGTGGGAACCTGTCCTCGGGGGGTGGGAGTGGCTGGGGGGAGCGTTCAATCAGGGAAAAAGACATATGTCATACTTTAAACAATAAAATAAAAATAAAAAAGTGGGTTTCTTTTGGGGTGGCACTTAAGGATACTGGAATAAGTCCTGGATGTAAGCTTGACATTGGACAACTACATCATTGGGATAGATGTAGTTTTACAATAGATTAAATGCACATAAGACATTATTGTGACTGGCATTTATGGGACTGTGATTGTGCACACTCTAGGAAAAATATGGGTTCTGAAATGTAGGTGATTAAATCCTATATTCTGATCCTGCTAAATTCTGCACTGTATGATGTGCCAGAGTGCTCCGAAGGGGAATGCTGGAACAGCATTGCAGATATGACACCTGCACCACAATTTCTCATTTGTTCCATTATGTCTAATTTTCCTTTGACCGAACTAATTCTGAGTCCTGATTAACTCTACCTCCTCTTCTCTTAGGCGATCCTACTTGGCATATCAATTAAATTGTCTTTTTTTGCAATCTTCCAACTTTGTCCCCTCAAATTTGAATGATGTCTGATTCTTCCAGTCCTAGGTATACACTGACTGTTAAACTGTGAATAAATACAACTTTATATAGAGCCACCATCATCTATTTAGCACTCTGTCATAGCCCAATATGTGTGTAGTTTTCAGGTATAATATTAATCATACAGAGGTCTAATATTACATATAAATAACAGTGACCTTGGAGGGTGCGTAAAATTTGTTTTTTAAGAAGTGTGGTTTCAATAGCAGTATCACTCTATTTTGGCTTCTCTGTAATAATTTCCTTCTCTGTTGATTCAATGTATATACTTAAAATGTATCTCAAGTTGGATCCCTTTTATAGCTGGGCATCTATAAACATTGGTCTATCTAGGGATGTTAGAATGCATTTGTTCCCTTATTGGTTATATAAAAGTGTAAACATAAAGGATTTTGGACATGGCAGGATTCATAAGTGTGAGACCTCTATAGTTGCACTGGGCCCCACTCTCAAACATGCCTACACTTAATATAATGCTCTGCTGTTCACCTTAAGAATTTTTTTGAACAATTTCACTTTTCAATGGGTTCAACAAATTATATAGCAAGCCTCATTTTGAAATTTGGCAAAGATAGTAGGATATCTAGTCATAGGTGGTTTGGGTTATTAATTAAGGAAATAACTCTCAGAATACAGGGAAAACTTTAATTCAATATATATTTAAGTGCTTACTATTTGGCAGGCACTGTTGTAGGTATGGGGATATGGTAGACAAGCAAACAGACCAATCCTTGCATTTTGGAGCTTACATACCAGAAAGGAGAGACAGATAATAAGCAAATAGACTAACATGTAATATGTCAGATGATAAGAGTTATGGAGGAAAATAAAGTATTATAAGAGGAAGAAAGAGAGACAGACAAAGACGGACACAGCCCATCAGAAGAGATGGAATAGAATTGTAGCATCCATTTCCCTTTCTCCTAAAATTATCTCTGCCTTAAGACAAACTCACTTTCCTCTCCAAACCTTTAATATGAATGGAGATCATTAGTCTGTCATTTAGGTGAGAAAATGGAATTTGTTGGAGGTTTTTCTTAGAAGTAGTTGAAATCAAATTTGTAGTTGATTAAAATCTGTTTCTAGCTAAGAACAGATTATTTACTGTGGCAAAGGTGGAGGTGAAGATCTTTTGCCCTATTTCTGCCAGATAAATTGTTTTATCCTGAGAGAAAAACAGGTGATGTGTCTTGGTATTTCTAACAGGAACATAATGCCTTTGAAAATATATTTGAAATTTGTAAGAGCATGTGAGTCTCAAATATCCAAGATGATCAATTTTCAAGCCATTTGTCATTAAAGAATATAAGTACCAGAAAGCTAACCTTATAGTGTTACATATTTTATTATTCAAATGTTATATCTCTTAAGAGTTTTTATTTTCACTTGCACAGATGTGATAAATTATGTGCTAATTTTATGTACAAATTATACAATCAGGTCATGATGAAAGAACACAGCTTTCAACACTTTATTCATGATGCCTTCTAATTATCATAGCATCTATATATATAAAAACCTAAGTGACCTTTACGAGCAAACGACCAGAATGACCGGAACGACCAGTCGCTATGACGCGCAATGACCACCAGGGGGCTCAATGCAGGAGCTGCCCCCTGTTGGTCAGTGCACTCCCACAGCCAACCTACTGCAGCCCCTCTCCCCGGCCGGCCAACCTCCCTTGGTCCCTCCCCCCTGCCAACTCGCCCCCAGTTAGGCCTTGATCACCAGCCAGGCCGAGGGACCCCACGCTCGCACATATCCATGCACCAGGCCTCTAGTCTTTATTATAATGAACTAAAGCTCCTTCATATATTAAGTGTATAGAATTTCATACTTTCTCACAATTTACCCAAATAACATATTGCTAACATGCTTTAAGAGCTCATCATATAGACTCAGGAAACTGAATTAACTTGATAAATTTATGTGGTAAATCATTAGGTCAGTTGATAAATGTGTAGCTCTTCAAAAGATTGAATTGCTTTATTTACGCCAAAAATGTATGTATATCCATTCTTAGCACCCTTAAAGTTTGTAAACAGAATTAAAGTTAATAGTTTATATCATGAATCACTGGCTGAATTGTGTAAAGTTAGAAATTTGTTGACATTCTTTCTCCAGCATGCCTGCATTTCCCCACCCCCTTCTCAGGTAGCTGTCTCTATGGAGCACACCCGTACCCTTTTCCCACATTGTTCCCCCATGTTCCTTTTCCTTGTCTCTGTCTTTCTCCTAAGCTCCAAGGACCCTTCTTTTTCCCTTTGTAACTTGTTTCCCGAGCCCATTTCTTCTACAGCTCACTTCTTTTACCTCTGTGACTTTCTAAATAAACCTCTTATGGTTTGGGGGAAAAAAGAAATTTGTTTACATTAGCAGCAGTGTCATCAAAGTAGTCATCATTACTTAAATAGTAATAGTCTTCATCAAACACTACAACTTTTGCCTGAACGTTCTGCCACTATGATAATGTATTAAACAGATAAAGTCATCTCATTTCTGTGTTTAATTTTCTATATTCCTTCTTGTTCATATTCCATTTTCTGTTTTGCATTGTATTCAAAAGTAATTTTTATTTTCAAGCTCTACTACTCTTTAAACTTTTGAACATCTTTTCAATAGGATTTGAAGCAAAGTACATTAATTTGCATTTTTATTTATTCTGGATAAGTTATGCTCCTGTTAGCCAAGTCGTTTCCAAGATGTACTTTTCCTTCCATCTGTTCCAATAACTGGGGGTGAAATTTTTAATGGCTAATGATGAACATGTATTAGTAGCTCTTTAAAATATTCTGTCACTTTGATGAGCTCAGTGGTACTGGCATAATCATCTAGCTCTTCACATTTAATTTAAAAATCTACCAGTGATAGTGGCAAAATCTGCAAAATCTGGAGGAAATATTTTGTGTTTGAATTAAATTGCACACATCATTCCAAATGATCTTGCTGTCTGTTTAATTTCCATTGATTCGAGTTGTAAAATCTAATAGACTAAAATTTTGAATATTTTCTTAGGTGGGTAGTATGAATGCATTTGTAGTTCATATATCATTCTCAGAGTGTCGGAGCAACTTGTGTAAGACTGTGGCACTGTGTGTGAAAGAAATTAGAACATATTGCATATGGTGTTTACATTGAAGTTTTCAAGTATCTCAACCACCTAAACTAATAAAAATGTCAGGTAGGTTTATAACCATTATGAATGTAGAATATTTTTTGTTAAAAATTAAAAGCATATAGTTAAAAAATGAATATTACAAATAAGGTTTAAAATTTATTAGTAACAAATTCAAAGCTTAGAAACATGAAAGTTAAAATAATGTTAACGTTTCTTATTTGTTTTAGCCTATGCATCTAAAATTTTAAAGCTTGGCAAAAAATCAACACCACAAAAAAAACCCAAAAACCTAACCAATAAGCTAGATGAGGAAAAATAATAAAAATATTTTCAACATATATACAATAATAGAAAATATAACTTTGTTCTATGACTTCGGCATAAATAACATAAATACTTCATTTATATTTGAAAGAAAAGTTGGCAATAATGGTCCAGGGTTGCAACTCAAGTCTTGCCCATTGCTCTCATTGCAAAAGTGGCTCATGTACAGTAAGGAGACCCAGGTCTGCTGTCTGGATTCTGAAAAAATATGATTGTAGCTTTTCATCAGAACACAGAGCCTTCAGAACATCATTGTGATAAGTTGTGTACCTGTTCTTTCTCAAACGCTTTTACATTTAAAAATTCATCAGACTGCCTTAAAACAAACAAGCAAATAAATCACAGTAACACCACCAACCAAAAAAACTTCCAGAGTCAGTAAATACCTAGAACAGTGTAACTGATAAGTCTGATTATTTCTGTGTAGTCTTATACCACGTGCCAACTTGGTGCCAAGCCCTGTCTTGGGGGATAGGAATATAATGGTAAAAACAGACATGCCTTCCCTCATCCCCATCATACTTATCAGACAGAGTGTAGATACATATTCCTGACAGAAAGAGAGACAGCATAATTATAAATGAGAAAATATGGGACCTTCAAGGGATTGAAATTAATTCAGTCATAGTGACTGGATTATAGAGGGTAAAGGAGGCTAGTATAAGAGGCAAGATTGGAGAGGGAAGGAGGGACCAGATCATGATGGCCCGTGTAAGTCAGGATTAAGAGGGTAGACTTTTTCCTAAAAGTAAATAAAAGCCACTGAAAAGTTGTAAACAGGGAACTGTCATAATCAGATATATCTCTCCCGTGTTAGACAACTGAATAAACATTAATACTATTCACTGAAAAAGGATCACTGGAGAGGATGCAGGTTTGGGAGATGATGAGTTTAGATGCCCACATATTGAGCATGATGTATCTGAAGATACTCAAGCATATATGTGCAATAGGCAGTTGAATATCTATAGCAAATAAGATAGTGGTATTATTTGAGATAGCATTGCAGCTTACAGAAGTAAAAAGAGTTAATCAAAAGAAACATGCTACTAAAAGGTCACTTATATGTAAATACAAATTTAGTTTCAGTGAACTTAATGTAAACAAGTAAAATGATTGTAGATCCCAGATTTAGGGAAATTATGGGTGTAGAAAACTAATAGTCACTTAAGAAAAAAAGAGAGAGTGAGTTTAATAGGTTATTTCAAGACATTTAGTTTTTTCATGGAAAAGAGAAAGAAGCAGCTATATGAGGATTGGGTTAATGGAAGGTTGTCTTTTAAGAGAAAAAGTTGTAATACTGGGATAATGATGGAAAACATGAGCAAGGGAATCTCTATTTTTCTTTTTCTTCTGTTTTGTATAAATGCAACAATTTTGAGGATAGTTGTAAGAACTGTGTAGGTTTTGTTTACGTGTGTAAAAAAATAATAGAGATTTTGTTCTAATTCTACTTTGGTCTAGGGGGAAAAAAGAGAAACCTTGATGAAATGCAAAAGGTGTTTTCCAAAGTAAAATGAAGTAGGATCCTAATGTCAGGATACCTTGGAGAGATATAAAGGAGAACTAACTGTGCCTTGAAATTCTTAAAGGCAGGACAGCTTAACCTCTAGTAACCTTTTACTTCTATTTTTCTAGATTATTCCTTCATGTACTGTTTATATTGTCTCTGATGTCTCAGTCTCTGCCAGAGCAATAGTAAAGTCATCCCATTACTCAATCCTTGTAAATTCTGCCTTTGTTTCTCCATAAATGAAAGCCTGTGGATCCTAGAAATGTTTCTTCTGCCAAGACTGGGGGCAGAAAGAGAAAATGAAATGAGATTAGGGAAGGGATAACTTACTGTTATTCTAAGTCAGACATTGGAATTTGTGTCTCATTATATGACTACTAGAGGCCCGGTGCACGAAATTCATTCTTCCCCAGCTGCCCACAGCCGGCCACCCCCTCCACCCACCCCAGGTTCCCCGTTCACTATCGGGCGATTGGAGCCTGCTGGCCAGGAAAGGGACCGAGAGGTGGTCAGTGTGCCTCATAGTGACTGGTTGAGCAGTCATTCCGCCATTAGGGTCAGTTTGCATATTACCCTTTTATTATATAGGATAGAGGCCATGTGCATGGGTGGGGGCTGGCCATCCTGCCCTGATGGAGGCCCTGGATAGGGGTAGGGGTCCCTGCTGAGGGACGGGGACGGCCGGGGTGAGGGGCCACAGTCATTGTGGTCTCTGGTCGTTCTGGTCATTCTGCCATTTCAGTTGCTGGGCTTTTATTATATAGGATATCTCCCCCCTCCTCCACCCCCCAAAAAACACACTTTAGATAGGAAAATATAAAAATTTTAGGTTTGAAGCAAATTAATATAAAGAGTAAATGTCTTTTTTTCCCCCCAAGAAAGATAAAAAATTATCTTGGTTCATTCTTTTCCCAAGGACATTTATTGGGTTTCTAATTTATTTAAATGAGAAGTGTTGGCATAAATAGTTAAACACATGTAACCACTTTGGTTCAAAGCATCAAGACTTGTATAACAACCCCAGAAAGCCTCCGTATATAAACTATTTAAAATGCTTTGGAAATGTAAATTAAAGATGACAACATGAAACAGTCCTATTAATGCAACTCCTTTTGATTATAGAAATTTATAAGACCAAGCAACATTTAAGAACTTTAGGAAATATATTAAAAATTTTCTAAGGAATGGAAGTTTGAGTTAGTTTATGTCCTAATAGGGGTTGACAACTTTTTTTATTAGAAAGAAGCAGATAGTAAATAGTTTAGGTTTCGCAGTCCATTGATCTCTGTTGTAACTACTCAATTCTGCCATGGTAGCTTGGAAGCAAACATACATAAAAGAATGGGATGGGTGTGTTAAAATAAAACTTTATAAGACAGGATGAAGACTGGATTTGACCCAAGGGCTATAGGTTGTGACTTCTATCCTAGAAGTAAAAATTATATAGATGATGAATATCCTACCTCAATAAAAGTTGTATATGGTAATATTTTACATGTGTATTAGTCAGCATCATTTTCCTTCTGGGAACTCCAGCCATCATAAAATCATTGTGATACAAATGAAAAAGGAGATTTAATAAGCGCATTTTCCCTCTGAAAAGAGTTTCCATTTTATTAGGAAAAAACAAGGGAAAATAATTAGGTACTGTTTTTCTGGTTTTCTAATTGCACTTAAACAAGTTTTCAATCAGATTAGAAACTAGCTGAGAGTCTTCTCTTGATCATGGACTTTTACAAATCTGATTATTTAGTCAATTATTCAAGAAAAAATGATTAAATGCTTTTGTGTGCTAATAACCACAGTAGGGGGTTCATAACAAGTAAGATAGAATCCTCATTATCAAATGCTCACAGACCATGGTTCTCATGTGATATAAGAACTACAATAATGTGATCTATAGGGCATATGGGAACTCTAAAGAAGAAATTTAGGAGACTGAAGGATATTCATTTTCAGGTAATTACTTAGAAAGCATAATGTCTCAATTGTCAGAACAAAGTGTTCTAAATCAGTGTGCTTATGTCTTTACTAGAGGCCCAGTGCACGAATCCATGCACGGGTGGGGTCCCTTGGAATGGCCGGCTATCGAGGCCTATCGGTGGGGGGGGGGGCCTGGCAGGCTGTGGAGAGGGACCTCGGGAGGTTGGCTGTGGGAGCGCACTGACCAGCAGGGGGCAGCTCTTGCATTGAGCACCTGGCCTCTGGTGGTCAGGGTGCATCATAGCAACTGGTTGCCCAGTCTTTCCAGTTGTTCAGTCATAATAATCGCTTAGGCTTTTATATATATATATATATATATATATATATATATATATATATATATATATATTATTTTTCCATTAATTGCTACAACTACCATTGGCCACAGTATCAGGAAGTCCAGTTATTTTTTCTTTGACTTTTCCAATGACCATGGCAAAAACTTGGTCTGAAACGTCCAGTTTTCACATCTAAACTAAATGATTATAGTAGTAGGATCAGCTCACTGTATCTATTGCTTCTGCCTGTGAATATGTTGATTCATTGTTTAACTCTTTGGAAATGAATGATTTTGGTCCTTTATTTTATGCATTATTTTGTGATAATCACTTGTCTACCTAGCTGTACATAAGAAACGTCGGGTTTGGGGTGCAGACTTTTATTCCTGTGGGTTGTTGTCCTCACGAAGTTTGAAGAATAAACTCGTGGACAAAAAGGCTTCTTTAATAAAAAATTCAGAAGTTTATTGGAAGCAGATACAAACTCTATCTGGACAAGGATGTCCTCAAAGGGGACCCCATGGGGAGGGGCCCCCCAATGGGAAATGCATGCTCGCTCTCTCTCTCTTTAGGAGAAATAAAAAACCCCTCCTTGTGTCCCTTTGTCTTCTGTTTATATATGCACCAGTTCTTTGTCTGAACCTGACCCTTTTTTCATTGGTCCCTTTTCTTAATTTAGGATCCCCATGTTTTCCTCATTGGTCATTCTGCTACCTGGAATTAGTTTTCAAAGCTCAAAGGCCACATGATGTCCCCCTTTTGCTCTCCCCCTTATCTTGCTGGTTGGTGTTGCCTCTGATCTCCTGGCTGCTCAGGCCAGAGATATCTCTGTCTTTGGTTTATGGCTATTTTAATTACTCAGGGCAGAAATGTTTCCATCTGCCTGGACCCCCTCTTCCTGTGGCATTTCTCTATCTGTATAAGTAAGATAACATTTTGGCATTTTCAAGTCTCCATGTATGTATTCCTCTCCTGTGGATCCTCCTCATTCCTAAACCTTCCCAATTAAGCTAGCTAGGTAACCCTTTTACATCCCACTGTGTTCTTCCAAAGAGGATATTCTCACTCTCTTATAGTTTAGGTCAGAAAAGTATCCCAAATACTTGGGTTACAGAAGATGGAGCTCTTTGTACATGGGTACTTCAGTCCACAAATGCAGGAAACCTTCCAGAGGAATGGGTTCAAGAAATATTCTGGAATTTATCACCTCATAGGCCAGAGCACGACTCCCTGTAAGACAAGCATGTCAAACCCAAAGGCTAACACAGGCCAAATAAACAAGGTTTAAGTTTATGTGGGCCACAAAAAAACAAAAGCTTCAATTTTCATAGAAATGTAGGTTTATTTCCATAGAGACATGCTGAATACAAAGTGCTGAAATAAATGAGTAATTGTTAATATAAAATAATAGAACATTTTAATAAAATTAATATTTTTCTTGAACATTAACATACCAGATACTGAATAGCACAGATTAATAAGTGTAATGCAAATAAACTTATTTTTCTTGTTCTCCGAAAGCAAAATACTTCCTGTTGAGCACACCAAACAAGTCAGTCCAAGACTAATGATGAGGCAATCAGCTGCTAAAATATTCACTGCTAGTATTAGTGGAGAGAATGGTGTGGCTGCTCGTAAGGATCATAAGGGCAATGAATGCAACATGATTCTAGTAATAAGTCATTAGCAAATGTTGTAGTTTGTTATTAATAACTAGAGGCCCAGTGCACGAAATTTGTGCACAGGGGTGTGTGTCCCTCAGCCCAGCCTGCACCCTCTCCAGTCTGGGACCCTCCCACAATCCAGGACTGCTGGCTCCCAACTGCTCGCCTGCCTGCCTTCCTGATTGCCCCTAACCACTTCTGCCTGCCAGCCTGATCACCCCCTAACCCAGTGGTCAGCAAACTGTGGCTCGCGAGCCACATGCAGCTTGCGAGCCGTGGTTTGCCGCTCTGTTGACTAATGAGTTTGCTGACCACTGCCCTAACCACTCCCCTGCCAGCCTGATTGATGCCTAACTGCTCCCCTGCCAGCCTGATTGCCCCTAACTGCCCTTCCCTGTAGGCCTGGTCACCCCTAATTGCCCTCCCCTGCAGGCCTGGTCATCCCTAACTGCCCTCCCCTGCAGGCCTGCTCCCCCCCCCCAACTGCTCTCCCATGCAGACCTGGGTCCCCCCCCAACTGCCCTTCCCTGCAGGCTCAGTCACCCCCAACTTCCCTCCTCTGCCAGCCTGGTCACCCCTAACTGCCCTCTCCTGCAGGCCTGATCGCCCACAACTGCCCTCCCTTGCAGGTCTGGTCCATCCCAACTGCCCTCCCCTGCTGGCCATTTTGTGCTGGCCATCTTGTGTCCACATGGGGGCAGCTATCTTATGTGTTGGAGTGATGGTCAATTTGCATATTGCTGTTTTATTAGATAGGATAGAGCAGTGGTTGGCAAACTGCGGCTCGCGAGCCACATGCGGCTCGTGAGCCACGGTTTGCCGCTCTGTTGACTAATGAGTTTGCCGACCACTGACCTAGACTCTCGATTCTAATTATTACAGGCTGTTGTTGTTCCTTGTGATTAAGCTCCTATCCCAGTGGTCGGCAAACTCATTAGTCAACAGAGCCGCATGTGGTTCGCGAGCTGCAGTTTGCCAACCACTGGGATAGAGGCCTGGTGAACAGGTGGGGGCCAGCTGGTTTTCCATGAAAGGTGTCCCAGATCAGGGTGGAGGTTCTCTTGGGGTGTGGGGTGGCCTGGGTGAGGGACCTGTGGTGGTTTGCAGGCCGGCCATGCCCCCTGGCAACCCAAGTGGAGGTCTTGGTATCTGGGATTTATTTATCTTCTATAATTGAAACTTTGTAGCCTTGAGCGGAGCCCAGGGCTGCGGGAAGCTTGGCTTCCTCCATCGCTGGGGAAACCAAAGCCTCCTGCTTGCTCTGTGGCTGCAGCCATTTTTGTTGGGATTTATTTATCTTCTATAATTGAAACTTGTAGCCTTGAGCAGAGGCCTGGGCTAGCCAGAGCAGGCAGAAAGCTTGGCTACCTCCATTGCCAGGGAAACTCAAGCCTCTTGCTCGCTCTGTGGCTGGCCACCATCTTAGTTGGGTTAATTTGCATACTCGCTCCTGATTGGCTTGTGGGTGTGGCTTGTGGGTGTAGCAGAGTGATGGTTAATTTGCATGTTACTCTTTTATTAGTGTAGATTATGTATAACAGGATATTGTAAAAAATTAAGTTACGAAATTTTTATTAAAACATTTCTTACATACTATTATATTGGCTGGGCCACAAAAATATTTGTTGTGGGCCGCGAGTTTGACATGCTTGCTGTAAGAGATGTTACAAGCTACAGGACTGTGTCTAACGCTGGATCCAGGCCCCAAAATTTGGATGATCTACCTCGGAGTGGGTCTTTCAATGAGCCAAAAAGCTCTCAGGAGATTTGTAAATTCATTCTCCCCGTTGATTCTGTACTCTTCTTTCTAGAATTAATCCAACTTCCACTTAAATTATCCAAGTAGGGTTAATGATTAGACTTTCTTTATGCATGGTCCCTAAATGAAGTATAAATGAATAACCCAGAATATTGTTAGAGCTGATAAATGCAATGGTTAATAGTGTATAATTGCTAGATAATTATGAATTCACTTGGATATTTCCTCTGTCTGCAAGGCCTAGACATCCTACATGAGAACATCTGGCTTCTCCTTCAATTTAGAATACTCATTCCAGCTAGCCTTCAAATGAGTATTTTTAAAAGCAGTTTAACTGAATAAGGATCAAGTTTTCACACTATAATGCTTCTTCCCCAAGTGAAAGGATTAATTGATAGCAAGTTAAAACTGAAGAAAGTAGAAGGTAGAAATCAGTAGAGAAAATGCAATATGAATTCACACTGGCAAATCTAAAACATGCTGTGACACTACTTAATTAAATTTTAGGTTAACATATTCATCATCAACTATATCTGTGAATTTGGCACTGTATTACAGGCTGCAGTTATGGTGATAAATATTTCATCCTTTCCTTGGAAAAGCTTGCAGCCAGGAAAAGGAGAAATTCCAGAAAAGACTGTGATATTCGCAGTGTAAGCTCAGGAAGTAACAAGAGTACATGGGAAAAAAAAAAAAAAACACAAAACCCTGGTATTCTACCAGGAAAAATTTGCTGGAAGATGGAAGATGCGGGTCCCTCACCAATTATATAGGACATGCTTCCTTTATTACAATGAGAGAGGAAAAGTGGCAAGAATGGCCAGGTACACTACTTTCGCAAAGGTTTCTTGAAATAAATGGGAAACCAAGAAAACGTGATTTTTTAAAAACATATGGCCTACCATGATCAAGTTAGAGTAGAGTAAGGTCTTTTTTCTCCTGGTGGTGGACAGGATGGCTTGTATAGTGTTTTTGTGTGGGAAAACAACATGCCCACAGAAACTGTGAGGAACCTTCAAGGTACCATGAGGAGAAGTAGCCTAAAGCCAGAACTGAAATTGAAATGGGGGGCAGTGGAATAGAACCCCAATAGATACTACTGCCTGAATACTGCTTTAAGCATTTCAGTCCTATCAAGCAATACATTCACAATTTAGTGGGTTTTCTTTTCTTTTCTTTTTCTCTTTTTAAAATATATTTTTTATTGATTTCAGAGAGGAAAGGGGGGAGAGAGAGAGAGAGAGAGAGAGAGAGAGAGAGAGAGAGAGAGAGAGAGAGAAACATTAATGATGAGAGAGAATCATTGATTGGCTGCCTCCTCCACACCCCCTACTGGGATTGAGTCCGCAATCCAGGCATGTGTCCTTGACAGGATTTGAACCAGGGACCCTTCAGTCTACAGGCCAATGCTCTATCCACAGCCAAACAGGCTAGGTGTTTGTTTTTCTTTCAAACCTGGGGGTGAGACAATGCTTTTCAACTGCTATTCAAAGTGATAGAAACAAATGTCCTGAGGGATGTTTTTAAAGTCCTTAAAGAGTTTTATATCAAAATGAGTCAAATGTATGTATATCAGATGTATATTTTATTATCTATGTTTAATATTCCCTGGATATATGATTCCAAGGTAGTGTTCTCAGGAAACACACACAGTGAGGCCTGCTAATTTATTTCACCACTTATATCATTGTGTTCTCTTTTCCTCATGTTGAAACATTGCTCATATTGGTCACTGGCAGAGGCAGTCTGCCTAACTAGATGGGCCAAAAATCTAATCTGGTGTGACAAATGAAAGAGACACATAATTGGCTGTGTAATTCTAGGATGGAACTGTTATCAATTTTAAGCTATTGATGTTCTCAGAACACTATTATATACAGCTCAAGTGATTACAATTAGTATGGGGAATCATTGAATGTTTCTCTAATCTTCAGTGGGTTAAAAATTATAAATTTGGTAAATGGTATTTTACTCACATATGATGATGATCTGAGTTTAGCTTCTTTGATTCAAAATGGTCCTAACCATAAAGCTACTTTCATATTTTTGTGGAAAGTATTCATCTTTAAACACAACATGACTGTCTGTTGTTTTTATTAAGTATAAAAACCTTTAACTTGAGATCATGTTCACTTCTCTTGCCTGAAATACCTGCCAGCTAAGGGGCACTTGTTGACTTCAACTTCTATGGTTTCTGCTCACCACATGGCCTAGCAAAACTTCCCCAAACCACCAATATTGTTCTTTCAATTTCTGTTGCTCATACAATTTTATATTCACCCTAATTTACCAGCAAATCGAACCTTTTGAGATTTATGGGAAACGGAAATTCTATAGCTGAAAGTTGAGAGAAATTCTAAGTAGGCCATATACAAAGTTACATACTAGTCACTTCCTGGCTTGCATCTTAGGGAACTGATGAAATTTAGCTCCGACTTGGAAATAGTACTCTTAGCAAGAGATTGTGCTATACAACTGTTTATTTCTGGTCTTGTATGCCTCCAATATTTCACATGTGCCTTTCCTAAAGCTTCTTAGAAAATTGGCTCATTCTCCACCTCACTTACTTTAGTAGATTCTGTATGATTTGGCAGATGGGAAGACACAAATGAGACAGTTCTCGATGTGCCCACGCTCACCATGTGCTTACAATGAAACGGAACTCTTTAGCATAGATTTGTAGAAAACAACTTTTGACACAATATTCTGGATAACTCTGAAGCTGCAACATTTAAAATATCCAAGGGTCATTAATTACTTACTATTTGTCTCCAATTATAGCAGGACATAGTAAGTTCCCATGGCTATGAAGGATTATTAACCAGTTAACTGCCACACGTTCAAAATGGGACGATATTGGAATTTCTTCCATATGTGCTTGAATATTTACAAATTTAAGTTACCATAATTTTCTTTGCAAACCCAGAGATGTCACTAACAAGTCTGATTTTAAAATTGGGCAACCAGAGTTGATATGCGAGGTTTGTGGCTATAGATGCGCGTGGTGTGTAGGGAAGGTCCACCACTTTTGTCTGTACACGCTTATGGCATACAAAGGGTTAATGTAGCCGTGATCAGGTAATTTGAAACACTCTAACAGAATGAGAATTCTAATAATAGTAAGGCATAAGAGCACACATTCAGTTTTTTCCAGGCACCGTGGTAGTATATCACACATTAAATTCTAATTCTTTCAACAAACCCTGCACACTTGATTCCATTACCCACTTTTTAAGGGTGAAGAGTTTGAGACTCATGTAAGTCATTTGCCAAATGATAATGTACTTGATAAGTGGAAGGGCTACTATTCAAATCAAGTTCTGTTTCTTCTGCAGCAAAATATATAATGGGCAAAAAATAGATCATGGGAAATACATTGTCTTGTTTCAAAAAAGGAATGGTGGGGATATCAGGACTGAAAAGAAGGTAATATAGATATCTGTATATATATTATACTCTAACAACTGAGGTTTTAGTTCAGGGTTGACAGGCAAAGACACTAACCACCAAGTAACCAAAATTATTTTCTCCAAGCAATAAACTAGAGCTACAGTATTTGACACATGTAAGATAGTTTCATTTATTTATTTTCTGATTAAAAAATTTTTTTAGATATGAAAAAGCATTTTAGACAGGTGCCATTTTGGGGCTCAGCCCATCTGGTCACTAGATGATCTAATCTATACTAATAAAAGGGTAATATGCTAATTAGTCTGGGAGACCTTCTGGGAGACCTTCCGGACATCCTTCTGGACAAAGCAATGATGGCGGGGCTGAGGCAGAGGTGGTTAGGGGCAATCAGGCCAGGAGGAGAGGGCTGACGGGGGGGGGGGGGCAGTTGGGGGCCAGGCCGGCAGGGGGGGCAATTGGGGGCAATCAGGCCAGCAGGCAGGTGAGCGGTTAGGAGCCAGTGGTCCTGAATTGCAAGAGGGATGTCCAACTGTCGGCTTAGGCATGATCCCTATGGGGGAATCCAAGATTGGAGCAGGTGCAGGCTGGGCTGAGGAACAACGCCCCCATGCATGAATTTCGTGTACTGGGCCACTAGTAAATTTATAATTCTTTACCAAAAAAAGCATTATAATTATCCAGTGATTATAAATATTACGAGAGGCCTGGTGCATGAAATTTGTACATGGGGAGGTGGGTCCCTTAGCCCGGTCTGCACCCTCTCACAGCCGGGGACCCATCGGAATGCCGGGCCTAAACTGGCTGTTGGACATTCCTCTCACAATCCGGGATGCTGCATGCACCAGTGACCATACTTTTCATACAGGTGAAAGGCATCTTGCTGTTGTATGGGCAGCTACATTTTTTGCCCTGATTATAAAAAGTAGTACATAACATGATCCTTTTGAGGCAGTAGTACCATTTTCCCCATCTTATGGGTGGAAAAACCAAAGCAGAGAGAAGTTAAGTAATTGGCTTTGTCACACAGTTATAAGTGTCAGAATCAGGGCTGACCACAAAATGCGCAAGCCAGAGTCCATGCATGTCATCGCTGTATCATCCTGTTTTTTCAGTGTTAGAGTAGCCTTGCCAGGTTTTAATTTTGAAATCGAAGAGACTGTTCCCAATATATAGGGTAGGGTCCCTAGGCCTGGCTGGCAGTCAGGCCATCTGTGGGGCAACTGGTGGGCAGAGTGATCAGGGGCCCCCGCTGGCACCCATTTTGGCTGGCGGCCTGGCACCACCCACTGGCTGGCCCTGGCCTTTGATGGCCGCCGCTGTTCGCCTCCCTCTCGCGGGGGCAGACGCTCAATGCAGGAGCTGACCTCAACTAGGGGAAGCTCCTGTGTTGAGTGTCTGCCCGCTGGTGATCATTGCACATCATAGCAACTGGTTCTGCCATTTGGTCGATTTGCATATTAAGATTTTCTTATATAGGATAATATTGGCTCTATGTAATAAAAAAGATCCAAATGGTTCAATATTTATCTCTGAGAATTCACTTGAATATATTTAACTGGTAGATATATTCTGGACAGGAATTTAGTTAGTGTGGCTATCAGAGGGCTTCAAAATAAAATGAGTTTACCATTCTTACATAGTAGAGCTTAATCAGCCTTACAATTAAAGAAGACTTCTGTCCCAGACAAAGGTTATTTTGACAAAGCCATATTAAGGTCCAGGTAGGTCTTAATACACAGAAAGAATGTTCAATCCCTAGTCAGTCTAGTGATAATTAACATCGGATTTAAAAACTTTTGGGAATGACTTGGAATGCTTTAATTGGTCCACCTTAATTGCCTGCAGGCTTTTCTATTGTGGGAATGATTTAAATCTCTTCTCGCTTTCAGCTAAAGCTCAGCATGTCTTAGATTTCTAAATTCACCTTTATCATTTGAAGCCCTAAGGAGAAAATGAATTGTAATTCAGCCTTCATCTTAACTTCATGGAGAAGCATATGTGTTTCCATAATATTAAAGGGAGAGCTGATTAAGAAGTCAGGAATCCATTACAAAGTAAAGGAATAGATCTTTAGGTGTGCACTAACACACATGACCTACTTCTTTCCTGTCAAATGTATCAGATAAATGTACATTTTAATCTAAAATAGTGATAAAGGGCCAGGCTGGTGTGGCTCAGTAGTTGAGTGACTACCTATGAACCATGAGGTCAAGGTTTGATTCTCAGTCAGGGCACATGTGGGCTTGATCCCTAGTGGGGGTGTACAGGAGGCCGGATCAGTGATTCTCTTTCATCATTGATTTTCTATCTTTCTCTTCCTCTCTGAAATCAATAAAAATATATTAAAAAATAGTGATAAAGAATTAGGTCACAAAATCACTGGGGAGGCAAATTGAGATATACCGAATCAGTATAAAGCCATATATATGCTGAAGCCTATCAATATTTGTTACTCTTATGGTAAAATGAGACATAAAGTTACTGAATGTTAACTATATCACTTACATGTTTTTATTGTTGCCTACTTTGAATGAAACCCATGGGAGGGTGTTTATGAAAAATAATGATAGCCATTAAGAGTGCAGAGCTAATTGAAGATATTATCAAATGTGGTAACACTTGCAGCTGGACCACCATGGAAATAGAAATAAATATGCAGATGGTTGAAACCAGTCTGCCCATCAATGAACCATTAAGGCACATTATACCAGCTGTCAAATTTTTTTTTTTATTTATATTGCATAATCATCTTTGCTAAGTGATAGGCCAATTAATCTGTTTACTTTTTAAGACTACAGTTTTATAAATTTAGAATGGTGACATTTTATTCTCTGGTAAGTTTTTGTATTTGTTTGGTCTCTTTGGTTATACATCCTACTATTCTAATTTCAGACTATTATTTGTGTTCTAATAATATATAATATTATATTATTAACTGTATATGTTAACATGAGGGTTGCCAGTAATGTCTGCTTTATTTTAACTTATATGTGCATATACATTTTTATGTACATTTCTTTCACGTAAACACTAAATCATTATAAAGAAGACTAGAGGCCTGGTGCATGAAATTTGTGCACGGGGCGGGGGTCCCCTCAGCCGGGCCTGCAACGATGACAGCATCTCACGCCCTGGCCAGCCGCCCACCCTCCCTCCCTCCACAAGCCAGGGTGCGTGGGATGCTGGGGCTTGTCACTGGGGCGACACCGCCAGCGTCCAGCGCCCGGCCACTATGGGCACCGCCCGCCATCTTTGTGATGGAGTGATGGTTAATTTGCATATTACCCTTTTATTAGATAGGATAGTTTTTAAATTGGTTTTGAGCTATGTAGTTGTAGATAACATGTTGAGAAAAGTAATTTAAAAAATCATTTTAGATGGAGAGAAAAATAGGCAGCAGTACATTTTTTCCCTTTGTTCCTTTTACTACACATATGCTTTATTAGAATAGGAGTTTCAGTATTTCCATATGCAGAGATAGAAAGACAGAAAGACTAGAAATCAGGGTCCTGCTGTCACTGAGAGTACTTGAATCTCTACACCTGAATGAGTTATCTGAGGGTTGCCAGTAAGCATCAAGGAAAATTCTTGTCAAACTGGAACTTAATTGGGTATACTTCATTCTGTTGGTAATCACTGGGGAAAAGCTTCGCAAACAGTGGACTCATACCATTTATAATTAAGATACCACACTTCAAGCTTTCATTTACACTGGGGGGAACCATTCTTTTAAGGTTTACATGAACACAGGGTCTTAGCATGAGACATATGCAACAAAATCTGTGTAAGGTGAATATATAGGAAGACATTATTCTTTGTTGTATCACATTAATGAGTATGGTGAGGTAAAGTGCCATTCCACCAAAATGTTATTTTGATACTATAAGAATTGAACCTGTGATATGAAATGTAAGAATATGTTTTTAAGTTGCCCCAAACCTAGATTCATTTTCAAATGGCTACGAAATAGAAAAATGAATAGCTTTGTAAATCAGAAAAAAAAAGGTTGTATATACATGCCAAAAGCATAAAGACACTTCTGCCAGCAAAGTACAGGTACAAATAGCTGAATGAGAGGGAAAATGTGGTACAGGACCTTCCTGCCACATTGTAAATTGACAGTTGGAACTCATAATTTGAAGGGGTAAGGATTAGATTACATCAGTAGCCTTTCCAGTTGTGTTTTTTCTGAAGCACCTGAGGTCATGTTGAACAGAGATCTCAATGGATGTGTTGATTACTCTGGGCTGCAGCTTACAGCCTGGTATGTGGACTAGATAAAGTGACCATGAACTGACCCACTGTTTTCAGGTAGTTCATCCATGCCAGGTGATGAACAGGTGGCTCCAGCCAGAGTCCAGCTGCTTTCTCACCAAACAGGGAAAACCACCCATCCTCTCTTTCCTGTCTTCTCTCAGTACCTCACCTATTGCCAAATCTCGTTAATAACCAAATAGGCTACAGAAAATCTAAATGTTCTTTTCAGTAACTTGAAAGAAGAGATGTGGGTTTCCAACAATCTCTAGCAGAACCTACCTCAACTTATAATATTAAAGTTAATTCCTCTTTGTGTTAAACGTGGGACAAAGAAAAAATTATCTTGCACAAGAAAAAAATGTTGCCATTCAAAAGAAAGAGCACAATATGAAGAAACATGTCTCCCTTTGACAAAGAATTATAATGAGTCAAGAAAACATGAATTTATAATTTTTGTATTTGTAATTTATTAGACTTAATATTGTATCCAAAACACTATAAGCCAGGTGCTTTTCAAAGGGTATTTCAGATGTTAACATTTAACCACTATAATAAATTCTGTTATAATCCCCTTATCACAAATTATATTCTTAACACAAAATTAAAGGTATGTTTTGTACAGGAAGTTAGAGGTGGCAAACTCAAAGAAGAACCTGAGATCAGAAAAGGATCATGGGATAACATATAGTACACAGTAGGAGCTCAACAAGTATTTATTGACTTAAATTTGGTTAAATTTAAAAGAGGACTTCTAATTTTTTAAAATGTAAGCAGTGTGTCATGTTGGGTCATACAGACAAAAAAAAATCACCAAAATAATATAATAACTTTAAAGTTCCCATAATTAAAAATAAATGACAAGGGCAAAAATGAAAATAAGGGAAATAATCCTGGATGAAATATTTAAAAAATTTTAAAAATCTTTATTGTTGAAAGTGTTACATATGTCCACTTTGTTCTCCCTTGACCTCTTATAGCCCGCCTCTGCCCCCCACCCAGGCCTTCACCACCCTATTGTCTGTGTTCATAGGTTATGCATATATATGCATATTGAGAGTACTTGATCTCTTCCCACCCACCCACAGAATCCCAGTATGAAAAGTAGATGACAAGCAACTGAAGAAATAAAAAAGTTGAAAATATTTTTCTGTTTTAATGTAAGCATTTACCATATGCTAGGTTATAAGGATAATGGTGATCATGAGGACATCCTATCTAATAAAAGAGTAATATGCAGACTGACCATCACTCCAACACACAAGATGGCTGCCCCCATGTGGTCAAAGATCCTGCCCCCATGTGGACACAAGATGGCCACCACAAGATGGCCAGCAGGAGAGGGCAGTTGGGAGGGACCAGGCCTGCAAGGGAGGGCAGTTGGGAGGGACCAGGCCTGCAAGGGAGGGCAGTTGGGAGGGACCAGGCCTGTAGGGGAGGGCAGTTGGGGGCGATCAATCCTGCAGGGGAGGGCAGTTAGGGGTGACTAGGCCGGCAGAGGAGGGAAGTTGGGGGCAACCTGGCCTGCAGGGAAGGGCAGTTGGGGGGGGACCCAGGCCTGCAGGGGAGAGCAGTTGGCAGGGACCAGGCCTGCAGGGGAGGGCAGTTAGGGGTGACCAGGCCTGCAGGGGAGGGCAGTTTGGGGGAATCCAGGCCTGCAGGGGAGGGCAGTTGGAGGGGACCAGGCTGGCAGGGGAGGGCAGTTAGGGGCAATCAGGCTGGCAGGGGAGCAGTTAGGCATCAATCAGGCTGGCAGGGGAGTGGTTAAGGGGTGATCAGGCTGGCAGGCAGAAGCGGTTAGGGGCAATCAGGAAGGCAGGCAGGCAAGCAGTTGGGAGCCTACCAGGATCGGGCTTAAATGGGCAGTCGGACATCCCTCGAGGGGTCCCAGATTGGAGAGGGTGCAGGCTGGGCTGAGGGACACACCCCCCGTGCACGAATTTCATGCACTAGGCCTCTAGTTACTAAATAAATAAATTAGAGATAAGATAAAAATCTTCCTCCTAGAAGAATTGCAAATAATTCATGCTAAGTCTCTGTCTGGGAAGTGGAGATTAATTATCACCCACAGCCCCTTGCATGTGGGCTATTGTTAGAGGCTTGCTTCCAAAGAATCTGGTAGAGAAAGTGAAAAAACCTGTAACATTTTTAAAGTGGGAAACCATGGTTAGCATAATCAGTGATAAGTCATGTTGACAACATGTACTGGTGATGTGAAGTGATATGGAGAGTACTTCATCTCTGGTAACCTTCCTAAAACCATACGTCATCTAAGACCATGAGAAAAATACAGTAGAATAATGCACATCAATGTAAATAAAGACAAGGGAAAAAAACACCTTTCTGGATTCTGAAATCCCATCTGATAAATGGAGTATTTTCTTAGAGAATTGAAGGCATGACATGAGAAAAGCTTAGAGTAAAATAATTTTCTTAACTTTTATAATGAGCATTTCTCTTAACATTACATAATTTACCATATCATCACTGAAGATTCTAGGAAATATGAAAAAATAAAATGTTAAACAGTACTAAATTAAAACTTAAGAAGATAATTTAAAAATTAATATCTATTCAAAAAGTAAGAAATACTATTCTAAGAAAAAATCTAAAGAGAAAAATAAAGGATATCTGTGATATAATTGACCTTAGGCTCAATAAAAGTTGTGTAAAAAGAAAAACTAAACTAATTTAAAATTATCAGATAAGAAAAAGATACATGACCATATATCTCACTCAAAACTTTAACACCTGTAGCCCTCTTATGACTCTCTCATCAATGTTTATATTTCTCTCTCCCTCTCTGTAATCAATAAAAACATGTATAAAATTTTTTTAAATACTTGGTTTTTTAAAAATCTTTAACACCTATAATTGAAAACATACACACAAAACTTCCAACAAATAAGGAAAAAGCAAATGATCCAGTATAAAATGGACAAAATAATGTACGGTAAATTCATTTAAGTATTATATAAAGGCACTTCACATATTTAAATATTTAAATTTACAAGGACACAATTGAGTGCAAATACAAAATTCTAGTTTAAAAAGTAATACTAAGTAATACTTAGTATTACTATATAGGTATTTAACATTATGGAAATTAAAATTAATAATAATTATTGTTAAGATTTCTATGAACAACAAATCAAGATAATTTCCTACTCAGAATGTAAAAATATAATTATACCAAAGGCCCAGTGCATGAAAATTCATGCACTTGGGGGCTCCCTCAGCCCAGCCTGCACCCTCTCACAATCCGGGACCCCCCGGGTAGGGACCCTAGGCCTGGCCTGAGATCAGAGCCTATCGGGGCTTTCCTTCACCAAGCTGCAGGCAGCTAGCCCCACCCCTGCTGCTGCCACTGCTTGCCATCTGTGCAGCACTGCTCCCTGTCCCCTGCCACTGGTGGCCTCCCTCTGCAGGCGACAGGCTGGGGTGCAATGGCTTGGCTGGCCTGGGCCTCCCTCTTTCTTTGCTTGGGGGCGGGGCCAGCCCAGCGAGGGGCCGTCTGCCTACCTGATCACCCCTAACCACTGGTCTGCCTACCTTATCACCTCTAACCACTCTGCCTGCCTGCCTGATTGCCCCTTACCGCTTGCTTGGGGGTGGGGCCAGCACTGACTTCTGGTCGGTCAGCCTCCAGTCATTACTGGTCATTATGACCCAGGGTTTTTATATATCAGGATGCTTTAAATTATAGTCTCCACTGGGCTCTGGGAAAGGCAAAAGGTAGAGCATACGTAACACAGTGTCAGTGATCTAATTTGCTAAATTTTATGTTTAAATGCTGCTTCTGGCCGTTGGAGAAATCAAATTCTGAGACAAGAGGTTAACCAGAAATATATAAGCTAAGGGAATTAATAAAAATATTAATTATGACTACTAGAGATTAATGATAATTTACTGTATAACAAGAATAAATGGATTTCTTCTTATGAGATAATTTTAACTTTTGAAAATATTTCTATGAAAAAATGTTATTTTATGTGTTTTTCCATGATGTGTTCCAGTATTAAATGGTATACAAATTATCATTGCTTTCACATTAAAGGTGATAAGGAAAGAGGAAATGTATTGATTTGCTACTATTACAAATGAGAAAAATATATATAATTATGAATTTTGAATGAGATAAAAGGCATAGATGAATTTTGTGTTCTCAATATAAAGATATCTCTTGAGAAAATTGTTTCTATTGTGCTATGTATAAGCCAAGGGAGGAATAAGGAATTCCAAGGAAATGATTTGGGTTATTATATTAGCAAGAGATTCTGAAAAGGGAAATAAAAGAAGTCTGAAATACTGTACTGAGATATTTGTTTGTGCCAAACTTTAAGAGCGAGAGAAGACAATACAGTGATTTTAATTCCAAGCTGACTGGGATGTGGTTCAAATAAACACAGCAGTTAGGATCAATATGCAGTAAATGGGTAAAAATCTAAATGTGCTTGCCTGTGATGTGTACTAGTTATTTTCCAGCTACTTTGTTGATACAACAATCCTCACTGTGCCAGACACCGATCTAACTGCTGGGAATAGTGTGGTAAAGGAGACACACTGACTTTCTACCCTCCTGAAGCTTACAGATCTGATGTGGACAGTTGACACTTTGGAACAAGTCCTGTTTAAGTGCCAGTGAGGGTCTCTTGAGCTCTCTGATATGAAATTATTGGTCATTTCCTTGTGCTAGCAAGTAATGTGGTTAATTCTTTTACAGAGCGTTTGCCATTCTTGACTAAGATTAATCTATTGCAACACTAGTCTGCACATTCTAGGTACTTAAAAACTCCAAGTGGCAGATGAAAACAAGAATAAAATCTTTAGCATATTCTAAATTCCTTATGGAAATGGGTTAGTCTACTGCCTGCATTTGGAATCATATTAGGAACCTAACATTTCACAAAAGAATGTCAATTCAGCTGCCTAAGTATGTGAAATGTAAAACATATGGATCGTTTTATCAACAACACAAAATATTGGCATTTCTTACACTCATTAAAAATGTCAATCATAAATTGACTGTGATGCCAAAAACTTGCTCAAGACATCTGATATTTGAGAGATAGGATCTGAAAGTTATATGAGGCATCCATTTCTCTAGTCAGGCGATGAAGAAACTGAAGAGCAGATTTTGATTTTGTTTTCCAAATTTTATGACTTGAAGGAACATAGTACTTTCTCTCTCCCTCTCACCATTATACCCGTGCTTTCAGATAATAAAATTTGATGGTTTAATGATTGTGTTCATCTATTTATAAGTATTTACAAATTTATTGCTAATCATTATGCCAAGTATAAATATAAAGGACATATGAGGTAATAAACTTGTTTTTTTTCATAAAACAAGAAAGTGTTATAATCAAGAGTCTTAGCTCTTGGACTCTAACTCAAGTTTAAATCCTTTCATACTAATAAGCTATATCCTCTTATGCAAATATTATGAATTTCAAAACATCAATGTTTTATTTGTGAAATACCAGTAGAGATTAATAATATGTGCCTGTTTCATAGAGCTCTCACAACAATAAAAAGTATGTTATAAAGTCTTAGCATTGCATTTGATGTACTTTTGATACCTGGTAAGTAGCTACTATGATTATAGTCATTAGTTCTGCTTATCCTTAAGAACACTTAAAAAAATAATTGTAGATCAATGTGTAATTTTAAGAATAAGTTAGAGTGCCGATTGCTCAGTGGTTAGATCATTGGCCCTTAGACTGAAGGATCATGAGTTTGATTCCCGGCACGTACCCTGGTTGAGGCATGTGAGAGAGGCAACCAGTGGATGTGTCACTCTTACAAGGATTTTTCTCTTTCTCTCTCTTCCCCTTCCTCCCTCTCTTTCACCCTTTCTAAAAATCAATAGAAAAAATATCCCCTGGTGAGGATTTAAATTAATTAATTAATTAATTAATTAATTAAAAGAAGAAGAGCAATTACGTATGAATTTCATCACATTTTCCCAGTATTAACATATTGCATTAACTCTAATAGCACAAGCATGAAGTAGACATGACAAATTACTGACCTTATTCAGGTTTCACCAGGTTTATATACACTGAATTACATATGTGTTTGTATGTATTTAGTTCTATGAAATTTTATCATAGATTTGTGTGGCTATAACCATATTTAAGATATAGAACAGTTTCAAAATAGGGATCTCTCTTGGTACCATTTTATAGTGACAGCTACGTCTCTCCCTCTCTCTGCCCCTCCCTACTACCTGAAGTTTGCTGAGATTTGTTTTATGGCCCATGAGATGGTCTATATTTTTTGGAAAAAAAAATGAGTATTTTGCTGGTGTTGGCTGGACTGTTCTGTTTGTCATTTATATTCTGGCGATTGCTTATGAAATTTGTTTGTTCTATTGTGCTTGATTTTCTGGTTAGTAGTTCTATCAATTGCCAAGAGGGGAATATTGGAGTCCCTGCTTATAATTGGGAGTTTGTCTATTTCTTTTTTCAGGTCTATTGACACTTGCTGGATGTACTTTTAGGCTCTGTTGTTTGGTGTACACACAGTTTAATATTTCTATATATTTATGATTGATCCTTTTATCATTATGAAATGTATTTAATGGGGATTATTAATTATGTTGACTTGTATACATTTTATGGACTCCTAGGGATGTAATCTACCTAAATTAGTAATTAAGTAGAGGAATCTCAAACCCCAGTGCAGTACTAAGATTAGTTCATTTAAACTTAGCCAAAGTTTCTGGAAATTCATTTTATAGTGTGGCATAATAAAACACCAGAAAGAGACTCAGCCCTTGTTCAGAGAATTTTATACAGTAAGTATATGCCTTGTCCTTTCATTTATAAATACAATAAGTGTTGTGTATCTGTTGATGTGTATGTATACATATAGTGTGCAGTTATGAAAAAGAAAGCTACTTACTATGCACGTAGAAATTAGGTGCACTTGCAGTGTGATTGTGATATTAAATTAACAATTCCTTATTTCAAAGCTATCAGTAAACTCCTTAGCTATAAATAGCAAGAAATAAGTTAGAGATAAAATTGCTCTGGTTATGCCCTGACCGGTTTGGCTCAGTGGATAGAGCGTCAGACTGAGGACTCAAGGGTCCCAGGTTTGATTCCAGACAAAGGCATGACCAGTAGGGGGTGTGCAAGAGGCAGCTGATTGATGTTTCTCTCTCACTGATGTTTCTAACTCTCTCTCCCTCTCCCTTCCTCTCTGTAAACAATTAATAAAATAAAAAAATAGCTCTGGTTATGATCTGAGCCTCTCATCATCCCCTCCCCCCAGTTTTATAGAGATATAATTGAAATACAGCACTGTACAACTTAATGATTTAACATATATATATATATATATATATATATATATATATATATATATATAATGAAATGATTACCAAAATACTTTAGTTAACATGCATCATCTCATATAGATACAAAATAAAGAAAAAAAATTGTTTTTCCCCCATGATGAGAATTCTTAGAATTTACTATCTTACTTTTCAAGTCTACCATACTTAGCACTCCCATCTTTATATATTATGTTGATATTGAGTAATCAGCTTATAATTTTTGTCAGTTATTATGAGATTTATTTCCAGCCTTATACTTTTTTCTTTTTTTTCATTAAATGGATGTAATATAATAACTTAAAAAAAACCAGTATGAGTAAATGGTAGTAAGCATCTTGTTTCTAGGTTTAATATTTTAATGGCATGTGTCACAGTGATAGAGTTTTGTTACATTTTATAAGATACAACTGATTGCTATAAAGAAAGTAATGCACCTCTCAAAAACCATCTATTAGTTTTGGACTGTCATCACTTTTAGGTGGAATCTTTTACAAATTCTGTTATTTTGTTAGTTTTTATTTCAATTTTAAAACAAACGTCTCATTTATTCTGCACATTTCCAAGTATACCCTCAAAAAGCTGAGAATGCAGAAGGTGAGAAGGTGGCTTGTATTGGTGATTGTGGTAATTGCATAGAAGTGTAAACACTTAGGCCCCAGGGCCACTTCAGTTCATTTTGATCCAGAGACAAATAAATGACTAGATGGTGTAGAATCAGATCAAGATCAGATCAACATTTCCTTCACATTTCTAACCAGGAATTGAGTGTGTATGTGTGTGCATGTGCCACCATCCGCATAATTTAAAAGCTTTTTGAAAGTGAGACTTTGGCCACAACTTCTCCAACCTCTTCCCTTCAGTGACTGTGTGTGGCATCTAGAAAATATTTTTCATGGAGTGATTTGAAACCATGGTACCCTATATTTGACATTTTGTTTGTTAGTAAATAGCCTGTATACCTGAGATGTTTAGTAAATACCTGGTAGCTATGGTAGTTGAAATTTTATCTCTATACTTACGTTTTTGTACCTATATCTATATCAGGCTCAGAGCTGGAGGTTTGTGTGGGAATGACTGAAAGATAAATCCACTTCTTTTTTTTCAGAATCTTTTTGTGTCAAAGGCTGAATAGTTTCAAGGACACTGTGGCTTAGGCTAAAACCCCTTGGATCATAGAAGCTGAAAGATAAAATTAACCTGTATCTAATACTTTTTTTAGAGTTTATGGTACCCTATTAAAAGTTGTTGACAATTATAATAAAACATAAAGTAACATAATGATATGTAGCTATCTGTAGCACCAGCTGCCCACAGTCACTGATAATCAGGAAGGGAATGAATAGCAAACCTTGGGTAGTTCACTCAGAGTCACAAACTAAATCTCACATTTCCTTTGAATACCCGTTGTTGAGTCAGTAAATTTTGTTCACTGATTGACCAAGTTCTGTATGAGATGTGAGGGTGAATAGGGTTGTATTAACTATCTATTGTTAATAAGAAATGACCCCAAAACTAAGTGGCTTAAAACGATAAGTTTTGGTTATTTCATAATTTCTGTGGAAGGAACCCGTGCGTTATCTGGATCCTCTGCTTTAGGTTCTCTCAGAAGACTGCCCTCATGCTGTAGGCTGGGCTGCCTCACCTCAAGGTCATGCATGTGGCTACTGATAGGGTGCAGTTCCTCACAGCCTGGTTAGAGGCTAGCCTTAATTCCTTGTCATGAAGGTCTCTTTCCAGCACAGATGAAGACATGGCTACTGATTCCCTCCTAGTGAGTGAGCAAGAAAGAGCTCCCAACACTATAAAATCACCTCTTTTGATAATCATATCTTGGAAATGCTATCCCATCACCCTGCTTCATTCTACTCAAGGACATAATGAAAAGGAGGCAGGAATCATTGGGGGTCATATTAGAGGGCGCACAGCATTGCTAATAATGCTGATGAAACCAAATTATTTTCCTTGAAAACCCAATTGATTTTTTTCTTGCATACTTGTGACTAAAGAAAATAATGAAAATTAACAGAAGAATGAAATCAAATAGAAACAAGATAATCTTGTTTTGTCAATGTGGGTGGCTATGAGGTAAGGTGAGAAACTATCATATAAAGGAATGATAAATTTAAATGCTACAAATACACATGGTCTTACTTTCCAGAGATTTTAATTAAATAAAAATATCAACAGATTTCACTTGCATTTAAAACTTATATTTAAAAATCAACAAAAGACCACCAACATCAAACATTGAATTTCAGACTTTTTTCATAATTTTAATAGCATTGATTTTCTAATTTTGGGGTAATATCAAATTAAGATGTTTTGTGTTTATACCAAATTGTTGAACAAAGTCAATGTTAGATCAAAAAATATAAAATGGCTTTATATAAAATTATAGGGGATTATTTCCTTGGTAAAGAACCACATTAACACAATTTAGAAAAAGTGATGTGTTGACTTGTTTTTTGTTGTTGTTGTTGTTTACTGTTAGTTCTTGGATAAAGCATACCATTTCTCCCCTGAAAGAGCCACTTTTTAGTTTAATTAATTAGAATGTCAGTTCATTATCGGTGATTTGCTTGCAATATGTGCTATGATGGTATATGATTAAAATTACAAAGATCAACTGGTTGTGATACATTCTCTTTTTCTGTGACTTCAGATTTTAGAATCCAGTATTACATTGGATTGATTTTTTTGGTAAAATCTTGTCGTTGTATGCAATGTTGAACCATTGAATCCTTTCCCTGCTGTGGAATTAGATGTGTAACCATTATCTCATAATGAATATGCTGCCGAACAATGGACTCCTTTATAAACACAACAATAACATTTTGAATTTCATCATTATGAGAGATTAGAAATGTACAATTTAATTCCCAGGGTTTTAGCATTAATGCAATACCAGCTAAAATATTTACATTTTCAGTGCCAGTTTAATTAAGTATATTCATTGTCTTGAATCAAAACATAATTTGCACTGGGTTTAAATATTTCCGCATTATGTTTGTACAGAGTCTGAGCACTGTCACAGAGGGTCCTTAGAGTTTATTTTAAACTCCAACAAATGAGTCATTTAAGCTAACCCAAGCTTCTTGGTGCTTCGCAACACAGCTTTACATTTCCTTGCAAATTGAATTCCAGCCAGGTGTCACTCTTCAGATTCCCCAAGGTTTATCTCTGCCCTTTCTGCTCTGACATATGCTTTTGACATACCCAGAAAATTGTGTGATAGAAACCTGTGGAGTGGTAATGCCCTTTGCAGCAGGGGTCAGCTGTAAAGAACCATTAATGAGGCCTCCCATAAACAAACCGTTCTGCAGTGAAGGTGGCAGAGGAAACGGAAAGAGACACAATCTACTAGTGCATGTTGCATGTGGAGCAGGCTCTCCTATATCTATTTCTTCAGAGTGTTTTTCCAAAAAGTGAAAACAAAGCTGATGTTTTTTTTCTCTGTATTTCCCATGAGAAAAATTATTTGATCTTACTTGACTTTTTTTTTTATCAATTTGAGTACTATCTAATATTTACTTTTATTGATGTTTCACCACGGATATGTCACTCACTGTCTTCATTAAAAATATATGTCACTCTTTGAAATCATATACCCAAAGCACTTGAACCAAAATCAATTAGTATTTATATAACTTGAAATAAACTGTTCCTAGGAGCGCCCCCAAGTAAAAATGGGGTTGGATGTGCAGCCCATAAATTTTTCTTAAAGTGAAATCTGCTGAAATACAATATCGTGTCTCAAGAAAGGCACGAAGGTCATATTATTCAAACTATTTCATAAAGAAATAAACAGAAAATACTGTTTACATGAAGCAAGAAAACATGGGCTATGACTATCTAGTGGTTATTTATGAACTCCACTTGTTTAGATATTTGATGATTATATCTCTTTTGCATATTTATTGATATTTAATGTTTTGTTTATGTTATATGTATATACTCTCTGAACAATGCATTTATTAATGTGCAAAACATAGTCATTTTAGAATTAAATCAACCCCAACAAGGGAGTAAGTAGGAAGAGTTTACAAAACAGCAACCATGTTGCATGCAATATGCTTCAAATTATGACTCTGACATAATTTTTTAAGTTTGTTGGCTATAAATAATGCACACATTTATTTCTTAATAAAAATTCAGCATACCATATGTGAAGTAATAATTCAAGTTATTACATTTATTTTAAAACTAATTAGGAAAAATACCTCTTTTGCTTTTTTAAAAATATGCTTAATAATGTAGTCTGCATAATTTGCTTATGTTTTTCCCACTGACCCCAACTATGAATAAATGAAATAATAGTGAAATAAAATAAAATAAGAGGTTAATGCATAAGTTATGAAATGCTGACTTGACTAGACCTATCAAGGACTCCACACTTTTTCTCCTTCCCACATCTCAAGTCTCCTTGACTATTCTGACCTTCCTTTCTGTTTCGTCTTAAGTTCAAAGACTCTGGATGAGAGAACTTTTATTTACAGACCTCCCTTCCCTTTGCCCACGCCTAAGATAGCAATACTGTACTCATGAGTCTGAGAAGTTGTATCACTTTGACAAGGTAGTGTATGTGTGTAAATGACTTATCATCCCATCTGCATTGTCAATGACTTAAATATAGGAATAGTGCCTTATAGATTTCCCCTTTGGGGAACAAGTCAAGTTATTATAATTCCTCAATAGGTTAACCAGCAGTCACCAACCTTTCGGACTTCATGGATCACCAGTGGTCCTTGGATCACCGGTTGGTGACCGCTGGAACAGTCTTCAGTTAGATTTTGAATAGATTTGGAGCAGGCTCAGCTTTCAAATACCCCTTTCTCTGATTACCAATAACAGCAATTACTGAATAACTGAATAAGGTTATAGATATCATCTGGGGGTATGGATCAACTTTTCTCTGTGCAAAACCATTGTGTGTGTGTATGTGTGTGTGTGTGCTTGTTGTTAAACGAAGCCCAAGTGTCCTGTGGACTATTTGATCCCTATGTCTGGAATTTTTCTCCTCTAAATAATTTTATCTCTGGTTAATGTGCCAAGGAATAAAAAGAAAGGAAATTATCACTGTACTCTTCTCATCTGAATTATTACTTTGAGGATTTCCATAAACACAGTGAGAGAAAATTAAGAAACATAGAGAAGGCTTTCATTTAAGGATATGTTGGTTTACAGGTGTCATTTAGAAAAGGTGAGAGTAGACTTACCTTTCATTGTAATGTCACTTTACAGTCACTTACCTTTCATTGTAATGAGGGCAGGCACCAGATGAAAAAAGTTATTTTTACCCCTGACTATAACAACTGCTCACAGCAGGTGGGACAATTTGTGCCCCATTAGGATCTTAACTCAGATATATTAAAATATGTGAGGTGGGAGGGAAGGATGAGTAAATGCAATTTTGTCCCTTTTGCATTTTAATTAAGTGGTGGAGTTATATCTTTGTGAAATTTGAAGTAACTTCCAATTCAAGATGAATTTAATGTCTTAGGAAGACTGTGTGTGAAAGGTAAGGCTATAAATTATATTTTGAGAATCATCTTACCTAATGGGTATTCTTTTATCTTTATTTAACACATTTCATCTTAAAGTTGTGAAAAATAAAACTGACATAGCTAGGTAGTATAAACAATTCCTTCAGTCCTTTATCCTCCTCCTCTGCCTGCCCTTCTTCCTACCATGCCTCAACAAACATGAAAATGTAGCTCTCTTGTGCCAAGTGATGTGCCATGAAAAAGTACATGGTCGATGAAACCCACCTCCTGCCCATCTGTGAGCTAGGTTTTCATAGGAAGTGACTGATACCTGCATAATTAGTTTAGCTTTGGTGTTCTTTTATATATATAAATCAATATATATATATATATATATATATTTATTGATTCCAGAGAGGAAGGGAGAGGGAGAGAGAGATAGAAACATCAATCATGAAAGAGAATCATTGATCAGCTGCCTCCTGCACGCCCCCCTACTGGAGATCGAGACTGCAACCCAGGCATATGCCCTTGACTGGAATCGAACCTGGGACCCTTCAGTCCACAGGCTAACCCTCTGTCTACTGAGCCAGACCAGGGAGGGCAAGCGTTGGTGTTCTTATCTCTCTTCCACTAATAGTCTTCCAAGTGACTTTCTGGAGTCTTAGAGCAGTGGTCGGCAAACTGCGGCTCGTGAGCCACATGCGGCTCGTGAGCCGCGGTTTGCCGCTCTGTTGACTAATGAGTTTGCCGACCACAGTCTTAGAGTATACACTATGCATCGACTTCTAAAAGCATTAAACCTAAGAAACAAGTATTAAAAGGTAAAGAAGGTTAGGTGGGTACAGTCTGGTGATATTTTGTAAACCACTGGCTGCCCAAAGCCTGATTTTAATCTATTGGAACAACTTTTAACTGAATCTCGTAAGCATGAGGGTCACCACATACACACAACACACAGGGGTCACTTCTGTGGTTCTTCACCTTTTTGTTTGTTTTTCATGAGTAATCTGACTCATTCCTCTGAACATTTGTATTCAAACAACCACATGGACTTCAGATTCTCAATTTGTCCGCTATATGAACAGCAGTAAATGAAAGCTATGAAAGGAAATATGTGGAGATTGTCATAATAGTGACAGAATGGAAGGAGATACTAGTATTGTTATCCAACATGTGGAATTATTAAATAATATTTAAATGCTTGTAAATTTAGAATGTGACTAAGTTTTATTTTTTATTTCTCTTTGTCCTGCATTGAAGTCATATTTTTCAGACCAACATCAAAGGAATCTGCAATTTTTCATATGCTTGCATTTCCTGAGAGTTGATAATGCCTGGAGTCTTAAAGTGAATAATTACCATAGAACTAATCAAAAGAAACACAGATTGATTCAATTATTTGCTCTTTGGCTTTGCATTAGTTAGTATCTCCTGGTATGTATATATCTACTTATATTCATTTATAGTCATGAATTAAATTTTTAAGGGTTTATAGCAAATGTATTAATATTTGAACTGCAGTTAACTTAGGAAGTGCATTAGATGCAATAATTAGTGTGAAAATTCAAAATAGAATTGCTTTCTTAAAGCAACAGTGAATATTGAGGATTTACTTTCTTCTTATTATGAAAAAGAAGAGTATGTTATTTGGATAATTCTCATTTTGTTTTCTGAATCATAACCAAGAAGGGTTATTTTCAGAAGATTCATTCCATGAAATTTCAGAAGGAAAAATTCAGGTACAGTTAGCATAAAAGTTAAGAACATTAAAGGGTGATATTCAAATTTCTCTATGCCTAAGAATGTTATTGTGAATCAAATTATTTTTTTAAAATTCTAGTTAAAAGGACATGCCAGTTTAAGAAGTAGTGCATGGGTTTAAATCAATGTTGTGTGTAAAAATTGAAGAGATAGGTTGTTGTGCTTGCCTCAGTAAATTTGATAATTCGGTGTTCTAAAACATAGACATACCACATTCAAAAACAGAGGTGAGAGAACATAGAAGTAATAGATAATGAGAAATAGAGATAGAGGAATTGAGAGAAAATGACAAAGGGAGGAGGGCGAAAAAATATATATAGTAACATGAAAAAAATAAATAATGTGGTTCTTGTCAAAGATTTAAGTACTATGCAGAAAGCAAATGGTAAAAATATGTTTGCTTCATTAGAAGAAATTTAACAAGTGTTTAAAGAATTTTAAGCAAGTGTTCAAAACTATCTTCCGATGAGGCAATCTATTTGAGTAAGGATGTAGGGGCAGAACATTAAAGCTGGGTAGTTCAGAGCACTCAGGCATCTCAGCCTGGATTTGCTCTGAGAATAAGCCCAGAAATTATTTGATGCACCGTTCCATCTCCAATATCTGCAATGTGTGTTTCAAACACACATACACATCAAGATCTAATTGTGGAACACAAATTACACAAGCTTAAATTTTTAAAATGTCTGGTTACCATTTTCCTCTCACTTTTCAATGTTTTCTGTTACCTTAGCAGAATGAAGAAGTAATCCTGGTCAGTGTGGCTCAGCAGTTGAGCACAGACACAGGAACCAAGAGGTAGGTGGTTTGATTCTCTGTCAAGGTATATGTGCTGGTTGCAGGCTCAATCCCTAGTAGGGGGCATGCAGGAGGCAGCCGATCAATGATTCTCTCTCATAATTGATGTTTCTGTCTTTCTTTTCCTTCCTTTCTCTGAAATATATGTATGTTAAAGAATGAAGAGTTAAAAAGAGAAGTGCTTATTTTGGATGTGACAGATTTACAAAAAAGTAAGAATCATGTTGAAGGACCCCATTCAGGTGGTGGGGATGATGTGGCATAAATCCATCAATGTGATTCACTACCAGTGTGCAATAGCAGGATAGCACCCTAAAAACAGTACACTCGACTGTGCCTTTCCTAATGAAAATAAGCTGTTAAAGATGAACAAATGGCTACTTTCTCATTAGTGCTGTAAGAAGCTTAGGTGCTAATGTTTCTAAATGAAAGGGGTTTAAGTGCCATAGCTATTTTAGGGACATTAGTGCTAAAAAAAAAAGCTAATGTATTATTAGCACTTACATGACTCACTTTTAATAGAGCTAGTCATTAACCAGGACTAAATGCTTTGTTTCTGAGAGTCCCAGAAAATACATTATTTTTGTTACTGTAAAGGAATAAAATCCTGGAACATGGATCAGAAAGTATCATTGATGTTTTTCCCCTAGAAATACCATGAGAAATGTGTTGCATTATCACTAGTGAAGACCACCTGAAAATAGCAGTGTTGTTTTGTGTAAATTACATAGAGATCTAAATAGATTTCACCCATATGTTGTTTTAAATGAATGCATAAGTATTTTTATAATCCTCATTTTTAGAATGTTAAGACCCTATTTTGACATAGGGTAGGTGTTTATTAACTCAGTATTTTTTAAAAAATAAGGAATTGCAACATCTTGTAGGTGATAATTATTTGGCCAGTAGGTGGCAGCATAGCTCTTTGGTTGCTTGGAAGAAATGTTTTAAAATTAAAGTAATCCAAAGAACTTTCCTTTCTGGTGATTTAAAAAAAAAGTTTTTCTGTATGCTTCATATGTTTCTTTTATTTTTACACCATATTTATGTATGGGTATACAATATTTAGGTCTTAGTTTTACAGATGATTAGCAATTTTCCCTTTCAAATAGATTCTAATATATACTATATTTACAATATAATTTCCATTTTTAAATCATAACATTTTAGATAATAAAGAAACACTCCTAAATCCTCTGCTTCTCCCTTATCATTTTTCAGATAATAAAAAACGTAGAATCCCAGAAAGATGAAGTGAAGTGTCCAAGTTCCACCTCAGGTAGATTCAGATATCAATTCACCTTTCTTTCTCAATAAAAACTTATCTAGGACAAATTTTCTTTTGCACAAATTTTAAATCTGAATTAGAAACTATAAAAAAACACCTTATGTTTTATTTTGTTCATATTTTAAAGTACAGTGTTTTCTTCCTCTTTCTCTCTCTCTCTCTCTTTCTCTCTCTGGTTAGGTTAAATTGTATGGAAAGACCATTGATAAGTGGCTGTTTTTCCCTCACCGACATTCTTAATCCAATAACAACGTTAGATTGGGTGACTAAGTCAATGCCAGCTGGTCTGACAATTTTAAATGGTGAGATATCATCTTAGTAACCACTTGTTTCCATTTTTTTCAGAATTTTATAATTGTTGTTCAGAATGTATAACTGTAAGCACAAAGCCAAAGCTGTTACCTAGACAAGGTGGCCGTCCTCAAACTGCCCCTCCCTTCCTTTCTAGATGTCCCTCTGATGCTTGCTCTAGTGCTCCTTTCCTTCTCAGCACATAGGCTGGGTCTGTGTTCAGACAGGCTGCAGAACGGGTTCCAGGCCAGGCCCAAGCTTTTACATTCACTAAAACACTCTGGCCACAAATATTTTCAAGGATATTTTCAAGGATTGTTTTCTCTTTTTCTTTAGATCTTGGCACAAATGTCACCAGTGAAAAGTACCTGAGCTTCCTGATCATTTTAAATAAAATCGCAACAACTCCCCTCTTGACTTTTTCCTATCCAAGTTCTCTGATTTATTTAGTAGTTCTTCTGGCTACCTTAAATCTGAGAACATTTATTCCAAGCAACCAAAGAACTATACTACTGTCAACAACGACAAACCATATATTTTGTTTATTTATTAGTTGATTGTCATTTTTACTCTAGAATGTAACCCTCAGGAGGCCTTGGATTTTTTTTTTTTTTTCATTCTGTATCTCCAATACCAAGAATAGGTCCTGGTAATTAGTAAAAACTCAGTAAATTGAACATTGGCTTTTTTATTTTTAACAAAGACTGTGAGTTCCGTCGGAGGAAGTTAAACCAAAGTGAATGCTACTTTTTAAATTTGGTTAGCATATATTTTATTTCCTGAATTATTTATAGTTCATACACACTATTAAAAGCCTTGTTTTGTTGAGTTACTACATCTTTGTTAGTAATTGATGATTATTGTAAGTAAAAATAAATGAAAAACATTCATAGTCTATTATGCTTTCCAAATATTTAGTGAATTTCTTCTTTCCCTTCATTTTCTTTTTCTTCCTCTTCTTCATCTTGTCTTAATAATTGTATAATAAGGTACATGAGATCAAACTAATGAAGATTGATCTTGGAATTGTAATAATTTCAAGTTTAGATACAGGAAAATAAAATATAGGGTTTATTTTTAATCCTGAGTCACAGTATTAACCTTGACAATACCCTTGGTAGTAAGATGGTTTGTTTTCATGACTAATGGCATATCATTGGTACCTTGTGTCTTTGTGACTATAAAGCGCCTCACCTTGGTTACATATCAGTGACAATTGATGTCAGAAGACATAATGCTAATAATATTTTCTATTAAGTGGATATTGATCCAGGGTTTTTAGGGAGAGTTTTGTTACATGAAACACCATCTTAATGAAAAACATAGACACCAGGTCCTTTGCTTTGGGGTTAACATTCTCATTAATGTAAAATGCTATAATCTGTAGTGAGAAAAAGTAGTTATACAAGCCAAATCAGTTCACATTAAATCCATGCTACATTATTCATCTGTTTTAAATTCAACAGTATGAACTTTTTAGTATGAAAGAATGAAACTTTACATTCACAGAAATCAACTTTAAACACATTAACTGTTCCAATAGTGGGTTTGTTTTATGATGCTACTATCAAAAACAAACTAATAAAAAAGAACTCACTGTCACAAAAATAAAATTAAAACGTTTATTTCTTCATGGAAATCATGAACAATTGATAATGCTCACTGTGAACTATTTTTCTTAAAGTAAGGAAGATGAAAATATGGATCAGTCAGATGATAGGCAATTTTGCATCTATATGAAGACGTGGCCAGCTCCTTCAGAAAATAGAATGGGAATGAGTAATGAAGAGTTATCAAAATCTCTAAAGTCATTCTATCTTGCCTTGAAATGAGATCTGGGTACTTTATATAGGATGCAGTTAGCCAGAGATATAAAAGAACTGTGATGCAAAAACTACAAATGGCAATGGTATAAAAAATTTAATTTTTATCTAAAGTTAGAAAATAAAATGAATTTACAAACAAAACATTTTCATTACAGAGTCAGTATTTTTATAGTGGTACTAGGGGCCCGGTGCATGAAATTCATGCACTGGGGGTTGGGGGGTTCCCTCAGCCCAACCTGCCCCCTCTCACATACTGGGAGCCCTCAGGGGATGTCTACTGACGGCTTAGGCCTGCTTTCCAGGGAGGCGACTGGGCTGATCAGGGGAAAGCACCAGCCCCATCACCCCACTGCTGCAGCCACTGCCAGTCATCACAGCCACCAAGGTGTTTTCATTAACACGGACTCCAGTCCCTTCACCATGAAAAAATGACAGCTTTCTTTAGGCATTTTCAAGATGTGTCTTTCATAGGATATGACATTTCTTTCTTTCTTATTTTTTTTTATCCTCATCTGAGGATATGTTTCCATTGACTTTTAGAGAATGTGGAAGAGAAAGGGAAAGACAGAGAGAAACATCAAAGTGAGAGGAACACTTTGATTGGCTGCCTCCTGCATGAGCCCTGACCTGGGCCCCGGCCAGGGAGGAGCCTGCAACCTAGGTACATGCCCTTCATCAGAATCAAACCCAGACCCTGCGGTCGGCAGGCCGAGGCTCTATCCACTGAGCCAAACTGGCTAGGGCAGGATATGACATTTCTTAGCCCTCCAGCAGCAGACCTTCGTTTTTTTCTCCAGAATTGTGGTGGAAAAACCCTAGATCACCTTTTTGGATTCTTATTACCCAAGTTACTAAGAATATTACCAGTGGCATACAGGAAGCTTAGCCAATGAGCAGTCAGAAAAGGTGTTTCCTCTGTAGTTCACACCAATCACTGGCTGGGCCCTGCCCAGGTCTAAAGCCTCTGGCCAAAGCTTTAGGCCTGGGCAGGGGACCCCCAGCTCCCTCTGATTGCCAGCTCCACCCCTGCCCAGGCCGAAAGCCTCGGGCCCTGGGCAGGGGACCCCCTGCTCCCTCCGATCACCGGCTCCGCCCCTGCCCCCTTGGCTCTGATCACAGGCTTGGCCCTGCCCAGGAGCCCCCTGGCTCAGGCCCTTCCCAGACTGCTCAGGGCCCACAATGGGGCCTACCTCAGAGTGACCTGGGTGCCAGGATGTTCCCAGAACCCAGGTGCTGGGGCCTATGTATGCAAATTAACCAACATCTTTGTTGGGTTAATTTGCATACTCACTCTGATTGGCTATGGGCATACCGGAGGTACGGCCAATTTACATGTTTGTCTATTATTAGGTAAGATTTACTATGTGAATGATCATATGGTATATTGTCACTTTAAATGTTTTAGAAGGAAGGTCTTGGTAAATTAACCATCTGATGAGGAAAACAAGCCAATAAGCCACCTGTAGTTTTGTTTGTACAACAATAACATAACATATATGGCTGATGTCTCTGATTTTATCCATCACAATCTGTAATACCTCTAAATATAAAATGAGTATATAGACAGACTCCTTCAGTTCCAGCTATGCAAATTAATACCTCCTTGGGCACAGCGTTTAAGCGGCACAGAGACTCTGCATGATAACAATCATACAAAGAGCACACCAACACTTTCTGAAAATTTTAAGTATGACCCCTACCATGAAACTTTCCTCATGGAATAAAAATAATAATTTTTCTTAGATTAGGAATTTTAAAAGTCAATTATGACTTCCATAATATAATTATTAGACATTATATTTCTGACCAAATGTAGATATAAAGTTTATTAGAGAAATTTATATTTTCATATGATATTGCAAAACAAGTGCTCTCCCAAACAGTAGACTAGGAGTTCATTGGTGAAAGAAACCATGGCTTTTGCTATTTTTGTAGTGTAGTAGATAAAATAGTGACTGGCATAAAGTATTATACAAAAAAATGTTCATTAAATGTATTATAAACATTCAGTTTTTTTCCCTTTCAAAGCTTTTTGAGGTATATACAAAATGAAGAATAAGTGAAATAAAACCATTAATAAGCTATTTTAATCCTATATAATAAAAGGCTAATATGCAAATCATCCAAATGGCAGAACAACTGGTCGCTAGGACGTGCATGGACCACCAGGGGGCAGATGCTCAACGCTGGAGGAGTGCCACTCAGCCAGAAGCCGGGCTCATGGCTAGCAAGCACAGCGGCGGTGGTGAGAGCTGCTCCTGCCTCTGCAGCAGCGCTAAGGATGTCCCCTGAGAACTCCTAGACAGTGAGAGGGCACAGGCCTGGCTGAGGAACCCCCCCACTTCCCAAGTGCATGATTTTCATGCACCGGGCCTCTAGTTTATGTGATAAAGTTATAAACTTTTGTAGAAAAAATTTATTTGCTTTTTTTATTTCTCCCCTTTTTATTTTTAATGACAATACATAAGAAAATGAAGCCAGTTTTTTTTTTTTTCAAAGTATGCAGTTTGAAGGGTTTTACAATGATTCTGATAAACATTTATGAGAAAAATGTGAAAATACTAGGGATTATATTAGGGTATTTTGATAAAGTGATTTATAATTGCTAGTAAAACTACATTTCTTTTAAAAAATTATTTCTGACCAGCAAACAATAACTTCTGAAATCAGGCTCTGTGCTTTCATATTTGAATCCAAATACATATATACTTTTATATTGCTTGTCAAAAGTAACACCAACATAAAAAAGATTTGTTTTCACCATTTTCCCCCTAAAATCAAGATCCTTTGTCATCATATTTCTTTGTAATATCCAGAACACAAAAGTCTGAATGAGAAAATGATCACATTTATTTGTTAATATAAAACAACTATTTTTTCCTTAGAAATACGTGTGTAGAATTAGGTTCTTAAAAAGAGAGGACCTGGAGAACATTTAAAGGAACAGAGTATACACTGAGTGGCCAGATTATTATGATCTGTGAATGCATAATAACCTGGCCACTCAGTGTGTGTGTGTGTGTTTGTGTGTGTGTGTGTGTGTGTGTGTGTGTATACTAGAGGCCCCATGCACGAATTCGTGCACGGGTGGGGTCTGGCCAGCCAGTCCCAATTGGGGCTGATCGGGCTTGGCTGGCTGGGGGAGGGAAGACAGAGAGGGGCCCCGCCCCCTGGTTGAACTCCTAGTTGAACTTCCTGGTTGAGGGGACAATTTGCCTATTAGCCTTTTATTATGTAGGATATATACTAGAGGCCCGGTGCATGAAATTCGTGCGGGGGGGGAGTGTCCCTCAGCACACTCTGCACACTCTCCAATCAGGGACCCCTTGAGGGATGTCCGACCGCCCGTTTAGGCCCGATCCCAGTGGGATCGGACCTAAACGGGCGGTCGGACATCCCTCTCACAATCCAGGACTGCTGGCTCCCAACCGCTCGCCTGCCTCTGCCTGATTGCCCCTAACTGCTTCTGCCTGCCAGCCTGATCACCCACTAACACTCCCCTGCCATCCTGATCGATGCCTAAGTGCTCCCCGGCCGGCCTGATTGCCCCTAACTGCCCTCCCATGCCAGTCTGGTTGCCCCTAACTGTCCTCCCTTGCTGGCCCAGTCAACCCTAACTGCCCTCCTCTACTGGCCTGGTCACCTATAACTGCCCTCCCTTCCTCCCTTAAAGGCCTGCCCCCCGAAAACTGCCCTCCCCTATAGGCCTGGTCCCCCCCAACTGCTCTCCCCTGCAGGCCTGGTCTCCCCCAACTGCCCTCCTCTGCTGGCCCGGTCACCCCTAACTGCCTTCCCTGCTTGCCTGATTGCCCACAACTGCCCTCCCCTGCAGACTTGGTCCTCCCCAACTGCCCTCCCCTGCAGGCCTGGTGCCCCCCAACTGCCCTCCGTTGCTGGCCTGGTCACCCCCAACTGCCCTCCTCTGCTGGCCTTGTCACCCCTAACTGGCCACAACTGCCCTCCCCTGCAGGCCATCTTGTGGTGGCCATCTTGTGTCCACATGGGGGCAACCATCTTTGACCACATGGGGTCGGCCATCTTGTGTCTTGGAGTGATGGTAAATTTGCATATTACTCTTTTATTAGGAGATTTTATATATATATATATATATATATATATATATGTGTGTGTGTGTGTGTGTGTGTATATATATATACACACACACATACACATATACATATACATACACATATACATACATACACATATACATACATACACATATACATATATATATACATATATACATATATATACATACATATACATATACATACATATACATATACATATATACATATATATATATATATATATATATGCATATATATATATATGTTAGAGGCCCATTGCACGAAGAGATTCGTGCAATAGGCCTTCCTTCCCTTGGCTTCTAGCACCGGTTTTCCTCTGGCACCTGGGACACAGGCCTTTGCTCTGGCCGGAGTCTTCCGCCTTTGTTGCAGACTCCGGCCAGAGTCTGCTATCTTCGCTGCAGACTCAGGCTGGAATCTGCCATCTTCATCTTCACTACAGACTCCGGAGTCTGCAGTCTTCGTCTTCGCTGTGGCCAGAGTGCCGCTCCTGTAGATCGCTTCTCCCCTGCCCTCCCTCTCATAGCAGGCGTCCTGCCCCGCCCGGCCACTCCATGCCTGGAGTAGCTGGGCAGCCACCCTCTTTGTCCTTCTAATTTGGATATTCCTTCCTGATTGGCTGGTGGGTGTAGCGGAGTGATGGTCAATTTGCATGCTTCTCTTTTATTAGTATATATATATATATATATATATATATATATATATATATATATTAGAAGCCCAGTGCATGAATTCGTGCATGGGTGGGGTCTGGCCAGCCTGGCCAGGGGGAGGGGACATGGGCAGTTGGCCGGCCTCCCTGCTGGTCAAACTGCTGGTCAAGGGGACAATTTTCATATTAGTCTTTTATTATATAGAATATACACTGAGTGGCTAGATTATTATGTGTTCAGAGATCATAATAATCTGGTCACTCAGTGTATGCTTGTATCATTACACTACTTTTATGTTATCAAACTACTTTTATTTTTTTAAACATGTTTTAAACTTGTATTTTTATAATTATTGTTGAAAGTATTACAAATGTCCTCCTTTCCCCTGCAGTTGTCCCCTCCAGCCTGCAACCACCCCACCCTCCTGCCCAGGCCTTCAGCATCCTATTGTCTGTGTCCATGGGTTATGCATACAAGGTCTTACTCGATTACCTCCCACCCACCCACCCTCTCCTGCCTTCCCTCTGAGATTCCACACTCTGTTCCATGCTTCCATGTCTCTGGATCCACTCTCTTCATTCGTTTTTTTCATTATTTAGATTCCACATATGAATGCGATCATGTGATACTTGTCTTTCTCTGACAGACTTATTTCACCTAGCGTGATATTGTCCAGGTCCTTCCATACTGTCTCAAAGGGTAAGATATTCTTCTTTTACTGCTGCGTAGTATTCCATGGTATAAATGTACCACAGCTTTTTTATACATTCATCTGCTGATGAGCACTTGGGCTGTTTCCAGATCTTAGCTATTGTAAATTGTGCTGCTATGAACATAGGGGTACATACATTCTTTCTGATTGGTGCTTCCAGTTTCTTAGGATATTTTCCTAGAAGTGGATCACTGGGTCGAATGGCAGTTCCATCTTTAATTTTTTGAGGAAACTCCATACTGTTTTCCATAATGGTTGTACCAGTCTGCATTCCTACCAGCAGTGTACTAGAGTTCCCTTTTCTCCACATCTTTGCTAGCACTTCTCATTTGTTGATTTGTTGATGGTAGTCATTCTGACAGGTATGAGGTGATAGATTCCTCATTGTCATTTTAATGTGCATCTCTCTGATGATCAGTGACTTTGAGCATTTTTCCTTTTGTCTCTTGGCCATCTGTATGTCCTCTTTAGAGAAGTGTCTGTTTAGGTCCTTTGCCCATTTTTTAATTGGATTGTTTGTTTTCCTTTTGTTAAGTTGTATGAGTTCCTTATATATTTTGGATATTAACCCTTTTCCAGATGTATCATTGCCAAATATGTTCTCCCATACCGTGGGCTCTCTTTTCCTTTTGTTGATGGTTTATTTTACTATGCAGAAGCTTCTTATTTTGATGTAGTCCCATTTGTTTATTTTCTCCTTAGTTTACCTTAGCAGATGTATCGGTAAACGTATTGCTATGAGAGATGTCTGAGATTTTGCTGCCTATGGTCTCTTATAAGATTTATATGATTTTACAACTTACATTTAAGTCTTTTATCCATTTTGACTTTATTCTTGTGTATGGTGTAAGTTGGTAATATAGTTTCATTTTTTTTTGCATGTATCTGTCCAGTTTTCCCAATATCATTTATTGACGAGACTCTCTTGACTCCGCTGTATGCTCTTGCATCCTTTGTCAATTATTAATTGAGCATAATGGCTTGGGTTGATTTCTGCAGTCTCTGTTCTGTTCTATTGATCTATATGCCTATTCTTATGCCAGTACCAGGCTGTTTTGATAACAGTGGCTTTGTAATATAACTTGAAATCTAGTATTGTGATTCTTACAACTTCCTTTTTCTTTCTCAAAATAGCTGCAGCTATTCGGGGTCTTTTTTGATTCCATATAAATTTTTCGAGTATTGTTCTAGCTCTGTGAAATATGCTGTTAGTATTTTAATAGGTATTGCATTGAATCTGTAGATTGCCTGGGTAGTTTGGACATTTTAATGATGTTGATTCTACCAATCCATGAACATGGTATATTCTTCTACTTGTTTATATCTTCTTCTTTCTCTTTTGCAATGTCCTGTAGTTTTTCAAATACAGGTTGTTTTGCCTCCGTGGTTAAGTTTATTCCTAAGTATCTTAATTTTTTGTTGTTGTTGTTGCAGTCGTAAATGGGATTGCTTCTTTAGTTTCTCTTTCTAAGAATTAATTATTGGTATATAAAAAAGCCTCAATTTTGGGGTGTTGGTTTTGTATCCTGCTACATTACCAAATTCATTTATTAAATCTAGCAGTTTTTTGGCAGAGTCTTTAGGGTTTTTTTATGTACAGTACCATGTCATCTGTGAATAATGAGAGTTTTACTTCCTCCTTTCCAACTTGGATGACTTTTATTTCTTCTTATTTAATTGCTGTGGCTAGGACTTCCAATACTATGTCGAACAGTAGTAGTGAAAGTGGGCATCCCTGTCTTATTCCTGTTCTTAGGGGTAATGGTTTTAATTTTTACCCATTGAGTATGATGTTGGCTGTAAATTTGTCATATATGGCCTTTGTAATGTTGAGATATGCTCCCTCTATTCCCACTTTGCTGAGAGTTTTTATCAAAAATGGGTGTTAGATATTGTCAAATGCTTTTTCTGCACCTACTAATATGATCATGTGATTTTTGTCTTTCAATTTTTTCATGTGTTGTATCACTTTTGTTGATTTGTGAATATTGTACCAGCTTTGCATCCCTGAAATAAATCCCACTTGGTCATGGTGTATGATCTTTGTAATATATTGCTGGATGCAATTTGCTAGTGTTTTGTTGAGGATTTTAGCATCTATGTTCATCAGGGATATTGGCCTGTAATTCTCTTTGTAGTGTCTTTATCTGGTTTTGGAATTAAGATAATGCTGGCCTTATAAAAAGAGTTTGGAAGTGTTCTTTCCTCTTGGATTTTCTGAAATAGTTTGAGGAGTATAGGTGTTAGTTCTTCTTTGAATGTTTGGTAAAACTCCTCTGTGAAGTCATCTGGACCTGGGCTTTTATTTGCTGGGATTTTTTTGATTACTGCTTCTATTTCCTCAGTTGTTATTGGCCTATTCAGGTTTCCTGATTCCTCCTGATTCAGTTTTAGGAGATTGTATTTTTCTAGGAATTTGTCCATTTCACCTACATTGTCCAGCTTGTTGGCATATAATTGTTCAAAGTATTTTCTTACAATCGTTTGTATTTCAGTGGTGTCAGTGGTTACTTTTCCACTTTTGTTTCTGATTTTATTTATTTGGGTCTTCTCTCTTTGTTTCTTGATGAGTCTGGCTAATGGTTTATCAATTTTGTTTATGCTTTCAAAGATCCAGCTCTTGGTTTCATTGATTTTTTTGTATTTTTTTTTAGTCTCTATGTTATTTATTTCTGCTCTAATCTTTATTATTTCCTTCCTTCTACTTATTCTGGGCTTTTCTTGTTGTTCTCTTTCTATTTCTTTAAGTTTTAGGGTTAAATAGTTTATTGCTGATTTTTCTTATTTTTTGAGGTGTGCCTGTAGTGCTATGAACTTCCCTCTCAGGACTGCTTTTGCTGTGTCCCAGAGATTTTGGGTGTTGTGTGTTCATTTTCATTTGTTTCCAATAAGTTTTTTATCTTTTTTGATCTCATTGTTAACCCATTCATTGTTTAATAACATGCTATTTAGCCTCCATGTGTTTGAATGTTTTTGGGTGCTTTTACTATAGTTAATTTCTAATTTCATTCCACTGTGATCTGAGAAGATACTTGATATGATTTCAATATTCCTGAACTTGGAGACACTTGTTTTGTGTCCTAACATGTGGTCTATCTTTGTGAATGATCCATGTGTACTTGAGAAGAATGTATAGTCTTCTGTGTTGGGGTGAAATGTTCTATAAATGTCAATTAAATCCATCTGATCCAGTGTGCCCTTTAGAGTCACTGTTTCCTTGTTAAGTTTTTGTCTGGAAGATCTATCCAGTGAAGTCAGTGGGGTGTTCAAGTCCCCTACTATGACTGTATTGTTGTTGATCTCACCATTAAAGTCCTCTAGAAGTTTTCTTTATATACTTAGGTGCTCTTATATTGGGTGCATATATGTTTACTAGGGTTATATCCTCTTGTTGGATCAATACCTTCAGTATTATGTAGTGACCTTTGTTGTCTCATCATTTTGAAGTCTATTTTGTCAGATATAGGTATTTCTACTCCAGCTTTTTTTTCTTTATCATTTTCATGGAATTTTTTTTTCCATCCCTGCACTCTCTTCTTGTGTGCAACTTTTGTTCTGAGGTATGTCATTACACTGCTTTTAAATGCCATTAAAATAAATAAGAAAATCAAACTCATTGCTTGCTAAAATGGTTCTAAAGTGTCTTTCTAAATCATTTTTGGTGTGAATACACATGTACCTATGGGCTTTCCAGGCACTGGTTCAGAAATCAGCATCTGCATGTTTCGGGGGTTTCTCTTGGGCTTCCTTCATTATCTAGATGTAGAAGGCATCGACCTACAAGACATGGTATTCTTCCTTCTGCTGCTCCCTTCAACCACCTGGTACTGGATTGCAACTTTCTGTGGATCCATCAGGCATATGCACCTATCTTTTCAAGTATACTAAGCAGGTACATTTTTCCATCGAGTATTATGAAGTTAAAAATATTTGGAAAGAAAATAATTAAATCATACTATGTAGTAAAATTTATTTCTATTTAAACTTAAAGATGAAAAAATAACTACAAAGTATAGATATGCATATCTAACATATATATATATATCTATAGTAATAAAAGCATAATATGCTAATTAGACTGGACAGCCAAACAACCTTCCTGACATCCTTCTGGATGTCCTTTCAGACTACCTTCTGGATGAAGCCGGGGCTGCGAGGGCTGAGGCAAGCTGCCATAGCTGCAAGGACTGAGCCCCTTGCACGAATTTTGTGCATCAGGTCTCTAGTATGTGTGTGTGTGTATATATATCTAATAAAAGGGTAATATGCAAATTAACCATCACTCTGTCACAAAGATGAGGCGCCTATAGCCACAAAATGGTGGCGCCCAGTCCTCTCAGCCCTGCCGGAGTCCCCCAGTCCCGGGAGGGGCGGCTGCTGAGAGCTGGCAGCATGAGTGGCCTGGCGGAATGCTTGCCTCGTTGCTGCATCGATGAGGCAAGTGTTCCCCGCCCGGCCGTGGATGGGCCTCTGGGCCATGGAGAGCCTCTGGGCAGTGGGCATGGAGCAGCCAGGCCCCACAGAGAGCTACTGGCGCACAGATTCATGTGAAGGGCTACTAGTATATATATAAAATCACTGTATGTTTTTTGTGTTAACTTACAATTCTTCCTCTCTAAACAAATGTTAATGCTTATGGTGTGATGCATTATCATTGCCTTGTTCAGTGTCTCCAGGGCTTTTCATTTCTTGTCTCCTCATGCCAACCTATATCTTTCCTGAGTCTATACTGAAATGATTGCTTCTGTTCATTCTGTCTGTTGTCACTTGGAGGGAAGATGTTAAAAACAGTCATTTACTTTATTTCTGAATAGTTATCTCTTAATGTCCTTAGTTTTACTGCAGAAACCCAAAGAATTCTAGTAGTTAAAAAGATGCTTTGTAGATTATAATAGCACTTTCTTTTATAAATTTGAAGTTGTATGTTCCTTAAAAGTGATTTGGATTTGTAAGAATATTAGCTAATCTTTAAATCATTGTTGTCATTATCCTCATCTGATCTAAATTGACTTGTGTTGGTAGCAAAGATATTGATGGACAACAAGTTCATGAAAGGTCATGAAACCACTAATATTTATAGCATGGTTGCCCATGGCTTACCAATAAGATAAGAGCTATTCAAGAAAAATAACTCTTCTAGGTTTTCTTGGGAAGCAAAATTAATGCAGACTGTAGTATGTTAGCAAAACTACTCTGGGACTAAAATGTGTGATGCAGGGGGGAAATCAGCAATGTTTTGTGTCCTTAAAATACAAGTGCTTCAAATAAGAATATTGGGGCCATGTCTTCTCAGTGTATACCGCCTAGTAGCTGGTTTTATTTTTTGTTTACTCTGCATTTTTAAAAAGATACCTTTACTTAGCCATTTCCTCCTTGTGATGACATTGCATGCGTGATTGATGGATGGTTGGCGACATTGCATAAATCCAGCTTATGTCAAACAGGGGCAAAGTGAAATAGAAGGAATCTTGTCATTATTATTTGACTTTTACTTTAATGCAACTCATCAGGCTGCCACTTAGTTTTGGGAATGTAGTGGGAAATGCAAGCCTGCCCTCAGATTATATTTAAAAAAGGTGTACTCTGTTAGCACGTTTAATGTTTTTCTGTAAGTCATGGTTTTCTTACGCTAGAGTATCTCTTTGTGATCATATGTCTGTGAGCTTCTCCATCTGTAATAATAATTTCCACATTACTAGTGTGTGAGTGGAGGGACATAGCTTGACTGACACACTGACCATTAAAGTAGTAGGAAGATGCTGTATTTGGATGATGACTTTCTAATGAAATAATATAAGCTAATAACATGCTCTCCATCTAGAAGCATTTAATGTAATTGTGAATAAAACGTTTGTCTAATACTTTTACACATATAAATAATACTCCAGATATTTATTGAAAAATAATATTTTTAAAATTATAGTGGAACTTTTATATCAGTTTATTTTCAAATAGATAAAAATTGAAATTTTCATTTAAAATTGAAAAATTCAAAATTTCTCTTATCACCATTATACATTATATGGAACCAAACTTGCCTTTTCAGTGTAGACAGAATTAAATTGCAGAAAAGACATGAGGCAAATGCTTCTGGGCTTTGGATCACAGCTAGAGGCTGATTGTGATTTTGGGAAAAGAAGAGCAAACAAGTTGAGCCCCACGTGCACTCGGGCTTTCTGGCTGGGAAACCTACCACAGCGCAGTAGGCGGAAGTCAAATCACAGTACAACAGCCTCACTGAGCTGAGGGAGAATGTTGGAATTCAGGGCAGCCGAAGTGGTGGAAATGAATAGGGCAGGTTCTGGGGAGAAGAGAGTGCAGAGAGAGAGGTCTCAGAAATCTGCATGGGGTTCTCCATGTTTTCATGACTGAGGGGCAATTTGCACTGTGCAGAGGAGATGACTAGAAGGCTAGTAGAGAACCATTGCTTCAATGGGCTTCAGGAGGTCCAAAAGCTGAGAAAACACCAGAGACTGTGAAGGCTGCAAGGCATCGGATCCTAGCCCAACCAGATGATGGAGACCTCCTAGGACTCCTTATTTATTCATTTGAGACTGTGGACACTTGAGTGTTGGGAGGAAAGAGTATGGCTTTGGATATCTGCCATACCCTGCAATTCAGGGGAAAAACTTTAGATATGCTCTAGGTAACCACAGTAAGCACTCTGCACAGGTCTCCCTGCTTCAGAATGTTTCCAGGGAACCCAGTGTGAAACAAACAAGCACTAACGTGATGCTTGTAGGAGGATGGCTTTCCATGTACATTTTTTGAAAGGGCTAATTTTTCAGTGGATTGAATAGTGGACATAAGAGAGTGTGATTGGGGTGTGTGAAGTGGACAGAATCTCCAGTAAAATAATAGAATTGCTGAATTTTCACTTTTAGAAAAAATATGTATCAGAAATTCACTTTACATCACCAAACAGGAAGTAAAGTTAGCTTGTAAAATCATTTCTTTAAAAGAAGGTGGAACAGAATCATTTAACAATTTGACACCTGGATCCTGTGGCTGCCAAGTATACCCTGGCAGTATTGGCATTGAAGCCAGGGCAAGCTTAAAGAGTGCCAATGGGACAAGCCGGTGCCAAGCTAAGGTTGAAAATTGCGTAAACACTGTTAAAAATTTATTTTGCATCATAATAAGGCAAAGAGAAAGCTAAAATTAGACTTTTACATGATAAACACTTTTGTGTCCACATCTAGTTATTTGTGAATTCAGCACCGATCCCCTCTCACTTACCCCTCCTCCCGTATATTTGCTGGGAATGCTTCCAACTACCTAGTTTCTAAAACAAGAAATCTGGGAGTCAGCTTTGAATCTTATTCACATAATCCTCACCTGCATTCACTTCATTATTCCAAAACTGGATGTTACCTCTTTATTAACATTAGTTTTGAATCTTTCCCCAAGTCTCACTGTAATTTTGTGATTCTGGTCATCTGTATTAGCCAGGTTATTTCACGGCTTTTTGCAACCAGTCTATCTTCCAAACCAACCTCCCAATTATTCAAAGAATGAAAAATTCTAAATGCAAATCAAATCATGCTACTCTTTTATAACATACATGGTTAATGGCTTGTATTTTTAATATGTATTTTTATTTATTTCAGAGAAGAAGGGAGAGGGAGAGAGACAAACATCAGTGATGAGAGAGAATCATTGATAGGCTGCCTCCTGCAGGCCCCATCCTGGGAATCAAGCCCACAACCCGGCATGGTGACCTGACCAGGAATTGAACCTGACCTCCTGTTTCATAGGTCCACACTCAACCACTGAGCCATGCTGGCAGGGCAATGGCTTGTATTTTTAAGACACGTCTCGGACTCCTTCACACAGCATGGAAGGCACCACTACTCTGCCTTACCAGGCATTTATCTTGTCATCAAATCTTATGGTTCAAATACATTATACTATGTTTAGTTCCCTTGATTGTAGGCCTATTCACTTGACAACTTCTTTTCTTAGAAAATCTACTTCTGGTCTCAAAAATTAGTGTCCTTGAGAATGCTGTTTGGGAAAAATGTAATTAGCTGACTTAAAAAATAAAATGAACTTGAATTGTTTTAATGGAGACAGGCTCTTCAGTCTTCCCTGGGGCTCTGACTTCTATTTGTCCCACAAGATTCTGTTCTCTGCTGCACCAGATGCAGCTCCCCATGACTGTATTAGTCTTCAGTCTCCCCCTTAAGAGCTCCTAAAAGCCCCCCCAATTTTGTTTATAATACCATTTTCAAATTAGTTTCTTCTCATATTACCTTTATTTTTCTCCTTAATGACATTTAAAACATAAAAATGTGATATATCTGATGAACAAAAAAAAATTGATAAGTCCATTTGATTTTTAAAACATATTTTTTATATTAAGCCCATCTGTATGGCATCATTTTATTTACCATAGTTATGAGCTACTGTAAAACAACATTAAATATAGGACAGATAAATCTATATTGTCAGTCCTCAATTGTGAGGGGATTTGCCATGCAGGGAACATTTGCAATGCCTGGAGACATTTTTGGTTGCCACAATAAGAGGTGGACAGAATCAAGGGAGGCTGTTAAATATCCTGCAATGCACAGGAGAGTCTCCCACAAAAAAGAATTACCCATCCCGATATGTCAGTAGTGCTGAGGTTGAAAAGCCCTGACCTATATGAAAACAAATGATTCTTAGGCTCAGCAGTCAGCCTGTCCAGGTTCAGATCCTGGCTCCGCTTGGAAAGTATCAGTGTGATGTTGGGCAGATTCCCTGTTTTTCAGTTTTCTTTTTAAAATGGAGGTAATGACTCATGCATAAAAGGTTATCATCACAATTAAATTCTTAGGATAGTACCTAAATGTAGGTAACAATTTAAAATATTAATTATTGTTGTCATATATTACATACAACATTATTGCTTATGAATGTGATTTTTTAATCACAAAACTATTAAAGCAAATTTGCCAGAATCCACTTATCTTGTTGCTATATTCATTTGTATCTGGTTGTGATTTCCTTTTGTTTTAATTAAATACCACCTGAGGTAGCCATAATGATACTAAGTATGTTTTATTTTCTTTTTCATTTCTCCTTCCATACCATCACCAGGTATAAATTGATAGGGTTTCAGTGACAAAACAAGCAAAAATCATACCAAAACGATGAAAGATCTAGTTTTGGAAGAAGGTAAAAATGACATGTAATTTGAGCTCCACTGAAAACCAGAGATAGTGGCCTTAATTCTGATGCCCACCAGGAGATTTCAGGGCTTTTAAACAATCACACAGTCTAAATTCCCAAACAAAGAAACCATTTGCACTTTGGTTTATAAAGTCAAAAAATCAGAGTGTGTACCTGGCATATCATTAATAGTATAATTTCTGTCTTGTTTTCCCTGTAGTATTAAGAACCCTGTAAAAGATAATTTTCTGGAAGATGCTTGCATTTTCTGATATGAACAAATAAACTATCACAAAACAAATAATTTTGCACTTACACAAGTAGTTACTAGGTTAATGTAAATTTAAAGTTCAAAACCTCCTGCCTTAAAATAATGGAATTTATGGAATTTTCTAACTTCATATCTACCTGTAAGCTTTTTGGAAAAAAATTGTCTATTGAGGCATTACATACTAAAGTGAAAAATGTTTTGAAACTCTTTATAATAAAAATGCAATTTATCACATTTTAGTGAATTTCTACATTTAGACACGCGCGCGTACACACACACACACACACACACACACACACTTAATAGTCAACACAGAAACAGTGAGAACCATCATTTACCTTTGAAATTTATTGAGTGCTGTGTGGCAAAAATGTGGATCATTTCTCAACCATTATTAGACTGCATTTTGATTTAAAGAAACTTTACCCCACTGGAAAGGAAATGTGTTCTAAAAGTGATATAATGTGTTTGACCAAAATATCTTTTTGAAAAACTTTAGACAAATAAAAAAATTCACAAGATTATCTAGTATATATAGATTGCTAGATATTTGATATGATGAATTTTTCATCATTAACATTGATTTTCCAAAACCATAAAACTTTATAGAAACATAAGACTTATGGAGAGATAACATTTGAAATAAGAACAAAGTAAAAAGAAATAGCTTAATGGCAGTTTTTTTGTTTTTGTTTTTTTGTTTTTTTTTTTTGGTCCATAGCTCAGTATATGAACACATGCAGTTATGTCTTTTTTTAAAAAAAATATGCTTTTATTGATTTTAGAGAGAAGAAGGGAGAGAGATAGAAACATCAATGATGTGAGAAAATCATTGATTGTCTGCCTCTTGGGATCTAGCCTGCAACCCGGACATGTGCCCTGACCAGAAATCAAACTGTGAGTGACCTCCTGGTTCATAGGTCGACGCTCAAGCTCAATCACTGAACCATGCAGATTGGGCCATGCAGTTACCTCCCCAAACAACACTGCAATTAAATTAAAGGATGACTTGCTCTGAGGAAAGTGAGTTCTCACGTGCAGCCACTCAAGCAGCCTAATGGGAAGCCCATGAAGTGAGGAACTGAGGCTTATCTTGAGGCTTCTCTTGTGAATAGCCCATTAGGTACGGGGTTTCCTGCCAGTGGCCATGTCAATGAGCCATTGTAAAATCAGATTTTCCAGCCTTAGTCAAGGTAACTTAGCACTGCCCAACATCTAGACAGCAGCCTCCTGAAGCACACTGAGCTAGAGCCACTCAGTTAAGCCACCTCTGAATTTCTGACCCACAGAAACTTTGAGATGGTCCGTGTTTGCTGTTTTAATGTGCCAAAACTGGCACTAATCTGTTACCTGGTCATAGTTATTCAATACAGGAGTAAGACAGAAGAAAGAATGTCATAGCAGATGGAAGGGGGTAACACAGTTTGAAAAGAAGGCAAATAATCAAGGGATGTAAGACAGAATGTAGGTGGATGAATAATTGAAAGTTAATAAATGGAGAACTTAGATTCCAGAATGTTCTCTCCCTAGCCCCAAACCAGAACAAAACAAAGCATTATCTCTTGCAAAAGACGGATTGCTTGCTCTGTGGAGGACTGGTGGTTTTGGGTATGTGGGGCACAGCTGTGGAGAGGCGTCCCAGATTTAAGTCAGTTAAATGGCATTCTACTTGGTGGTCAGCAGGAATCCAGCCTGTGTCTCCTGACAGTCTCTCAGACTTTTAAAAATAAGTTATAAACCCTACCCACCAATAACTATAATTGAGTGGTTCCTTCTTTTGGAATCAATCAGCACAAGGGAAAGAATACTCTCTGTGGAGTGTACAGTTTCACAGTGAAATAGCCTTGATTGTTGGATCAGTATACTCTGATCCCCATTGTGGTGAGTAGAGTTCTAAGATGATGTCTGATGACCCATAGCCTTAGGTAATCCCCTCCTGTGAGCCTGGGAGGGACCTGTGAATAGGATGGGCTATCACTCCAGTGATAAGATCACCTTATTTGTTAAGGGTGTAAGAATTTTGAAAATATAATTAAGCCATCTAACCAGTTGACTGAGTTAATAAAAAGGGAAATTGTCTTGGGTTGGCCTGACCCAAACAAATGATCCCTTGCAGGGGTCCTCAAACTACGGCCCGCGGGCCACATGCGGCCCGCCGAGGACATTTATCCGGCCTGCTGGGTGCCGCTGCCTGTCCTGCTTAGCAGCCGACTCGTCCCGGGCCCGCAGTGCGCATAGGAATTTGTTCATAGTTTTTTTTTTCAAACTATAGTCCGGCCCTCCAACGGTCTGAGGGACAGTGAACTGGCCCCCTGTTTAAAAAGTTTAAGAACCCCTGCCTTAGAGAGACTTGAAGCAGCAGCAGATGTACCCCTCCTGGCCTCAATGTGGCAAGCTGCCATGTCCTGGAGAAGGCCATGTTCCTAGGACCAAAAGGCAGATGTTAGGATCTGAAGGCAGCCTCTGGCCAGAAACCATCAAGAGAACATCTACCTCCGTTCTATAACAATAAGAGTTTGCACAATTGAATTCTGCCAATAACCTACATGAGCTTGGAAATAGATTCTTTCCTAGTCACGTCTCTGGCTGAAAATGCAGCCTAGCCAACACTTTCATTTCAGCCTCCTGAAACCCTGAGCAGAAAAAGCACTTGGCCATGCCCAGACTTCTCACTTACAGGACTGTGAGATTATGAAAGGATGTAGTATTTTTTAAGCAGCTAAATTTATGGTAATTTGTAATGTGACAATAAGAAACAGAAATGAATGTACATACTGTTGGACAAATTCTTCCAATTCAAACAGAACTTCTATTTAGTACTTTGTTTCACTTTAATGTGAATAGGTAACCCCAAATAATTAGATTTTAAAGGAAGACATTAATCATAGACAATGAAATAATTTTCTCATAATTGAAGGACATGAGTGTTCACATTAATAATTCCATCTAGTATTCAGCAAAAATGAAAAAAAGACTCAAACTAAAATAGTGCATTATAATATTTCAGAACACAGAGTATAAAGATAAGATCAAATTGAACTACATTAGATTTCTGATAATATATGAAAGTAGAAGATAAGAGAGCAATACCTTCATATACTAAGAAAGTGCCACCCCTCTCTCATGAGTTTTAAACTAAGGCAAAATAAGGTCATTGCATTATGGTAGAATAAATAAATTTTTGGTAGACATGAATCTTCTCAAAATATTACCAACTGTGCCTTTTATGGACACTACCAGAAGTTATGGACTCTGCCCTAACCGGTTTGGCTAAGCGGATAGAGCGTCAGCCTGCAGACTGAAAGGTCCCAGGTTCGATTCCGGTCAAGGGCACGTACTTGGTTGCAGGCACATCCCCAGAGGGGGGTGTGCAGGAGGCAGCTGATCGATGTTTCTGACTCTCTGTCCCTCTCTCTTCCTCTCTGTAAAAAACCAATAATATATATATATATATATATATATATATATATATATATATATATATATATATATATAGTTATGGACTCCAAAAGTCTAGAGAGTACTCCAAAAAAAAAAAAAGACCTCAATTCCAGAAAATAGAGGATCTAGAGTTAATTCTGGCAAAAGGATGGCAGCAAAAGGAAGTTTCAGAAAGAGCTATAGAGCAGGCATGAAAAACAGCGGCACAATGGGGATGGGTGCTGGAGGAGGGCTTTACGATAGAGCTCACCTTGAAAATAATGGATGGGTAGATATTTTGATGGGTTTGAACATGTAGGACATACCTTGAGATTGTTTTAGAATCTAATGGACTGTTACAGAAAAAGGAACAATATTTATTAGAAAAACAATACAAACTGAAAAATGGACTATTTCAGAAAAGTTAAAAATATTTTATAGGTGTGCTTATTCATGTATAACACTTGGATCAATAATTGTAATTGCATATCCATATATACTGGGTATTTAACCAAATACTGTGACTTGAGCTTATTGTAAGAGGGGAGTAGAGAGAGAACAAGGCGTTTGATGTTAGAGTCTAAATCTTACACACAATAATAGAAAGCCGTATACACTTTATAAAAATGATATATCTAGAAATAGTATGGATATTAATTTTATATATACAATCCTATCTAATAAGAGAGTACTATGCAAATTGACCATCACTCCAAGACACAAGATGGCTGCCCCCATGTGGACACAAGATGGCCGCACAAGATGGCCTGCAGGGGAGGGCAGTTGTGGGCAGTTAGGGGAGACTGGGCCAGTAAGGGAGGGCAGTTGGGGGGGAACCAGGACTACAGGGGAGGGCAGTTGGGGGGAACCAGGTCTGCAGGGGAGGGCATGTGGGGGGGACCAGGCCTGCAGGGGAGGGCAGTTGTGGGCAAGCAGGCCAGCAGGGAGGGCAGTTAGGGGTGACCGGCTGGCAGAGGAGGGCAGTTGGGGGAGACCAGGTCAGCATGAGAGGGCAGTTGGGGGGAACAGGACTGCAGGGGAGGGCAGTTGTGGGAGCAAGGCCTGCAGGGGAGAGCAGTTGGGGGAGACCAGGCCAGCAGGGGAGGGCAGTTGTGGGGGACCAGGCCTGCAGGGGAGGACAGTTGGAGGACCTGGCCTGCAGGCGAGGGCAGATGGGGGGACCAGGCCTGTAGGGGAGGACAGTTAGGAGTGACAGGGCCAGCAGAGGGGGGTAATTAGGGGTGACCAGGCTGGCAGGGGAGGGCAGTTAGGGGCAATCGGGCCAGCCGGGGAGCAGTTAGGCGTCGATCAGGCTGGCAGTGGAGTGGTTAGGGGGTGATCAGGATGACAGGCAGAAGTGGTTGGGCCAATCAGGCAGAGGAAGGCGAGTGGTTGGGAGCCAGCAGTCCAGGATTGTGAGAGGGATGTCCAACTGCCCAGTGGGATCGGGCCTAAACGGGTGGTCGGACATCCCTCAAGGGGTCCCAGATTGGAGTGGGTGCAGGCTGGGCTGAGGGACACCTGTAATATATAAGAAGAAACACCTGGTCAGTACGTATTAGCTATATAAATTACTAGGCAATACAATTTACAAAGCAGATCTATGTACTTAGTTCTGTCCTAAATCTGTGTAAAGATACAAGAATGAAACAAGAATGATTTCTGCCTGTGAGGTTGGTAGTCTAGATAAAAGACTAATGAGAAAATAAAGTTACAAATTTAAAAAGCTAAAACTGTTTTCAAAATTTAAATCATATTAAGTCATCAGTACTCTGTATGAAACCGAATAGTAAGCAGCATTGGTTGTGTGTGTGTGTTGCACATGTGCTGAAAGTAGAAGTTGTGCTTTTAAAAAGGTTTTCAGCCTGGCCAGCATGGCTCAGTGGTTGAGCTGTGACCTGTGAACCAGGAGGTCACAGTTCGATTCCATTAGGGCACATGCCTGGGTTGTGGGCTTGATCCGCAGAAGGGAGCTTGCAGGAGGCAGCTAATAAATAATTCTCTCTTATTATTGATGTTTCTTTTTATATATATACTAGAGGCCCGGTGCACAAAATTCGTGCATGGTGGGGGGGTGTCCCTCAGCCCAGCCTGCACCATCTCCAATCTGGGACCCCTCGAGGGATGTCCGACTGCCCTCTCACAATCCAGGACTGCTGGCTCCCAACTGCTCGCCTGCCTGCCTTCCTGATTGCCCCTAACCACTTCTGCTTGCCAGCCTGATCACCCCCTAACCACTCCCCTGCCAGCCTGATTGATGCTTAACTGCTTCCCTGCCAGCCTGTTTTCCCCTAACTGCCCTCCCCTGCAGGCTTGATCGCCCCCAACTGCCCTCCCTTGCAGGCCTGGTCCCTCCCAACTGCCCTCCCCTGCTGGCCTGATCGCCCACAACTGCCCTCCCTTGCAGGCCTGGTCCCTCCTAACTGCCCTCCCTTGCAGGCCTGGTCCCTCCCAACTGCCCTCCCTTGCAGGCCTGGTCCCTCCCAAATGCCCTCCCTTGATGGCCATCTTGTGATGGCCACCTTGTGTCCACATGGGGGCAGGATCTTTGACCACATGGGGGCAGCCATCTTGTGTGTTGGAGTGATGGTCAATCTGCATATTACTCTTTTATTAGATAGGATAGAGGCCTGGTGCATGGGTGGGGGCCAGCTGGTTTGCCCTGAAGGGTGTCCCGGATCAGGGTGGGGGTTCCCTTGGGGCCTGGGGCGGCCTGGGCGAGGGGCCTGTGGTGGTTTGCAGGCTGGCCACACCCCCTGGTGACCCAAGCAGAGGCCCTGGTATCTGGGGTTTATTTATCTTCTACAATTGAAACTTTGTAGCTTGGAGCGGAGCCAAGCCTTCTGCTTCCTCTGTGGCGGCAGTCATTTCTGTTGGGATTTATGTATCTTCTATAATTGAAACTTTGTAGCCTTAAGCGGAGGCCTGGGTCGGCCAGGGTGTGTGGAAAGCTTGGCTTCCTCCATCGCCGGGGGCAACCCTAGCCTCCTGCTCTTTCCAGCTCCGTGGCTGCTGCCATTTCTGTTTGGATTTATGTATCTTCTATCATTGAAACTTTGTAGCCTTGAGTGGAGGCCTAGGCCAGCAAGGGCAGGCGGAAAGCTTGGTTTCCTCCATTGTCAGGGAAACCCAAGCCTCCCTCCTGCTCTCTGTGGCCGTAGCCATCTTGGTTGGGTTTATTTGCATATTCGCTCCTGATTGGCTTGTTGGCGTGGCTTGTGGGCATGGCTTTGGGCATGGCTTGTGGGTGTAGCGGAGTGATGGTTAATTTGCATATTACTCTTTTATTAGATAGGATATTTTATTGATTTTTTATAGAGAGGAAGGGAGAGGGATAGAGAGCTAGAAACATTGATCAGCTGCCTGCTGCCCACCCCCTACTGGGGATGTGCCCGCAACCAAGGTACATGCCCTTGACCGGAATCAAACCTGTGACCCTTCAGTCTACAGGCCGACGCTCTATCCACTGAGCCAAACCGGTTAGGGCTCATTATTGATGTTTCTATTGCTCTCTTCCACTTCCTTTCTCTCTGAAATCAATAAAAAAATATATATTTAAAAAAAAAAAGACCACATAGCAATCACCCTTTTCTTCCTCCTCCTGGGCCAAGACATAGTCTCTCTAGAGTGGAGAGAATAAGAAGCAGCCAGATTCCAGAAATAGGAAAAAATATACTCATGAAGAGAGAACATGCTTGACCAAGGGGTCTATGAAGAATTATTGGGTGTTAATGCCTAAAAGATCTGCCCAAGGCAGGCATCAGGCTTGGAAAGATGGAAAACCTTGCTCTTATAGAATGATTTCCATTTTGTGGTAGAATTTTTTGCAATTGATTTTTGACAGTGCAATTCATATTTGGTATGCTATCTTCAGTCAAGTAATGCAGCAAAATTTTACAATAGCCTTTAAAAGAATTAATATTCTATAATTTCATTCAGGCAAAAATTGTAGTAAGGGATTTATCAAGAATCCTCCATAATATTACAGTTTTATATTAATACTACTACATAATATACAGTGTTGTATGTACTTAGAAAAGAGTGGAAATTATTAATGTTTTATAGTTATAAAACTATATATAGTTATATATAGTTTATATATATAAAACAATCCTATCTAATAAAGAGGGAATATGCTAATTGACCCTCAAGCTGTCGCAAAGATGGTGGCACCCACAGCCAATATCCTATCTAATAAAGAGGGAATATGCTAATTGACCCTCATGCTGTCGCAAAGATGGTGGCACCCACAGCCAATAAGGAGGGAATATGCTAATTGACTCTCCCACCCTCAAAGATCGCGGCGCCTAGTCCCCTCAGCCCTGCTGGGGTGGCAGGCCTTGCGGCAAGGCCGAGCCCGCTGCCTCCGGAGTTCCCCAGTCCTCCCAGCCGGCCAGAACTGGCCCAAGGCGCAGGCAAGCCTTGGATGGCATCTTCCCAGTTGAAGCCCAAGGCACAAGCAAGCCTCAGATGTTGGCTGCCCAGCCGCCCAGGGTCAGCCCGAGGCTCAGGTAACCAGGGTAGGCTGAGGCTTGCGCTGCTGGCAGTGGCAGCAACAGAGGTGTGATGGGGTGTTACCTTCCCCTGATCGCTGGGTCGCCTCCCACCCCTGAGGGCTCCTGGACTGTGAGAGGGGGCAGGCTGGGCTGAGGGACCCCCTCCAGTGCATGAATTTTCATGCACCAGGCCTCTAATAGTATATAAAAGTCAACACTTTATATACTATCCTATATAATAAAAGCCTAATATGCTAAGTGTCTGGTCGTCCAGCTGGCCGTTCAATCAAAGCATAATATGCTAATGATATGCTAAGACCGCTCAAACACTTGCTATGACATGCACTGACCACCAGGGGCCAGATGCTCTGACTGGTAGGTTATCTTGCTGCTGGGGTCTGGCCAATCGGGACTGAGCGAGACTGGCCGGACATGCCCTGAAACCCTCCTGTGGTCCCTCTCCGGCTGGCCAACCTGCTATGTCCCTCCCGGCCCCAATTGTGCACCAGTGGGGTCCCTCGGCCTGGCCTGCACCCTCTTGCAATCTGGGACCCCTTGGGGGATGTTGGAGAGCCGGTTTTGGCTCGATAACACAGGCCAGACCAAGGGACCCCACTGGTGCATGAATTCACACACTGGGCCTCTACTTGTTTCATAAAATTCAATTACACTGCATATACAGTACAGTGCAACACTCTCCTGCCCTCCCTCACATACATTTTATTGCCCTGTTGTGCTTTCCAAATTATCTTATTGTCTTACTGACATGGAGTTCTCACAATACAATGATAGAAATTATGTGCCCATTTATCAGTTTAAAAACATATGCATATGTGTGTGTGTGTGTGTGTGTGTGTGTGTGTATACACACACCGTGTTTCCCCGAAAATAAGACAGTGTCTTATATTAATTTTTGCCCTCAAAGACATGCTAGGTCTTATTTTCAGGGGATGTCTTATTTTTCCATGAAGAAGAATATGGCACACATTTATTGTTAAATGAAAATAAAGGAAATTTATTACCTGTATATGGTACGGTAGTTGTCAACACAAACCAGACAAACTGAATCCTACAGTATCAAGAATTTACTCATTTAATGACAATCATGTCATCATCTTCTGGAACATCATCATAACAATCCAATTCCTGAATTTCCTGGTGAATTTCTTGTGACTCCATTTCTTTCAGAATCAGTGGACCAAATCTCTCATGTTCAGCAATAGCACTGTCTTTAAATGAGTACTTCTTGTCAAGGTAGCCTGCTCGCAGTGCATTTGCAATGCAACTGTCAGTGATTTTCTCCCATGAATTCTTCACCCAAGTCACAACTTCTTGCAGTTTGGGTTTCACAAAGTTTCCATGCTGATTTCTCTCCATTCTATTTTCAATGTAGTCATTAATTTCCATGCACAAATTGTCTTTGAATGGCTTGGTTATTGCAATATCAAGAGTCTGGAGATAGGCCGTCATTCCTGCGGGAATCATTATCTGATCTATTTTTCTTTCGTGAAGAAATGTCTTCATGTCTTTAGCATGGTGAGTGCTGGCTGCATCCCAGACTAGCAGACCTCTTTGGCTCCCTCGCATAACAAGCGGCAGCATTAAATCGACCCACTTCCTTATAACTGCTTGTGTGGCCCAGACTTTTTCAGTTTCAAGAATAAAAACGCCCAAAACACGTTCAATCTTTTCATTCTTGCCCTTAGAAATGATTAAAGGTGGGATTTTAGTGCCATCCAGACGATTGCCAAAATACAGGAAACACGTGCACTTTCGTAAGCAGTGGAGGGAATGTACGCTAAGGAGGCACCCCGCTGTTCAATTTTTGTTTGAGATGATTGGCCCATAAACACTGCAGTTTCATCCATAGCAATCATGTTGGAAAGATTGTATTTAGAGAAGTCAGCATCATCAATAAAGGACTTGAATGCAAGTGCTCGCTTAATAACTTGAGTATCTTCCAACCTAAACAATGTTGTAGATCTTCTTAAAGACAGTTCACTTCGCTGAAGGAAATTATCTAGCCAGTGTTGTGATGCTTTGAAGTCTTCGGGGGCTATGTCAAACTGTGGTGCCATTGCAAGGGCAAATTCTTGAATCTGAGCCCTATTCACAACCAAAGCCTTTGCTCTCCTGTCAACAACCCATTCACAGATCAGGTCTTCCAGCTTGGAAAATAATGGTTGCCGATCTGATCCACACTTGCGCTTTTTAGCATTTCCCTTGTCCACTTGTTCAATGAGGTTACCATACTCTGCTCACCATTTTCGGACCAATCGGATACTCAACATCTTCTCTTTGCAGAAAGCAGTAAGATTTTGGCCCCAAGAGTCTCCCATGATTCCTTTCTTGTACTCCACAGAGTAGCTTTTTCTTTTTGCGCTCATTTCTAGGGGTAAAAAAAAAGGAATTGGGGTATCAAGGTGGGGGGAGGGGGATCACTCAAAATGACACAGGGGGGATCAGAGGGGGGAATCAAAATGGCACAGGAGAATCAGAGGGGGGATTACCATTTTAGTAACCCCTTTTGATCCTCCTGTGTCATTTTGATTGTCCCCTCTGACCCTCCTGTGTCATTTTGATTGCCCCCTCTGATCCTCCTGTGTCATTTTAAGTGATCCCCCTCCCCCCACCCCTGTGCCACTGAACACCTTCACCAGACATCCCCTCTACCCCTTTATCAGACATTTACCCCCTGGGGCCTGCTTGGGGACTGTCACTGGGCTTGCTGGGGCCTGGATCTGGGCTGGAGCAGGGTCTGCCACTGACTGAGAACCTTCAGTCATCATGAAGGCGGCCGCGAGCATCAGGTAGTGTCACCAGAGACAGACCAGCACTCACCACCTTCGCCGCGTCCCATCCGCTCTAATCCTCCTGTTCTTCTACACGCATCTGCGAAAGTCTCCTCCTTTCTCCCGCCCCTCGCTCACCGCTCACTCCGATCTCTGCTCCGCCTTCACACAGCAGTGACGTCAGGACTCCGCGTAACGTCACTGGTTGCTAGACGCCAGTCGGGGCGGCCCTAGCGACCAGTTTACGGTAAATTAGTTTTCATTCTGAGACAGAGCCTGGGGCCTTATTTTCGGGGGGATGCCTTATATTTCACTCAGAAGGAAACCTGTAAGTAGGTCTTATTTTCGGAGGATGTCTTATTTTTGGGGAAACAATATATATATATATTTATATATACACACACACACACGTGTATATATATATATATATATCAAAAGGAAAACTGCTAAAATATATAATAATAAATATATAAACTTATATCTTATATTTCCTATATAATAAAAGGGTAATATGCAAATACACTGAACGGTAGAACTTCCAATCAAAGCATAATCCTATCTAATGAAGAGAGAATATGTTAATTGACTGTCACACCCTCACAAAGATGGTGGCACCCACAGCCAATAAGTAGGGAATATGCTAATTGACTGCCATGCCCTCAAAGATGGTGGCACCCACAGCCACAAGATGGCAGCGCCCAGTCCCCTCAGCCCTGTCGGGGCATCAGGTGTCAGCACAGCTGGGCCTGCCCCCAGTCAGGTCCAGCCGCTCCACACGCCTGCCTCTGGAGTCCCCCAGTCCCCTTAGCCCCCCAGCCGCCCAGGGCCAGCCCGAGGCACAGGCAAACTTGGGTGGTGGCTGACCAGCCACCCAGGGCTGGCCCAAGGGATGACCAGACTACTGAACAAGCAGGCTGCATGAGGCGACCAGGCCGGCAGGGGGGATAGTGAGGGACGACCAAACGACTGAACAAGCAGGCTGCATGGGGCGACCAGGCCGGTTAGGGGGCCATGAGGTGCGACCAGGCTGGCGGGGGGGGGGCAGTTAGGGGTGACCAGGCTGACGGGGGGCAGTAAGAGGCAACCAGGCTGGCGGGGGGTGCAGTCGGGGGCTATCAGGCTGGTGGGGGGTGCAGTTGGGGGCAACCAGGCTGGAGGGGTAGTTGGGGGTGATTAGGCTGGCAGAGGGGACAGTGAGGGGTGACTAGGCCAGCAGGGGGGGCAGTTAGGGGCGACCAGGCTGGTAGACAGGTGAGCAATTATGAGCCAGCAGTCCAGGATTGTGAGAGGGATGTTTGACTGTGGTTCCCAGATTGGACAGGGTGCAAGCTGGGCTGAGGGGACCGTCCCCCCTGCACGAATTTCATGCACCAGGCTTCTAGTATGCTAATATGTTAAGACTGCTCAACCGCTCACTATGACGTGCACTGACCACCAGGGGGCAGATATTCCGACTGGTAGGTTAACTTGCTGCTGGGTTCTGGCTGATCGGGACTGAGTGAGATGGGCCAGACACGCCCTGGAGCCCTCCCACGAGCCCTCCCAGGCCCAATGGTGCACTGGTGGGGTCCCTCAGTCTGGCCTGTGCCCACTTGCAATCTGGGACCCCTCAGGGGATGTCAGAAAGCCGGTTTCAGCCTGATCCCGCAGGACCCTCCCCTTGGGAGGGCACCAGATGCAGGGCTCATGGCTTGTGAGCAGTGCTGCACATGGCGAGCCTCTCTCAATCAGGACTGATGGGGCACGAGCCCGCGGCAGGCACAGTGGGGTCGGGATGAGCAGGAGCGGCAGGTACGAGTTGCAGGCAGAGTTGGACTGCAGGTTTTGGCCCGATCCCTGCAGGACACCCAGAGGGACCCCACCCAAGCACGAATTTGTGCACTGAGCCTCTAATATGTATATACTAAATGGAAACCTACAATGTTTATCTCTGGTGGGTAGTGTTACTGATAGCATTTAAAAAATCTCTTTATATTTTTAAAATTTCTATAATGATCATTTTTGCTTTCTTTGGTGGTTATTTGCAAAATAAAATAGTACGTTTCTCATTGTAAAAAATTCAAATAATGAGATTTTGGAGGAATGTATTTTATTTTAAGAAATGCATTTCTGTATTATTACATAATTAAAAGTTTGCACAATTTGAGCCTAATATAATTCAAGAATAATTTTTCTATAGAAAAGGCAATGGAGAAATGCAGTCTTAGGATATAGTGATTTCTAATCACAGCACATACATCTCCTAGATGTATTTTTTTCTCTCATGATATTTTTTACATTGATTTCAGAGAGAGGAAGGTAGAAGGGAAGAGAGAGAGAAACATCAATGAAGAGAGAGAATCATAGATCAGCTGCCTGCAAGCCTCCTACCAGGGGTTGGGATAGAGCCTGCTACCAGACATGTTTCTTGATTGGAATTGAACTGTGACCTCCTGGGTCACACACTGAGCCACACCAGCCAGGCCCCTAATAATGTTTTTACTTTGTCTAAAATAAAGCTACCTAAATAAAAAACTTAACCTTTTTCATAGAAATTTAACATACCTCATTGAATTCCAAAGTTTTTTTGTTGCTTAGCAGCACTTTTCATAACTAATGCTGGCTCTACTATTTAATGAATTCTTAGATGATAATTATTGTAAGATAAAGCTAATATGAAATTATAATAACAGTAAATGTCAAAATAACTGCACAGGTGTTACACATTTTTTTATAGACATTCTAATTCGTATTAAAAACAGTATGATTTAAAAGATATACTGGAATAAAAAGGAGGGAAGTAGGTATGTCTTTTACCAGCTAAAGTGATGCTAGCTAGTGGCAATCAGAAAAAAAAAATGAGTAAAGACAGCTTGCTATCTTTTGCATTAAACAATTCTTAATGAAAAAGTCAACATTTTATATACTATTGTTTTATAAAATGCAGTTACACTATATATACAGTACAATACAACACTCTCCTGCCCCTCCCTCGTACACATTTTGTTAACCTCTTTTCTCAATCACATGTCCTTCCCCAGAATTAACCATTAAACAGTTTGTGTAGTTGCTCCCAATCCTTGATTTTATGTTTTTACTAGAGGCCCAGTACACAAAATTCGTGCACCGGGGCGGGGTTGTCCCTCAGCCCAACCTGCACCCTCTCCAACCTGGGACCCCGCGGAGGATGTCTGACTGCTGGCAGTTGGACATCCTTCTCACAATCTGGGACTGTTGGCTCCCAACCGCTCGCCTGCCTGCCAGCCTGATCACCCCCTAACCACTCCCCTGCCAGCCTGATTGACGCCTAACTGCTCCCCTGCTGGCCAGATTGCCCTCAACTGCCCTCCCCTGCCAGCCCGATCACCTCCAACTGCCCTTCCCTGTGGGCCCGGTAACCCCCAACTGCCCTCCCCTGCTGGCCTGGTCGCCCCTAACTGCCCTCCCCTGCAGGCCCAGTCGCCCACAACTACCCTCCCCTGCTGGCCATCTTTGACCACAAGGGGGTGGCCATCTTATGTGAGGGCGTGAGGGTCAATTTGCATATTGCCTCTTTTTTATATAGGATATGTGTCTAGTACAGTGGTCGGCAAACTGCAGCTCTGTTGACTAGTGAGTTTGCAGACCACTGGGATAGGGGCTTAATCACAAGGAACAACAGCCTGTAATTATTGGAATCGGGAGTCTAGGTCAGTGGTCAGCAAACTCATTAGTCAACAGAGCGGCAAACTGCGGCTCGCGAGCTGCATGTGGCTCATGAGCCACAGTTTGCTGACGACTGGTCTAGTATATTGTATTACCTGTGAGTAAGAAAATGTATATTAAAATGTTTATAAATTATCTCCCCCAACTTATATAGTAAAAATTACTTTGTTGTAATACTGTATTTAGAAGAAAAAATCCCTTAGTACACTATCACAATTCATTGGCTCATAAATCAGTTCCAATGATCAAAAATTTAGGAATTTAGTCACAAAGAGATGCTCCTTAGAATCTACATAATTACTTGTTTGTTTTATCTAAATATGGTCAGAGAAATGTTAACAGTATGTAATATCATAAATTACTATTACTTGGCAATATTTCTTCTAAAAATAAGAAAGCTGGGAAGAGAAAGGAAAGACCAGCTTTTCTTCTAGATTTAGTATAACAAAATAGTCATTGGTATATTCTTTTTCTTGTAAAATAAGGGCCAGCTATCTACTGAGCTATGCTTATGCTTTCTGGGAAACAATTTCAAGGAAACTTATGGAAAATATTTATGGATTAGGGATACATTATTATCTTTGTGAGATAATGGTGAAAATTTTCCATTTTAAAAATGAAATAAATAGAACAAAAAAATACCTGTTAAAAAATTAGCTAAGCCCCTGGCTAGTGTGGCTCAGTTGCTTGAGTGTCATCCCAAGCACCAAAAATGTCGCTGGTTTAATTCCTGGTCACAGGAATCCCTGGTTATGGGTTTGATCCCTGGTTGGGGTGCATTTGGGAGGCAACCGATCAGTGTTTCTCTCCTCTCCCTTCCTCTCTAAAAATCAATAAAAACATATTTTTGAAAATTAGGTAAGTAATTATGGAAAAAGCTTAATTATAAGTTTCTCCCTAAAAAAGCAAGTTCAAAACTTGTGATTCTACTACCTTAAAGTATCAACTTTTCTAAGTCTTTCATCTTAGAGGAAACTAGGTCCTTATAGCTATTTTTTCCTATATTCAGTGTGATTCAGACTAGTAAATTATCAAGCAACTGCTGTTTCAACAATTAATAATTTTCTGTTCAACCTTGCAATTTTCCACTATGATCATGGTTAAAATACAGTAATTCTACCAACAGTGATGTATTATGAACAGAACACAAAATAATTAAAAGGATCCAAAGATTTCCTAATGATCAAAGAAAAGAAGTTTAGTTATGGAAGCAAGTTTATTGCTATTAGAGATTGACATCCATGGAAAATACTTACAGCCATTTCCCAAACATATATGATTTGTATTTGGTTTTTTGAATGATGCTCCTTACCTCAGTTTTACTTAAAAACAAATCATTCAAATTATATCAGCATTTTAAAAACTATAATTTAAAAAAAATAAGAAATTGAAAATTTTAAATTTATAATAATTATTGATCTGGATTGCTATTGTTATATTTTTCAGTACGTCAACCCACAGTGACTGAATACTTAATTAGAGATGATGTGCATGTATGTGTTTCTAGTTTTGTATTTCTGGAAGAAAAAGGCACTTAACAGATGGAGCAATATTAAACTTTGCTGAGAGTTACATTCATCTTATGCACAAGTCCATGCGACAAGCAAGCCAACTTGACAGTTTAATTCCACATTAGGATAATGCTGGGAAGGGTAATCCTATTCCCATGCAGGATAAGGATGCCTGTATAGTGGCTTTGGCCTATAAAATGGTTAGCTATAAATTCTGAGCTGGCATTAGGAGCTTCTTAACTTTTAAACCAGCCTTTTCTTAGCATCCTATTGCCAAGAGTAGATTATTTGCCCCATAAATCCATCTAACGCATCATATTTTTCTTTTTAGAATCATTTGGCAAATATACCCAAAGCAATAAAATCTGCTTTTCATATGGATTATCTTTTTCTAGACATAATGCTCACGTGTATGTAAAAGGCACAGAATGAGTACTAAATGGAACAGTTTTGTTTACAAGAGTATACATATTTAAAAGGAACCAGAAGAGTTTTATATTTGCTATATTTAAGGCTAAAATGTTAACTGCTGGTTGGAGTCAAGGAAAATATTCTCAATACTTTATAAGGAAATCAAAGAAGAAAGGACAACACCTCTCTGTTTACTTAGTTTTTCAATACTAGCATTCAACTCCAATTCAACTGTATACTTAGCCCATGAATTTATGTAATAGACATGGTTGATGTTTGTACTTTGCTATTATGGAAGTGAGTGCCCGTGCCCGGAAATGAGCACAGAGAGGTGAGCTGTGAGGACGCTTGGGGTGACTGCCCTGCCTTCTCTGTTTAAAGGCTGGCTAGTTGTCTGAGGTTTCAAGCTGACAAATAAGAACAAATGTGTTTAAAAGGCCAAATGTGTTTGCTGTTAGCTCTTAGTTTTCCAAATGGAGAGAAATCTGCTTTGGACCCTACTTCTTGAGTGGAGTCTAATTTCAAAGTCTGCAGATAACTGCCATCTCTTTCAGCTTAGAGAGGCTGGTTGTCTCTGAGAAAAGGTTCACAACCCCGGAATACTGTTCTACTTCCAACTGTAGCTACCTCTTTGAGATTACTTTTTTTTTTTTTTTCATTTTCTTAGTGTCTTAAATTTGACTATTCTGCTCTTTTATTGGAGCTCAGTTATTTAGGACTCATCCACATTATCCTTTTCAATTAATTATAATTGTTATTAATTTGACACAAAATCATCTTATTTTTTATTTGCTCATATGTATAATTTATATCTTCACCATATTAATTTTTTTTAAACAACCGACTTTTTATAGAGAAGTTTTAGGTTCGTAGCAAAATTGAGTGGAAAGTACAGAATTCCCCTCCCCACACACATTGACTAGTGTTTATCCTTGTTTTAATTGTATTTTTCAATTTAAACATCATTGGATGTTGTTTTCACATAACTACAGAAGCAAAAACGTGTATATAATGGTTATAGATATAAGGATCATCTATTCTATATCCATTTATAGCAATCTATCAGAGATGTCAACTTGAATGGAAGGGACTCTCTTAAGACATACTAGTAGTAGGACAGTTTCATGATCTATTAGATGTCTGCCATGGGCAAAGGGGGTAATGGCAGTGTGTGTGTGGCATGTTTTTGGCAACCTTAATCTATTACTGCAGTAAGGAAGACCAGGTTTCTCTACACAAGTTTTTTTTTTTTTTTCTATTTTTATTGATTTCAGAGAGGAAGGGAGAGGGAGAGAGAGATAGAAACATCAATGATGAGAGATAATCATTGATCAGCTGCCTCCTGCACGCCCCCTACTGAGGTTTGAATCTGCAACCCTGGCATGTGCCCTGACCAGGAATCAAACTGTGACCTTCCCGGTTTGTGGGTTGATGCTCAACCAACTGAGCCACACTGGCTAGGCAGTTTGTTCTTTATTACTGGCCAGTATGTTATTGTGGGTTTATACCATATTTGTAAACCCACACACAAACACATATATTCATGTAAATATTATCTATGCTAATAAAAGGGTAATATGCTAATTAAGGCAGATGTCTTCCGGACGACCTTCTGGACATCCTTCCAGACAAAGCCGCAGCAGCTGCAAGGGCCAAGGCTCAGGCAGCTGTGGGCGGCTGCAAAGGGCCCAGGCTCAGGCTTGCAGTTGCAGCAGCAGTGGGGTAATGGGGGTGGTGCCTTCCCCTGATCTGCCAGGTCACCTTCCACAGAGGGAGGCCATACTGCAGCTTAGGCCGGGGGCTGAGGCAGAGGTAGTTAGGGACGATCAGGCTGGCAGGGGAGCAAGTTAGGGTTGATCAGGCCGGCAGGGGGACAAGGTAGGAGTGATCAGGCCAGCAGGGGGGCAAGGTAGAGGTGATCAGGCCAGCAGGGGGACAAGGTGGGGGCAATTAGGCTGGCAGGGGGGCAAGTTAGGGGCTATCAGGCTGGCAGGCAGAGGGGTTAGGGGAGATCAGGCAGGCAGGCAAGTGGTTAGGAGCCAGTGGTCCCGGATTGCTAGAGGGATGTCTGACCAGCAGTCAGGCATGGATCCTAGATTGGAGAGGGTGCAGGCCAGGCTGAGGGACCCCTCCCATGCATGAATTTTGTGCACTGGGCCTCTAGTATATAAATATTATGCCTTGTGTTTTGAGTTCTTTTAAAAATCTTTGCCTACCCTTTATTGGAGAAAAATATTTCTTACATTTGTTTCTAGGATTTTTACAGCCTTATCTTTTTTTATGTTTAAGTATATGACCCAACATGAGTTAATAACTATTTAGAATGAGGAAGTGGTTGAGATGCATTTCTTTGGATATCTATCCCACCATTATTTAGTGAAAAGATTATTCTTTGCCTATGGCAGCAATGTCAGAAATCAAGTAACATGATTTGGGGAAAGGCTTAGAATATAGTGGTTTGAGGGAAGGATACAGGCATATTTTATAGTATGTTTTTATACTCTTTGAATTGTTCCATTTGATCTATAAATCTATCCTAGTGTGAATACACACTTGATACCCTGAAAGTAAGTCCTAAAATATCTTACTATAATTTCTCCAACTTTGTTTTATTTTAATTTTATTTTAGCTTTCTTATGCCTTCATAGTTCCATAAAAATTTTAGAATCAGTTTGTCAACTTCTACCAAAACAAAACAAAAAGTTTAAAGGATTTTTTATTGGGATTATGCTGAATATGTGGATGCATTTGGGGAGAACTAAGAAATTCACAGTATTATTTATTTCAATCTATGACATTGGATACTCTAACTTTTAGGTCTTATATTATTATCAGAAATATTTTAAATTATTAGTATGTTGGTTTTGATATATTGTGTTGAATTTATCTGAGAGTATTTTGTCATTTTATGTTATTTAAAGTGGTCTTTTTATTTTATTTTATGATTATTTGCCAGTGTGTGAAAATGCAGTTAATTTTTTCTAGATTTCTGTGGCTATTCCATCAACTGTTAAATCTTGCTTTCTATGAAAGAAAACATTTTTCATCATCCTTTGCAAAAAGCATACTCTGAAATTATTTTTCTTCTTTCTTGTACTAGAACCTTCAGGAAAATGTTACATAGAAGTGGTGAGAATGGACATCTTGCCTTCCTAAATGGGAAAAACAGCCATTTATAACTTAGTATAAAGTTAGAAGTAGGTTTTTAAAAGATGTCCATTATCAGAATGGAAAATTTCCATTTTATTCCTGGTTATCTGACAGTTCTTATCACTAATGGACATTGAGTTTTGTCATATGTTAATTATGTATCTAATAATCCCATCCTATGCTTTTTCTCCTTTATTCTATTAATATGATAAGATATATATATATATATATATATATATATATATATATATATATATATATAGTCTTCAAATGCTAAACCCAACTTGAATTCGGAGGGGGGGGGCGGAGAGGAAGGAACCTTTTCATGATATATTAATGTTTTTAATATTATTCAAATGAATTTGTAAACTTTTGTTAAATATTTTTATGTCTGTTTTCATAATAGTCTCCCCAAATGCAGTTTCTCAACTCTGTAAGGCCACCATACATTGATCTGATTATGCCTTTTCTGCTCTGGGACCCAGAAAATGCCCCTAAACAGATAGCCTGGTGCTGTCCCACTGAGATGACCAGAATGGTTTTAAATGCAATCAGGTCTACCTTCAATGTCTTATGTCTACAGTCAGACACCTAACTGTGTCACTTATGGAGCAATGAAGACTTACTTAAAAAACAAACAAACACAGATGTTTATGATAATCATATCTCTAGTTCCAGCACATGAGATGTTTTCAATACTACCTGCATATCCTGCAAAAAATCACTGTTGCCCAGGTTTTGTCACCAGGAGTTTTGACTTAATTGTTCTAGTTTTACTTAATTGAATATTTATTCATTTGCTTCTGTTTTTGTTCTTAATCTCTTCAGGTGATTGCAATGTAAAGCTGCTTTGAGAACCACTGCTCTGAGTAAGTACAGGTACTTTTCTTGTACAGCACTTCCAGAGAGTCATCTCTTCCCAGGGAGGAGGTTAAGTAATTTTGCACAAGTTCATATATACTAGTAAAATGAGTAGATAACTACTTATAATCTGATGATCATCTGTGCTTTGTGTTTTTTTATGACATAGTCAAGTGCAGCCGTAAGAGGAGTCAGAGGAGAAGCTCAGGAAACATCAAAGTTTATTCTACTCAGAGATCCTAGAGAAAGGAGGCATGACATGATGTGCTGGGCCACCTGGGAAAGACACCAGTTGGCCAGGAGGCAGGCGGAAGACAGAAACAAGGGGAAGGTTTAGGCCACCACCTTTACTGGGGCTTCCACAGGAAAAGAAAGGCAAAGCAGAGAAGGATGAGCAGTTAGGATTGACTAGTTTGAATAATTTTGATGGTTTTGGGGTGTATTAGTTGTCCCCAGTTGCCTTGCACCTGGCCCTTGGATAATAAAGGCGGAGGAATAGCACCTGTCGGGGGCACAGGCCAAGTAAAGGGAGGATGACTCTGAATTGGTTAGTTTGCATATCAGCGACCTGAAGTGGCCCTGAGCCACCTCTGTAAGAATTGCCTGGTCTGTCTCCAGCCATAGAGGTGTTTTACAATGTCAGAATTTCAAGGCATACAGGAAATTACAAATATTTTTAATACAACCAATATTCCTGTTCTTTGCACATTGAAATAAGGCCTTCTCAGGCCAATGTTATGATATTTTATTCCCTTAGTTTATTGAAATTTTATTTTTAAATCTCTTACTCATAAACTAGTTGTCCTTTCAAAGGTGAAAACTGCATCATTGATATACCTAACACCTGACCATGGTCCCCACTGTACTAGTATTGAAGAGCATGATTCCTCTCAAGAATATTCCTGAGAGGGACTTAAATCTTGTTATCTAATACTGAAATAACTATTTAATATAGTTGAAATTAATTTCTAGTTTAATTAGAATTCAATTTCTAATTTAATCATTTTAAAGAATATCAACTATTATAAAGTTAAATTTGTTGCTGTGTTATACCTAGTGACATGGCTTCTTAGCAAAGTCTGTCGGTCAGAGCTTTTACTTTTATCAACAAAAACAAATTTCAAATCATTTAGCAATAAAATACATGGACTGAAAGAACGAGTGACTCACAGAATTGATGGGTGGGCTAGAAAGTCAGGCTTAGAAAATAGGCATGCCCTGAAGGAGGCTCAGAGCCAGTGTCACAGCCAGTCATGCCACAGGAGGTGGCTGAAGAATGGAAGTGCCACTAATGTTGGACACCGGAGATTAATGTTGTCATCTCTGTCCCCACCAGCATGGGCCACTATTCCTCCAATGTATCTTTATCACCACATACCTGAATAATTCTCATTTGTTCCTGCATCATACACTTAAGATTCTCTCTCAGACTGGATGATCTCAAATCATAGTCAAATGCTCCAGCTGCTGAGAGAGCAGGAAATATGAAGGCAGGCTGCTTAGCTCCTCTGCTGCAATGGTCACTTCTCCCCAAATTGGGTGAGAGGTCAGATACTTGTTCGGAGTGGAAAGAGGTAAATGCAACTTTCTGTAAATGGAGGGGATTTCAGATGGATGTGTCAGGTTGCCATCCTCAGTACTATGGCCCCTCATTCAACATCATCGCACATGGAGACTCTGGTCCTTATTTAAGAAATCAGTCTTAGTGTGCCTGTTTGCTAACTCCTATCAAAAGCCCAATTCAAAGAAGTGAACAGATTGTAGAATCTCCAAGGGAAGGCCCGGGTAAGTTGTTGGGTGGGAAGAGATCAATCAAAGAATTTGTATGCATATATGCATAATCCATGAACATGGACAATAGGGTGGTGGAGGTGGAGGGTGAGGGCAGGCTATAAGGGGTCACTGGGAGAAATAAGGGGGCATATGTGATACTTTCAACAAAAAGATAAAAAAGGAAATGCTTTAATTCTGAATTTTAGTCTCTACTCCACATAATCTAGATTCTACCTTTGAAATTGGTTCACTCTTTGGAAATACACATTTTCTAACTGCATTTGTTTTGTGTTCTTAGAACCATCATAATAGGGTTGTGTTTTATTTTTTGTCCTTTACTTTCCTGTCACAAATTATATGGAAGTCAGGTGAACCTAGTGTGTGGAATACTGGTATCTTCTGTGAAATATTATAATATAATGCTTTTTCCTGGGGGAGTATGTTATATAGTAGGACTTTCTTTAATAATTATAGTCTGTGCAAAAATCATTTTGCCACAATCCCTACTTGGTAGGAATTAATTTTAAGAGTGTTCAAACATTTCACTACAGGATGTACACATTGCACAGTCATTGAAACACTGAAACTGGACTGTTCTAGACAGAGTTTGCAGATAGCATTTACAAATATATTGATTACTAGAGGCCTGATGTGCGAGAGTAGGCCTTTCTTCCCCTGGCCGCTGGCACCGGCTTCCCTCTGGCACCCAGGACCTGGGCTTCCCTCGCAGATTGAGGCCCGCCCACCCGCCACAACCTGCTAGTTGGTGGCCTGGGCCTCCCTCTTTGGGGCAATCATGGAGCGCCCCTGATTGATCACCCTGCTGACCCGTGGCCTGGGCCTCCCTCTGTGGGACGATCATGGGGCAATGGCCAGGCCCCTGACTAATAGCATCGCACCCACCTTGGCTGGCCTGGCGCCAGTGGGTGTCATAGTGTGGTCATCTGGAAGGGTGTACGGAAGGTCGTTCAGTCTCATTAACATATTATGCTTTTACTAGAGGCCCAGTAATTTGTGCATTGGGGGGGTCCCCTCAGCCCAGCCTGCACCCTCTCCAATCCGGGACCCCTCTCACAATCCAGGACCACTGGCTCCTAACTGCTCACCTGCCTGCCTGCCTGATCAGCCCTAACAGCGCCTCCTGCTGGCCTGATCACCCCCAAATGCCCCCCCCTGCCGGCCTAGTTGCCCCCAACTGCCCTCCCCACCAGCCTGGTTACCCCTAACTGCCCCTCCCCGCTGGCCTGGTCACCCCTTACTGCCCCCCATGCCAACCTGGTTGCCACTAACTGCCCCCCCCCGCCAGCCTGGTCACCCCTCACTGCCCCCCCTGCAGACCTGGTCGCCCCACACAGCCTGCTGCTCAGTTGTTTGGTTGCCCCTCACTAACCCCCCTGCCGGCCTAGTCGCCCCACGCAGCCTGTTCGGTCATCCGTTCAGTTGCGATGGTTGCTTAGGCTTTTATATATATAGATTATTATAGACAAGCTGTCTCTGCAGTTGTTTATATTCCAGGCTCACATCTAAAAGCTGTTTCTCTTTGGCTATTTCTTGACCGAGGAGTTGGCCAGGCTACTAGGGTTGGCCCCATAGCACTCATACAGGTGGCCTTCAGTATATTCCCACAGGGTAAGAGGGGGAGGTGCAGCATGAGAAGGGGTCCATGTTATCACAGCTCATATGGCAGAAAGAGAGAGAGAATGCCATTTTTCTGGTGTCTCTGCTTTGAATGGCACTAATCCCATATGAGGTCCACACCCTCATGACCTCATCTAAACCTTATTACCCCCAATAGCAGTCTCTCCAAATACCATCACACTGTGGAGTAAGGCTTCAACACATGCGCTTTGGAAGAACATAATTCAATCCATAGTAGGTTCCAAACAGATTCTTTGAAATTTACAGACTATTCCCAGTACAGAAAACAAACACAAAACACACACACACACATATCCACACAACCCTGTTTAGTTTTGAAGTGGTTTGCTTTTGAAAATATTAGTTCTTTAAAATAAATATTAAATTTTAATCAAAATTTAATTAATTAAAATATAATTAATATTAAATAAATATTGCTTAAAAATTTTATCTACCTGACCCATGACACATTTGGTATTTTCTAGTCTATGAAAAATTTTAATATCTATAATACTAGAGGCCCGGTGCACGAAATTCATGCAAGAGTAGGCCTTCCTTTCCCTGGCTGCCCTCACCGGCTTCCCTCTGGCACCCGGGACCCGAGCTTCCTTGGGGCCACTGGCAGACACCCAGGACCCCAGCTTCCCTTGCAGCCCCGACTTCGTCCAGAAGAATGTCTGGTCTAATTAGCATATTACGCTTTTATTGGCTTTAAAGAGGAAGGGAGAGGGAGAGATAGATAGAAACATCAATGATGAGACGGAATCATCAACTGGCTGCCTCCTGCTTACCCCCAACTGGGGATCAAGCCCACAACCCTGGCATGTGCCCTGGCCCAGATTCGAACCATGACCTCCTGGGTCATAGGTCAATGCTCAACCACTGAGCCACGCTGGCTGGGCAGAGTCCTTTTTTAAATAGAATATCAGGAGAAGGAAAATAGCATATTATTATTGGCAACTATCATATGTTTTTTTATTCAAGCAATGATTATCAGTGAATGCTAAAAGTCATTCACACAAGTTTTAAGCATCACCCACTGAATAAGTAATACTAAAGGAATAAATTTTTCTATCTAATGGGAGGATGTAGCAGGCAACATCAGAAAAAAAAAAATGACCAAATGTTGCATCACTGATAGGGGCAAAATGGCATATGAGCCTCATGAGTTTACACCCATGTAGTATTTTTGACACACAAAAAATATTTAACTCAAATCTGGTTATGAGGAAAGAATTAGAAAAAAATCCATTTTACATGAATTTATCCTATCTAATAAAAGAGTAAAATGCAAATTGTCTGTACCTCTGCTACACCCACAAGCCATGCCCACCAGCCAATCAGGACTGAGTATGCAAATTAACCCAACCAAGATGGCGGCTGGCCATGGAGCTGGAGCAAGCAGGAGGCTTGGGTTGCCCCGGCAATGAAGGAAGCCAAGCTTCCTGGCCTGCCCTAGCCTCTGCTCAAGGCTGCAAAGTTTCAATTATCCTATATAATAAAAGTAATATGCAAATTGACTGTCACTGTAAGACACAAGCTGGCCGTCCCCATGTGGTCAACGATGGCTTCCCCCAGGTAGACACCAGATGGCTGCCACAAGATGGCCTGCAGGAGAGGGCAGTTGTGGGCAGTTAGGGGTGAACAGGCCAGCAGGGGAGGGCAGTTGGGGGGGACTCAGGTCTGCAGGGGAGGGCACTTGGACGGGACCAGGCCTGAAGGGGAGGGCAGTTGGGGGGGACAAGGCCTGCAGGGGAGGGCAGTTAGGGGCAATCGGGCCAGCCGGGGAGCAGTTAGGCATCGATCAGGCTGGCAGGGGAGTGGTTAGGTGGTGATCAGTCTGGCAGGCAGAAGCGGTTAGGGGAAATCAGGCAGAGGCAGGTGAGCAGTTGGGAGCCAGCAGTCCTGGATTCTGAGAGGGATATCCAACTGCCTGTTTAGGCCCTATTCTGGTGGGATCAGGCCCAAACGGGCGGTCGGACATCCCTCAAGGGGTCCCAGATTGGAGAGGGTGCAGGCTGGGCTGAGGGACACCCTCCCCCTGTGCACGGAATTCGTGCACCGGGCCTCTAGTATATAATATTTGGCTGAGTCTCTTTAAAGATATCTTATGTCCCACATCCTAACTGGCTGGAGGAAACTTCTAGCATTATTGTGACACTTGTTAAAAATGGTGTTTGTAGTTTAGGCTATACAGGTACCTCTCATCTTGACTTTCAGGTTGAGAGACTTCTCAACCATTTTTACCATTATTTGGAAAGTGTGAAGTACATGTCAGGTTCAATAGCCCCATATTCTCTCCACTTCACTTCCATTGAGTTCACTTCCACCTCATTCAGCACCCAATTCCTATTACAATTCTGTGTACCTCAGATCAACCATGAGAAATTGAACCTCAAACATAAATTTCATTGTTCGGCCTTTAATGAAAATGGACTTCTTATCCCCACTGGCTCCCTCTTTTCTTTAAAACAACCACATCTGTTCTTTAGTATTATTGGGATATTAGTCTCTTAGCTCATTCTTTTTTATCCCCAGTCCCTGAGTCTAAAACTCTTCTCACTTTCAGAACTTCTTAGCATAGATGTCAGAACTTTCACTTCAACTATCTTTTCTCCAAACCCTCAATTCCTCCTCTCCTTGAACTTTTACACATGTACATTCAATTGTGGATTCCTTAATCCTGTAAGGTGGGCATTATTGAGGGCATTTAAACCTTAAGATAAATAAATAGATAATATTGCAGGTCTTTGGAATTTATATATCATTGAGGATAGAACACAAATGGTAAACAAATACACATTAGAATTCATTTCTAGTTAAGAATTTAACAATGTAAACAGTATTAGAACACTTTCTTACCCAAAGTAAATGTACATTTAATACAACTAGGCAGTAGGCAGTTTATTGAGAGCAAAGAGAATCATGCATGAAAAGTGGGAATTTAAACTGGTTCCGTATTTGGGGAAAATTTTGCAAAATTAAGATCCATTTGAAATTTTATATGTTTGATTCAGTAATTATACTTCTGAAAACATATACCAAGGAAAAATCCTGAAGTACCATAAATATGCCCTGAATGCTAACAATAGTTTAATTTATTACCTAAACTTCAACATTAAGACATTTTTATATAAATTAATTTGCTGCCATATGGTGAGATATTATAAAACTATGGTGACTATTTTTTTACAGTTTTATAATGACACAAGAAAGGATTATGCATATATTAATGAAAATTATTTTCCCCTATATCTGTATCAGATTTAAATAAATGTTAAATTTTCAAAGTTAAAGCACCACCATATGAACAGTAATAATCTCTGATAGCAAGAGAATGGGGATCTGTATTTGATTGTTTGCATTTTTTAAATCTCTTAATTATAATGATGAAGTAAAACATTCTATTACCCATGTGCTTAACTGTTTAGAATAAATCTTGCAAGTGGCATTCCTAGAAATCTTTACATATTTCATTTTCCAGGTGATTTTTTTAAAAATTCAGCATATATGCACCTTTAGCATTTTTACCCTCAGTGTTATTTGTCCAGGGGTGGGACCCTGGTCTTCACTGTTTCCTTCTCCTGAACATACATCCAGAGACTCAGATGCATCTCTTTGTGATCTGGGAAGCACTTGCTACACAGTTTGATTCTTTTTGGGACTGGCGTCAGTGCCAGCAGGTTTCTGGGTAGAAGTAATGGTGAGGGGACACGGAGGGAACATTCTTTTACTCTTGCATTGCTTACTATCAAGGGATCATAATAACATCATGTCAAAACTTGACTAGGCTCCTAATACCTTTCTAGTTACATATTTTTTCCACTTGTAGGCATGGAAACACAAATTTAATTTTTAATCTGTGACTCACTGTACTTCACCCTACTACATATAAATATAAATAAAAAATCTTATATAAAAATATAATTTTTAGCCCAGCCTGTATGGCTTAGTGGTTGAGCATTGACCTATGAACCAGTCAGGGCATATGCCAGGTTGCAGGCTTGATCCCCAGTGTGAGGTATGTAGGAGGCAGCCAGTCAATGATTCTTTCTCATCATTGATGTTTCTATCTCTCTCTCCTTCTCCCTTCCTCTCTGAAATCAATATATATATTGATATATATATATATATATATATATATATATATATATATATAAAATTTGAAAAGTTTATTACAACCCAGTTCTATTTTTACCTCTCCTTCTTTATCTCTTTCTTTGCCTATATGGGCAAGGCAATTCTCTCTGTGTTTACAAACTTATAAAACTCTTATGTAAGTCATATATCGTAGTTGCTCTTTAATGTTGGCAAATGTGGCCTGCTTTCATCATAATATAAGGCAATAAAATCTCTCATTTGACTAAACACAGGCAAATGGCACAGCAGCTGGCTATGCACTATTCCAGAAAAGCTTAAAAGTTCTGGAGAATAAATGAGTGGCTAAATGTTGTGATTGAATCAAGGTTTTCTTGTCAGACATTATTAGCTGAATATGGGGGTAGGTCAATGGACAGACTTGTTTGTCAGTACCTAACCATTAGCAGTTGCTTTAGGGAGGAGGCAAGTATCCCATATTTTAAACCCGGATTGAAGGAAAATTATGAAGATGGGAATAAGCCTTTCACACCTGCATAGCCCTAAAAAATAGAAACAAAACAAAAACCTCTGTTACTTAAGCTGTCTTGGCAATAGTTTTCTAGTAGGATAATTATAAACCTAGGATACATGGACGGTGTGGAAACTAAATGTGTTTGCAAAATATGTCCACTATGATCACTGATGATGAAAGTATTATCATGGTCCCATTGGCATTTACCACCTATTAAGTGAAAAATGAGTCTTGTAATACAATTACTAGGTGCACCAGTTAATGCAGATTTTTTCTCAATAGATGGAGTTACACATATGTTGATAAATATGCTATTTGATATGTATGCTATTTTGTTGTATTGATAGCATGCTTCAGAACTTCATATTCAAATTTGCTGAAGGTGTTAACATCATAGATATTTTTATGCTTAAAAATGTTGAATTTCATGCCAAAAAAAGAGCATTTGCGGTAAGTTTTAATTCATTACTTTACTTTGAAGAATAGGTTATCGTATATTTCGGGAAGCTTATGGTGAACATGCTGCATCTCAGGATACTTATGAACACTGGTTTAAACACTTTAAAAGTGATGATTTGATGTGAAACACAAAGAACGTCCAGGTCAACCAAAAAAAGTTTGAAGACCAGCAATTACAAGCACTAGTGGATGAATATGTGTGTCAAACTCAAAAACAACTTGCAGAAAGATTAAACGTTGCTCAGCAAACAATTTCCGATCATTTACAAGTGATGGGAAAGATTTTAAAGGAAGGAAAATGGGTGCCACATTAACTGAACGAAAGACAAATGGAAAATCAAAAAGTTGTCAGTAAAATGTTGCTTCAGTGGCACGAAAGAAAGTCTTTTTTGCATCCAATTGTGACTGGCGATGAAAAGTGGATTTATTTTGAGAATCCCAAATACACAAAATCATGGGTTGATCCAGGTCAACCATCAACATCAACTGCAAGGCCAAATCGCTTTGCAAAGAAGACAATGCTCTGCATTTCGTGGGATCAGGAAGTTGTGTATTATGAGCTTCTAAAACCAGGTGAAACCGTTAATACTGATCACTACCGACAACAAATAATCTATTTGAACCACACTTTGATCATGAAATGACCAGAATGTGCCAGAAGACACGGCAAAGTAATTTTGCTTCATGATGATGCACCATCACACACTTCAAAACCAATTAAAGACACGTTAAAAGATCTTGCCTGGGAAGTATTATCCCACCCTCTGTATTCACCAGACCTTGCTCCTTCAGATTACCACTTGTTCCTATCGATGGCACACACACTTTCTGAACAGCACTTCAAACATATAAAGAAGTGGAAAATTGGTTCTCTGAATGGTTTGCCTCAAAACAAGAAAAGTTCTATTGGAACAGTATCCACAATTTACCTAAAAGATGGGGGAAATGTGTAGCTAGCGATGGACATTACTTTGAATAAAGCACTTTAATGTTTCTCTTGAAATTATCGCGTTTTCTTTGATTACAATATTCGTCATTATTAACTGGTACACCTAGTATTTCTGCAGAGACCTGGTAACAATAGAGATGTTACATGGATTGTGAAATTTAAAATGTGACTCTCTTAGGTTCATCACTGACAGAATGCATGTTAATTTTCTTTGACAGTGTTCTTCTCTTTGATAACAATTTTATTTGCCCACAGAGGTACCATGTATGTCTTTAAAATTCACTCTTCATTCCAAAAACTACATGTGATGATGTCATTCATATAGAAAAAATAAAAATAAAAATGTAATTGCATGTTTTGTGGCCATAGAAGCTAAAAGACTAGCTGAGTAAGAAAAACTCCCCAGAAGGAACAAACTGTGTCTGCCTTCTGTTTAGGATCTTCTGTTAGGATTTATACTGAACTGGAATATCCTGCCTCTGATTAGCTTTATCATTTCTTTAGGATTTTTAACATCAAGACAATTTGGTTTCTGCATTTTAAAAAGTAGAGTCCCAAAGCTAACATTCAATGACCCTATCTTTATAGATAATAAATAAATAAAAAATTTGAATTTGCAAAATTTTCAGAGAGCTTTAATATGCACACATTTCCATGATTTTTATTTTTTTAACTATTGGCCTGGTGCACGAATTTATGCACAGGTGAGGTCTGGCCAGCCCACCCCGATGGGGGCCCATCGGGCTGAGACAGCAAGGGGAAGGGGCCAAGGGTGGTTGGCCGGCTGGCCCTGCTCCTGATAGGAGTGGAGGGGGGCAATTGGGGGTGGGGCTGGCCAGGGGGAGGGGCCCCAGGCAGTTCAGGCTGGTTGGTTGCCAGTGTGCATTATAGCCACCTGTCATTCCGGTTGTTCTGTTCGTTCTGCCGTTCTGGTCGCTGGGCTTTTATATATATAGATATATATAGATGAGAGAAACATCTGAGAAATGGCAGAACACAAGAGAGAGGAGGTTGGGTCCCTAAATGACTGCATGGAACAGAGTCACTCTGCCACCCCTACACTGCCCACTTCCATATTATATGTGGGAGAAATGTGTATCCCTCTAGTTTAAGCCACTGTTTTGGATAACTGTTACATAGAACTGAACCCATATCCTAAATATAGGGGTCCCATTATTTTTGTCCACAACATGATTCGGTCCTGCAAATAGTGGGTAGAAAAAGTGTTAGTCCAAAGCCCCAGCCCTCAGCAGAGAATCTTAGTTGGGGGTGAGGGTATGGCAGAGGGATTAACTCCTTTTGGGCCCATGATGACAGTTCAAAATTGTAGTAAAATATACATATCATAAAACTTACAATTTTGACTATTTTTAAGTGTATATTTCAGCAGCATTAAGTACAGTCATATTGTTGGATAACCATCACCACCATCCATCTTCAAAAATTTTCTATATTCCCAAACTGAAACTCTAAACCCATTTAACACTTAATTCCTCTTCCTCTGCTCCCTCCTGCCCCTGGCAACTAACAGTCTACTTTCTGTCTCTATGACTGTGACTGCTCTAAGCACCTCAGGTAATTGGAATCATATAGTATTTGTCTTTTTGTGTCTGGCTTATTTCATGCTCTGCTCCTTGCAAACATTCTTAACAAGTGTTTCATTACTCAAGAAAATTTTAAATTGTCTTTAGCTATACATTGAATGTCTTATTTATTCACTAATTATTTTTAATTATGTTTTGGATTGAATTGGTTGTCCCCCAAAAGCTTTGCTGGGCTTCTAACCCTCAATACCTCAGATTGTGAATTTATTTGGAGATAGGATCTTTAGAGAGATAATCAAGTTAAAATGAGGTCATTAGGGTGGGCTCTGATCTCATATGTGTGTTGTCCTTATAAAGTAGAGAATTTTGGACACACACACACACACACACACGCACACAAACAACTCATGTGAATATGAAGATGGAGATGTGGTGATGTTTCCAGAAGCCAAAGATTGCCAGCAGACCACCAGAAGCTAGGGGAGAGGCATGGAACAGATTCTTTGCATGGCCTTCAGAAAGATCAAGTCCTGCCAACACCTTGATTTTGGACATCTAGACTGCAAAACTGTGAGATAGTGAATTCGTGTTTGTTTTAGTCACTCTGTGTTACTGGGGTTAAGACAGCTCTAGCACACTAATACAAATTAGATGCAGAGCTGAAAAGCAGAAAATAGAAATGAACTAATTTTGTTGTTGATTTTCCTTTAGTATAACCACTTTATTCCCACCAAGAATTTTGTTTCTTTACCTCTAATTGATTCAAGGGGGGAAAAAATCAATGCACTGGGTCACTTTTGCTTTTACTTAGCATTACCTGCAACACTAACTTTGGAATGGGGGGCGGTATATAATTCCTGTCTAACCCCTTGTTGGCATGTTCACCAACTGGAGCTTTTGATGATTAAGGCCACTCATTAGGTGGCTCCTTCCTGCTCATGGATCATACAGGTCTCCTGTAGCTCCCAGCAGCATCATACACTAATTCAGTGCCCTAGCAAAATTAGCAACAGGAAATAAAACTGTAATTTTCTTCCTTTATAAATAGCATTGTTTATTCAGTAAAAGATAGCATTTCCTGCTCTAACTGTTTCTGCAGTGAAAAGTTACTACTTTTTCCCCTCTGCTCTTAAAAATCAATCAATATGAATGCACATACAATTAATCAGCCTACTGAGAAAGGTATTATTCCTTTTATTTTGGAACTCTTCTGATTTCATTCCTCAGAGTGGGTCTATTGTGCAGGCATTATTTATATTAGGAAGCATTCAATACATTTAATGCTCCTTGAAGTTGCCATTTGAGAGAGTGGAACCACAGATGGAGCATGAATGAGCCTATCTCACTGTCTTTTTTATCCGAAAAAAAAAAGCATTTTTTTTCCCTTGACAAAACAGTTAATTTATTTAATGCCAGTTGAATGTGGAATTTGGGACTTTGTGGTTTCCAAAGGTAATACAAAAATTGTAAACCAAAGGCAGTGTTATGTACAGAAGGCAAGTATATAAAAATTGTAACTTTTTGGTGTGGAAGGAATTTGATTCCAGGCATCCTCTGAAGTAGCATAATACAACTTCAAAATTGCCTAGAATTTTATGACTATAGACTATAGTAATTTAAGAGCTTAGAAATTTTTATGATATTGCAATTGCTGTGAGGAAAATTAAAACATCAAATAGGTTGACATTTCTCCTTATTCTTAACTCTAAATAAATAAAATTGGCAAAAATGTATCTATATGGAGACAATAATAAAGTGATCAAATATAGTTATTAAATATAAACAATAACAATAAAAAGATTCAGTTGTCCCTGGCCAGGTAGCTCATTTGATTAGAGCATCATCACAATATTCCAAGGTTGCTGGTTCAATCCCCAGTCAGAGCACATACAAGAAACAACCAATAAATGCATAGGTAAGTGGAACAACAAATCACTGTTTCTCCCTCTCTCACAAATCAACTAAAAATTTTTAAAGAAACATTCAGAACAGAACACAGATATACAAAATTTAAAGATGAATTAGAAAATAAATATTTTGATCAATAACAAAAAACATTCAGAACAAAACATAGAAATAAAATTTAGAATTCAGGCAAGTATTAAATGAGTAAACATTTATCAGTATATTTAATATCATAGAATTAAGAAATATATGTTTTAAAATTTCATTGTATAGCAGAAGTCCATCCTGAGCCTGAGTTGCAAGTATTTCTGGACTTCCGAAGTGAATTGAAGTGACTAAGAGATTGGAAGCCTCTTGGAAAGAAAAAACTCTCCGAGGGAGTTTGTCTTGCATAAGTGCCTAGAATCACATGATTGTAAACTTCAGATTATCTGGGTTTTATATATGTCAGCTGTTGATTGAAATTCACATGTGTTCTCTACCTTGAATATACTATGTCCACACTCCTATGGGCTCATGGCTGACTATACAATTGAGACAAGGTTATAAGGTTATAAATAAGAACTGAAAATCATTTTTTTTCAAGTACCCACCTGGCCCCATACATAGTTATTACAATATTATCAGTTATACTAGTGGCCTGGTGCACAAAATTAGTGCACGGGGAGGGGTGTCCCTCAGCCCAGTCTGCACCCTCTCCAATCTGGGACCCCTCAAAGGATGTCCTACTGCCAGTTTATAGAGATCAGGCCTAAACCGGCAGTTGAACATCCCTCTCGCAATCCGGGACTGCTGGCTCCTAAGCGCTCACCTGCCTGCCTGCCTGCCTGATTGCCCCTAACCACTCTGCCTGCCAGCCTGCTTGCCCCCAAATGCCCCCCCCACCAGCCTGATCACCCCCAACTGCCCCCCCATGCCAGTGTGCTTGCCCCCAACTGCCCCCCCTGCCGGCTTGCTCACTCCAAACTACCCCCCCTGCTGTCCTGATCACCTCCAACTGACCCCTACTGATGGCCTGCTCGCCCCCAACTGGCCCCCCTCCAAGGGCCCCGCCCCCCACCAGCCTGATCACTCACAACTGCCGTCGCATCCTGGCCTGATCACCTACAACTGCCCTCCCCTCTTGGCCTCTAACCATCTCTACCTCGGCCCCGCCACCATGGCTTTGTCCAGAAGAACGTCTGGAAGGTCTCCTGGAAGGTCTCCCAGTCTAATTAGCATATTACCCTTTTATTAGTATAGTAGAGGCCTGGTGCACGGGTTGGGGCCTGCTGGTTTGCCCGGGAGGGTGTCCCAGATCAGGGTGGGCGTTCCCTTGGGGTGTAGGGCGGCCTGGGTAAGGGGCCTGTGGTGGTTTACAGGCTGGCCACGTCCCCATGGGGTGAGGGTCCCCGCTGGGGGGGTGTGGCCAGCCCAGGTGAGGGGCTGAGGGCTGTTTTCAAGCTGGCCACACCCCCTTCAGGTGGTAGTCCCCACTGGGGTGCCTGGTCAGTCTGGGTGAGGGGCTGATGGCTGTTTGCAGGCTGGCCAATTTCCCCAGTGGGGACCCTCACCCCATGGGGGTGTGGCCAGCCTGGGTGAGGGACTGAGGGCTGTTTTCAGGCTGGCTACACCTCCTTCAGGGTGGGGGTCCCCGCTGGGGTGCCTGGCCAGCCTGGCTGATGGCTATTTGCAGGCTGGCCACGCCCCACGGCAACCCAAGCTCTCAGGCCTTCCTGTTTTTTTTTGTTTTTTTTCAGCGCCTCCTTGAGCGGAGGCCAGGGCCAGCTGGAAGCAGGTATCTGGGATTTATTTATCTTCTATAATTGAAACTTTGTAGCCTTGAGTGGAGGCCAGGGCCAGCCAGGGCGGGAGGGAAGCTTGGCTTCCTCCATCGCTGGGGGCAACCCAAGCCTCCTGCTTTCTCCAGCTCCATGGCTGCCACCATATTTGTTGGGTTAATTTGCATACTTGGTCCTGATTGGCTGGTGGGCATGGCTGGTGGGTGTAGCGGAGGTACAGTCAACTTGGATGTTTCTCTTTTATTAGTGTAGATTCTTTGTGCTGTAATTTACATCTCTGTAACTACCAATTTGTATTTCTTAATTCCTTCATCCACTCCCCCTAACCTCCTGCCTTCTGGTAACCAACCATCAGTCTGTTCTCATTTTGTGAGTCTGTTTCTATTTTGTTTGTTTATTTTGTTATTTAGATTCTACATATAAGTGAAGTCATATAGTATTTATCTTTCTCTACCTGACTTATTTCATTTAGCATATTATCTAGGTCCATCTATGTTGTCACAAATGGTAAGATTTCATCTTTTTATAGCTGAGTAGTATTCCATTGTGTATATGTAAAAAAAATAGTATGGTTTTGAAACTCATATAACATAGTATAACTGCAAATATAAGAGAAATATTTTCTTTGTGTTGGCATAGAACACAACTCCATATTCAAGAACAGTCAAAACTATATTCTGATTTTCCAGGGCCTAGTACTCTTTAGTCAAAGGCACAGAAGTTAATCTCACAGTAGCACTTCCTGGTAATAATAGTGTCCCTAACAATACGGAGGGAGGCAGATCCTAGAAGCAAATGTCATCAAATAGCTGAGTTTCTGTTTTATAGAAGGCAATTTAAAGACAAATACTGGTGATAGTCTTCAAGCACATTTGCAGATCATTAGCTTTATTAAATGGGGATAGGCAAGAAAAATCATTTGTATTGAAAAACTAGAATTTTTCCTTTAGTAATTGATTTTAAAATTTAATTCTATAATTTCCAATTTTCTCTAAGCTTACTTTAAAAAACACTCACAACTTCATTTGTTTAGAGCAGTTTTATGTTTATAGCAAATTGAGAGATATTTCCTAAATAACGCCTATCCCCACACATGCATAGCCTCCCCCATTATCAACTTCACTCACCAGGATGATACATTTTTTATCCAGGATAAACAAACATTGACACATGTTAATCATGCAGAGTCTAGAGTTCATTTTGGGATCCACTCTTTGTGTTTTACATTCTGTGGTTTTGGAGAAATGTATAATGATGTATATCCATCATTATAATTATAATATCAAAATACAGATTATTTTCACTGCTATAAAAATCCTGTATTTTACCTATTCATTCCTGTTCACCATCACCACCCCAGCAGCCATTGATCTTTTTATTATCTCCACAGTTTTGCCTTTTCAGAATGTCATATAGTTGGAATCACAAAGTAGGCCTTTTCTGATTGGCTTTTTTCACTTAGTAATATGCATTTAAGGTTCCTCCCTGTATTTTCATTGCTTGATAGCTAATTTATTTTGAGCTTTGAAGAATATTCATTGTCTTGGCCTATCACGCATTATGCATTCATAAAGCAGCTGTAAACATCTGTGTACTGGTTTTTGTGTGGGCATAAGTTTTCAACTCCTTTGGGCAAATACCAAAAAGCATGATTGCTGGATCTCACAGAGTTCCTTTAGTTTCATAAGAAATTACCAAACTGTCTTCCAAAGTCGCTGAACCATTTTGCATTCTCATTCCCCCAAATGAATGAGAGTTCCTGTTGTTGCACATCCTCGCCAACATTGGGTGTCACTGATCCCGATTTGGCCATTCTAGTAGGTATGTAGTGGTGACTGCTCAAAATCAGTATAGTGCTATTTAATATTGTTTTCATGTCCATGTATTTCTGAATGGCGCCAAAACAGGTGATTCATCTGAACTGTCTGGTTGTTTTGGTGTCATGCAAAGATCTTGCTAAAGGGATTCCATGTATATGCTGTATTGTGATTAAGCTGGGTTATGCATTATTATTTACATATGTATATATACATACATGTGTATATATATGTACATATATATCCTATATAATAAAGAGGTAATATGCAAATTGACCATCACTCCAACACACAAGATGGCTGCCCCCATGTGGTCAAAGATAGCCGCCCCCATTTGGACACAAGATGTCCACCACAAGGGGCTGACAAGAGAGTGCAGTTAGGGGTGACCAGGCCAGCAGAGGAGGGAAGTTGTGGGCAACCAGGCCTCCAGGGGAGGGCAGTTGGGGGGGGACCCAGGCCTGCAGGGGGGGCAGTTAGGGGGGACCCAGGTCAGCAGGGTAGGGCAGTTGTGGGCAATCGGGCCAGCAGGGGAGGGCAGTTAGGGGCAATGATGCAAGCAAGGGAGGGCAGTTAGGGGTGACCGGGCCAGCAGGGGAGGGCATTTGGGGGCGACCAGGCCTGCAGGGGAGGACAGTTAGGGGTGACCAGGCCAGCAGGGGAGGACAGGGGCAATCAGGCTGACAGGGAAGGGCAGTTAGGGGTGACCAGGCCGGCAGGGGAACAGTTAGGTGTTGATCAGGCTGGCAGGGGAGTGGTTAGGAGGTGATCAGGCTGGCAGGCAGAAGCAGTTAGGGGCAGTCAGGCAGACAGGCAGGTGAACGGTTGGGAACCAGCAGTCCTGGATTGTGAGAGGGAGGTCCGACTGCCCGTTTAGGCCTGATCCCACCAGGCAGTCGGATATCCCTTGAGGGGTCCCAGATTGGAGAGGGTGCAGGCTGGGCTGAGGGACACACCTCCTCCCATGCACGAATTTTGTGCACCAGGCCTCTGGTCTATATAATAAAAGCCTAAGTGACCGTTACAGCAGAACGACCAGAATGACTGGTTACTATGATGTGCACTGACTACCAGGGGGCAGGTGCTCAACACAGGAGCTGCCCCTGATGGTCAGTGCACTCCCACAGGGGGAGTGCTGCTCAGCAGAAGCTGAGCTTATGACTGGCAAGTGCAGCAACAGTGGCGGGAGCCTCTCACGCCTCTGCGGCAGTATAAGGAGCAGCGAGCTGAGTGGTAAGGAGTGAGGGGTCCCAGACTGCAAGAGGGATGTCCGACTGCTGGTGGGCCTAAGTTGGCAGTCAGACATCCCCCGAGGGGTCCCGGACTGTGAGAGGCTGCATGCCGGGCTGAGGGGATCCCCTCCAGTGCATGAATTTCATGCATTGGGCCTCTAGTCTACACACACACACACACACACACACACACTGTTGATCAGGGAACAACATGGATTTGAATTGTGTGGGTCTATTTATATGAGGATTTTTTCAATAAAGAAAGCAAATGTATTTTCTGTTCCTTATGATTTTCTTAATACATTTTATTTTCTATACTAGTTTACTTTGTTGTAAGAATCCAGTATATAATACTTATAATAACAAATATGTGTTAATTGACTATTTAAATTAACAGTAAGACTTCTAGTCAACTGTGGGATATTAGCAGTTAAGTTTTGGGGGAGTCAAAATTATACATAGATTTTTGACCATGCATGGGGGCAAGCCTCTACCCCTACATTGCTTAAGGTAAATTGTGTGTAGAAATGTAATATAAAGGCATATAACATTCTAAAAACTGATTTTATCTACTAAGTTAAGAGAAATAGGCTGCCTCCTATTCATCATGCATTTAAAATAAGGAAGTAAGCATGCAATTTTTTTGTTCAAAATAGACACATATTTTAGCTGTAATTTCTTGCTCACATATAATATTCTCTAAAGGAGGCAATTTACTTCATCAGAACAATAATTTAACTACTAATGTCTTTAACTTCTAAGCTTGACAGGAACCAACAAATAAGTGTAGCCAACTGCAAAGAAAAAAAAATCAACATGTAATTACCAAATATTGTATACTAGAGACCCGGTGCATGACATTTGTGCACCAGGGAGGTGGTCCCTCAGCCCAGCCTGCGCCCTTTAGCAGTCTGGGAGCTCTCGGGGGATGTCTGACTTACGGCTTAGGCCCATTCCTGCTCCCCACAGGAGCTGCCCCCTGGTAGTCAGTGCATGTCATAGCGACTGATCGTTCTGCCGTTTGGTCAATTTGCATATTACCCTTTTATTATATAGGACTAGAGGCCCGGTGCATGAAAATTCCTGCACTCGTGAGGGGGGGGATCCCTCAGCCAGGCCTGCACACTCCGGCAGTCCTGGAACCCTCGGGGGATGTCCACCTACCAGCTAAGGCCTGCTCCTCGGGGGATCTGGCCTAAGCTGGCAGTCAGACATCCCTTTGGCAGCCCAGGAGCCATCAGCCCAGCTGTGGCTGAGCGGATCTCCCTCTGTGGGAGCACACTGACCATCCGGGGGCAGCTCCTGCATTGAGCATCTGCCCCCTGGTGGTCAGTGCTCATCATAGCGACTGGTTGTTCCCAGTTGTTCCACCATTAGGGTCAATTTGCATATTACTCTTTTATTACATAGGATAAGCAATGGCTACGTCTTTCTTTGGGGAGACAAAATCATGGATGTGAATCCTCTGCCTCCTTTACTTGTTGCAAGTAAATAATACTACCTAATGACAAAGCCAAATATACTAAAGAGAAAAAGTACATGCAAAGGTTGCTAACAAGTTTTCGTTTTAGACTGAGGAAAAATGACTGGATATTATTCTTCTTACTTTGTTTTCAACCTGTTGAGTTGAGCAAAATAACATAAATGAGGTCCTAGCTGAGATTATTTATTGAAGCAAAACAAGAATTAGAAAGGGTGGTGACACATACATCATTGCCACTGTTATAAACAGCTTCAAAATTTCAGTCTCAGTTGAGTGTATTAAATAAACTCTATGAATGACTGACTGGGCGGCAAAATTATATACCACCGGGATAATTATAGTTCACAGTCAGATCTAATGGGATCTGCATAAATCAGGGTATTGTTTGCCACAAAGTGTATTTATACTTGTCAAATGATTGTAATTGGACATTTACAAAGGACCATTTCAATTTATAAACATGACTTTTTAAATGAATATTTATAAAGCACTTGTTAAAAAAATAAATTCACTCAGGTAATTTTGAACTGTGATTTTACAGCATGCAATATTAAATCATCTCTTACTAAGGAAAACATCTACTAAGCATCTGTTAATAATAAAGCTCAAAATAAGTTATAGATAGGATACTTTCAGCAGTTCACAGGAGAAAGTATTTCATAATATCTATGTAGCATCAAAAAACAGTAGCATAAATTTAAATTCTAAGCAGTGGGGCTAATTTTTGTAGAGAGAATAGCACTAAGATGATACACATTGACACACAGATACAAATCTCATACCTGTACAGCTTATATAAAGCCTGACAGATAATTCTACCTATGTTGTAAAACTTATAAAAATGTAGTAATTATGTATTACAAAAATTATCAGGAATTATGAAGTCAAATAAGGCTTTTAATGTGCCACATATTCTACTTTGGAAGCCTCAGCTTTGGATTTGAATTTTTTTCATCATATTCAGTATTACTTCTTTCATTAGTTGAATTAACATTACAAAGGATACCCTTTCATAGAGTCTTTGACTCTTAAGAACATGACCTGTTTTGGAGTGTACACAACCCCTCTAAGGACCCAATTCTTTCAAATCTTTGGCTAGCTATCTACTCTGTAGCTACTCCTGTTAATCTGATGACTAGTATATATATCATGGACAACATTACTGGAAAATGCACACTCTCATTTGTTGCTGGGACATGGTCCACAAAAAACTTCCTAGTTTCTGGGAAGGGCTGGACTGCCAGAAGCTAAGATGTCTCCCATAAAAACAACCCCAAGACAGAGAAGCTTTTGTGGCCTCTTCCTGTCTCCTTTCCAGCATGGGGTCTGCTTGGTTCCCCTTTGACCATCCAGGGTTGAGTATTGCCTGTAGGTTACGCGGGTCAACAGGAACATAGCAGCTGGTTGAGATGGAACAAAGGCATCTAAGGCAAATGATATGCATCAAAATAACATACAGCCTTTTCAGTTCTATGTATAGAATCTCTATCCTTACTGGAAAAAAACTTCCTTTTCTACCCAACTCCTGCCTACCCAAGTAGAATGGTGTAGTTTTATTATTTTTAAATAATATATTTTTATTGACTTTAGAGCAGAAGGAAGAGAGAGAGGAACATCAATGATGAGAGAATCATTGATAGGCTGCCTCCTATTCGCCCCACACTGGGCATCAAGCCCCCAACCCAGGTATATGTTCTCACTGGGAATCAAACCGTGACCTCCTGGTTCATAGGTTGGTGCTCAACCACTTAGCCACACAGGCTGGGCTAGTTTTATTCTTGAGATATGCATTTTCTGCCAACAAAGCTTTATCTCTTCAGGAGGAAAGACAGTTTTATGTTTTCTTTAGAGATTGGAGTATCTCCCACTTTAACTTAATACCTTCCATCTAATAGGGATTGCTTGTTTCTCCCTAATAAAATCATATGTTTTACAGTTTCAATTAGCATTTACTCTGCCTTCTTAGAACATCTTTTCAATTTGGACTTGATTTCTAATGTAATTTTATCATTCAAGATTCAGTTACATCACTATATTGTCTTTAAATCTTTTTCTCTCATTCATAGCCTATATCATATTCTTCTCTGAAGATTCTACATATTGTTGACCAAACTTTTCATAATATTTAAAGAAAAAATATTTTCAATTCAAGTGTGGGATCCTGTGTCCAAAAGCCTGGGTATTTATTGAACACTATACCCTCAGTGCCTATATCTAATCAACACATGTTCAGTTTATGAAGGGATTATAACTCTATGAAAGACTTGATTCCTCAAAAGAAATCCCATCTATTTTAAAACTTGAATGTAGTTCCTATATTGCATTAACCAATTAAGATGATTTGTCTAAGTCTTCAGATAATGAAAGAAAAATACTAGATTCAGGCAATGGACATATTGGCAGAGGACTGGAAGGGAAAGTTAGATCATGCTTCTGTCTGAGCTGAACCTTCCAGTGCCTTCCCATGTTTTCGTCTGTAGTCATCTGTACACCTTCCTATACTCTCTCCTGTCTGACAAGGAATAGAAGTCCTGGTACCATATTTATCAAACTCTTTCTTCAGAGATCCTCAATATGATGAACATTCTACATATCCAGATACATTTATATGGACTTTTGAGATAGAAAAGAATAAAAAAACAACAACATTGCTTTCTTTTGCAGTTGCAATGCACAAACACAAGGCTTCCCAGACATGACATTTTGCAGCAACTTCTAGATCTTTCTTCTGTAAGTGCCTTGGGAACCCATTACAAGAAAACATTCTGAATGTCAAAGAAGGTGGCCTTTATAAAAGTATTGCAAACACTGAGGGGGGAAATAATCTATATCCAACAGGCTTATTTTTATGAGGAGAAATCTCTGGCCTCTTCATATTGGAGAGGATCTCCTGTAATTATGGGGCCACCAGGTGACTGGCTGGTTCCCCTGGGACATAAAGCCCTATTAGTGAGTCAGTGTTGACCTTTGCTGCTGGCTGGTTAGACACTCTGCAGCAGTGGTTGTGGCAGGTGAGCCTTGCTGAAGGAAAGTTCATGTTTAAAGTCTTAGTATAAGCCTCACCTGGACCACCACAGCTACATTGAATGTAAACCAGCCAAGCAAGCATCAGGATGGCGAAAACGTTATCCATAAATTCAGGCCCTGTCAGCTCAGAAAACTCATCTTAGGCTTTCATTTTGGGTCTATATTCTGGCACTACTGTTAAAACATAATATCCTTTAGTGTCTGGCAAAATGTCCAACACAATATTGCTTAACAACAGGAACACACTCTGGAAATTCTCTTTTTGGGGCTGTCTTTTAATACACCCTGGAAAACTGCAGCAACTCATTAAAAACAGGATCAACAGTCTCTACCCCGTTCATAAATGAAGATGTTTTGTTGTGAAAACTCACCCAAGGATATTTTTCCATTGATTTTTAGAGCGAGTGGAAGAGAGAGGGAGAGACAGAGAGAAACATCAATGTGAGACAGAGAGATACATCTATTGGTTGCCTCCCTCATGCACCCCAACCAGGGCCAGGGAATCTGCAACCAAGGTACATGCCCTAGGCCAGTGCTCGGCAAACTCATTAGTCAACAGAGCCAAATATCAACAGTACAACGATTGAAATTTCTTTTGAGAGCCAAATTTTTTAAACTTAAACTTCTTCTAACTCCATTTCTTCAAAATAGACTCGCCCAGGCCGTGGTATTTTGTGGAAGAGCCACACTCAAGGGGCCAAAGAGCCGCATGTGGCTTGCGAGCCACAGTTTGCCAACCACTGCCCTAGACCAAAATCAAACCCGGGAACTTTCAGTTCATGGGCTGACACTCTATCCATTGAGCCAAATCAGCTAGGGCATGAAAGAAGATTTAAATAACTGGCTGAGAACAAGGAATGGTTAGTGGAAGGAAAAAGTGAAAGGGGGAAAAAGCACAAACTACAACTTTGTGACCCATTACAGAAAAAAGAACTTTAATGACTACAGTTTATATATTTTTTACTTGCTCTATTAGTCGACTTCTTTTCTTCACTCCTCATTTACTATTTTCACAAAGTATTGGTGATTCATATAAATTCATTTTTATGAGCTAAATATATCCAAGAAGGGTTGCAAGTGAATTTATGGAAGAATTAATGTTACTCAGGGATGGATTTGATCATTGATGGTATTTCTGGTCCCTAATTTGGGGGGAGAGATTAGGAAATCTTTGTATGAAGAATGGCTCTATTTTATTAGAAGGAATCATGCAGTTTTTATCATTATCGCAGATTAAAATTTTAAATATTGGCCAAAGTGGTGTGAACTCTATTACCTATTGTTTCTTTTGGCACCCAGCATTTGTTCCCAACCTCTCCCATGCTCGCTCTTCATTCTATCACAAGAGCTAACAGCCTGGAAACTAGAATTTTCCAGGCTCCCCTTATATCCAAGTTTCACTATATGATTCATTTTTGGTGATAGGATTCTGTATTTTGATTTGAATCTTTAGCCCATATAATTAGCTATCATATAATAATTTTATGTACTTACCTGTTTTCAGTCTCCCACACTATAATGGAAGTTGTATGAGGGCAGGGATTATTTTTTATCATTATCTTTCACTACTGCACCTTTGATGTCTAGAACAGTATCTGTCACATAGTAGGGACTCGGTAACATTTGCTGATTGAATGATTAATAAATGAACGAATGTGAAAGCTAAGAGGAAATATAAGAAAAAACAATAATTTTATATGGATGTGCGCATTGAAATATTTTACATGGACAAGAATCATCTCAATCTTTTGGTTGTTAACACATATAGAGATATGGGCCAGGCTAATTTTTCAGCTCACTTACAGTGTTCAATATACAAAAGTACAAAAAGAAAATAACTGAAATCTCTGGTGAATGTGAACAATGAGAACAATTCTTAAATTTCTGAAACGAAAATTTAGGAAATGAAACACACAAATAGAAAACTGGCTAGCGGTTGCATTGTTGAATAAAAAGTTACTGGTTGTGCAAGTGGAATTGAATGTCACTGACATCTGTAGTCAAGCAGAATGGGAGTGTAATTTGTTGCCTGTAATTTTCTAATCCTGAACACTAGATGTTTTACTTTTGCCCTCCTACACACATCAGAGTTGTTCCCCCACTGCTAGTATATATGTCTGTTTTCAACTCCTAGTGGGCAAAGTACATGTATCGGTGATCTTTGTGTATCTCAGGACACAACATAGTTTCTCACAGGGGAGGAAAAACATTTTTATTGAATCAAATTGAATGAAAAGATTTGATGTGCTTGAATAGCTAGCTGGAAATCCTCTACACTTAGGGAGTTCAATTTCATAAATGCTAGTAGCACATTGACTGAGGTCATATAAAAGTACCACAAACTTAAGTAAAAGAGTAAGCTTTCAAAACAAAATCATAGCTCTGGCTGGGTAGCCCAATTAATTGGAGTGTCATCCCATACACCAAAAGGTATCTGGCTTTATTTCGGTCAGGGTATATATCTAGGTTTTGGGTTCAATCAGGGCTCATATGTGAGGCGACCAATTAATATTTCTCTCTCATATCTCTCTCTCAGTCTCTCTCTCCCTCCCTCCCCATTCTCTTCCTCTAAAAAGCAAAACAAAACAAAAAAATCATGATGGATTGACCAATTATTCTTCCCTATGTAGGATTTGTGATACCTCTCAGTATTTCCTTTCAATCAAACACATTCTTGCAAAATAAGCATAGGAATCACTTTTTAAAATGTTTAAATAATTCATAAATTAAAACATTTTATATCATACTTGCATTGTCAGTCATTTGAAAATTCTAATATCAAAATTGATATATATTATTTTAAAAAATTAACCCTGAAAACTGTTGTCCACACTTAATAGAACATTCTTCATTTGGAATTGAAAGAGGAAAAAAGTGCACAGCTATTTATATTTTATTATTCAGGTTTTGACCTTATTTTACTTATATTTTATGTTTATTATAAATCTCTTTAAATGTAGATGAGTCTCTTTCTCCCTGTAGTGGCTCACTGAACGGATAGTTTGGACATTTCTTCCTCAAAAAAGCATGCATAAAGTGTCATGATAAAATCTAATTTACAAATGTCCTATATTAGGATTCAACTGTTTCTGCATACTCGACTTAGTTATACCACTTGTTAAATAAATTTGAATGTCGTATGTGAGATTTTTGTTGGTGAGACGTATTTCATGGGAGACTCGGTTGTCCAAGTGTTAGCTTCGTCAACTTGAGATTTGAAAAGCCAAAATCAAGAACCTCTTTCATTTCACTTTTTCTAAAAAATAACTTGTTAGGTAGCAATAATTAAACTTTCATTTTAGGGGAAAAAAGCATAGGTGCTACAAGTTTAGTATCAGACAATGCTGATATTTGTTGTAGGAATACATCTCTAAATATCAGTTTTAAATGCATGCAGTAGCTACCTATAGTGCTGTAACACTGGCCACTTGGTGCTGGATTATGGTAAGCAGCAGCGTATCTAAAGTTCACAAAAATGCTTTGCGAATTGTGAGGTGCACAAAATGTGTAAAGTAGCATTTGCTTTGGATATCTCAAGTTAGAAGTCTAGAAATTTCACAGCATTTCTCTAATCACCATGTTGAACTGTTTGCCAGTCCTACTAATTTTATATTTAGAAAGATGCTTTGTATTATTTAATACAAAAATATATGTAAGGCATATATTATATTAACATTATACATTATTATTTAACATAGTGTTATTCAGTTTTATCATGTATACATATGTAGCATGATATTTTTTGAATCCATTGATCTCTGACTTTCCCCGAGAACCCTCAGCTCAAAAAATTAATCCCATTGTTAAAGTAAAATATAGAAATCATTTCATTCCACAATACAATGTTATCAGGTATTTATCAAAAAATAGCAAAGTAGTCAGCGCTATGTAAAACACCATTTTTCTGAACAGAGAATATTCATGCACTGTCAAGGGGATACAGTAAGTGAGTTAATATGTTTTTACATATTTAATTTCTGAGATCCTATGAGGTCTGACAGTTATTAAACAAGTAATTAAGAGACATTATGCAATTACATTTAACTTGCTTTCATATATGATGTTTAATTTAAAATGTGATTTTATTATGGTTTTCATGATAGACATTTATAGTCAATTTCAGGAGATAGTGAACTTAGCATATGACTTAATTTTTAATAGTTTTCCTTGTAGAAAGAAACTTAACATATTTACAATTAGTACTGTGGTGAAACCCTATTAGATTTTTTTCCCAAATCAAATTTACTAGTCTAAATTTATAATAAAAATATTTTGAGTTTTGAATTTTTAAGTCCTAAATCACCTTAAGCAGAAATGTAATCAGTGCCTTAGAGTATGTCTGTCAAAGCTAATGGAACAGGGTATAACATATTCTGTTCATTTAGCCTATTTTAATGATAAAAGTATTTAACCATATTGTGAGCTCTTGATGCTAGGCACTCATTTGAAAGACTATAAAAATAATTGCAGTGTAATAATCTGGTTTAAAAGTCATAGGCCATTTAAATTTTAAGTGTTTTTGAACTTTTTAAAAACAATTTTGTGATGTATTCAGTATCAAACAATTGTAATGGTAGGGTTTAATAATTTGGTTTATGTTGTGCTAAATTTAAGGAGAATCACAAGAGAAATGCCTGTGCTATTTCCTAAAGTCCAGCCTCTGTGTTCCTCAGGTCTGTCACCAAAAGTTAAAATTGGAGGTTATTCTATGTCTCACTTGATTTTATTTCTGAAATATGTCTTGTGTCTGTTTGGAACTTCCCCTCCCCTTTAATTTGGGTCTCAGTGCTTCTCAATTTTACTCTTGAACCTCTTGAATGAGCTTTAAAGCTTCTTCGTTTCAATCCATCCTTCTTCTGCTGCTTTCTTACTAGAGTTTCAATACTTTTATGTCAATCTTTTGCTCAAAATCTCTTTACTTTCCTCTAAGCCTCAGTTACAAAAAAAAAGTGCATATAGTCTAACTCAAAAGCTCCACCATTCCTACACACACACACACACACACACACAGTCTGTACTCAAGTGACCTTTGCAGCTTTACACATGTCCACATGTTCCTTCTATTCTAGGAACACTGGAGTACCAATTCCAACAGGTATTTACATTTCACCATTGCTATGTTTTGCTGCCAGAATCTTAATAATGGAATTCCTTTCTTCCTTCTTCTCATCCTCTGCCCAGCTCAGCCTGGTCAGTTTTTAGGTGGACTTAATGGACTTGCTGGTTCTCCCCACAGGACCTTTCCTTTCTCTCTCTATGGGGAATTAATTTTCTTCAAGTTTGTACTCCTTCTGGCATAGTACTTAGCCCGTTCTGCCTGAGTTAGCATTATTACAATTGGCAATATTTTCTCCACTATACATGCATATTTGTGAGCAGTTATCTCATATTCATTTGTGTCTCTTCCTCCTTAATACTCAGAAGGAGGATTTCATGGAGTTTAATATCAATAAACATAGAAGGAAGAAATGAAAAGAAGAAAAAGAGAGGAAGGAAATATGATATTCTGATTTGTCCCTGCTCAGATTTCCTTTATAAATTAATGGATCACTTTAAAATTTTGATAATTTATACAGATGTCCCACTACGTGTACATAATATTTCAATAACAAGTTTATGAGGAATCAATTGCCCCTCCTCACTCACACTCCACTTGCTCTTTTGAGATTTGGTATTTGTGGGGAAGGCTTGCTTTGTGATCTTCTCTACTTATTTGTCATGAGTTGAATGATAAGCTTATAAACAAGTTCTATAACCCTCTCATCTAAACTAACCTTGCAGAAATCCCTCTGTTTGTCTGAACAACATTTAGCCCCAAAATCACTTTTATCTGAAGGACCAATAAAAACACTTTATTTTCTCATGCATAGTTTTCTATTTAATCATGACCCAAACATTCTTCTGCCTACAATTTCTTTGAAAATTACATCAAGGCTCTGTAAACCACTCTTTCACATGTTGCTTTCAGATGGTTCTTGAGTTCTTTTTCTAAATATGTGACTTTGCCACATAACAAGAGTTGAAAGAGGCTTTTCTTCTGCTTCTATATTTACTGCAGTAAATATCAAAGAGGGTGAAACAAGGAAGCGAGATAATGAATGCCTTTAGTCACTAAAATTCAACTAGCCCCTGCAATTTTATGCAAGAGATCGAAATGTATTTCTTGATTCATTTATGATTTTGACTTCATTTTTGCTATCATTATAGAAGCAATTCATTTTTAAAGTCACTTTATTAAAGACCATATCATATGAAATATAATGGTTACTTTTATTTCTCTTTCAAGAACTCCCTATTTAACCTGAAAATGGTGACCCTAGTTAATAAAAATTAGTGCAACAATTGCATGAATTGAGTGATTACTGATATGAACAACTTATAGTACTCACATTGGCTGGAAAAGTTCCTTCTTTTAGCATTGCCAGGGTAATTACATGTGTTAAGAATTCTAATGTACTTTTAAAATTAAAAGTTGATATGAGAAAACAAATTTTTTTGGTCAGAAAAAAATCACTAATCTAAAATAACTACATCATTTGTGTGCAGAGAATGACTATGAAGAGGCAGCTGTAACAGAGTGAAATTGAAAGAGGACAGTGATATTCGGAATCCCTGGGTTTGAGTCTCTGTGTAATGTTGGACAAAACACTTTTCTACATTTGTGAGCTGCTGATTATGTATCTTCTAAAATGTGAATAGCAGCTTGTGTCTCATTGCTGATAGGGTTACATAAAGTCATTTATATGAAAGCCCCATAGAACAATGACTGGCATTTTATAGCAATGATTACAGTTTAATGAATGTTTTCTAGATACCATGTTTTTCTTTGGATAATTTTATATATATCTTCTTTTTTTGTTTGTTAACCCTCACCTGAGGATATTTTTCCATTGATTTTTAGAGAAAGTGGAAGGGTAGAGGAGAGATAGAGAGAGAAACATTGATGTGAGACACATTGGTTGCCTCCTGCATGTGCCCTGACTGGGGGAGGGGATGGAGCCTATAACCAAGGTATGCACCCTTGACTGGAATCACACCCATGACCCTTCAGCCCATGGGCCAAAACAGCCAGGATATTTCTTAATTATTTTCAAATTTCATTTTTAATATTTTGTCACATTGAAGACATACCTGTTTTTTATTTGATTTCTTTTTTTTTAAATCTTTATTGTTGGAAGTTTTACATATGTCCCTGTCTTCCCCCATTGGCCTCTTCATTTTTTCCTGTATTCTTGTTCTGTGAAATTATGGTTCTCCAAATTGTACATATTTTTCTGACACAAACACTCATACACACATATTTATATTTATTTATTGATTGATTTTTATTGATTTTTTAGAGAGAGAGGAAGGGAGAGGGAGAGAGAGAGAGTGCAATATTGATGTGAAAGCAAAATATCCATTGGTCGCCTCCTGTACACCCCCTACCAGGATGGAACTTGCAACCCTGTCAGTGCACATGCCTGACTGGGAATTGAACTGACAACTTTTCAGTGCCTGGGATGACAACCAATCAACGGAGCCACACCAGCCAGGGCCACATATTTATATTTCAGTAGACCGACATTATAATATTTTCCAGTCCTAGCTTAATGCACCTCATATACCACTGGTGTTACACATTTCTGCTTTGAGAAATATTGTCCTCTGTATTGTTATTCTTATCACAATTCACAGACTCAAAGTGGAGAGGGCTCATATTATCATCCTTTTTAGCAAATAAGAAAATCAAAGCACAGAAACTATAAGTAGCTTCCTAATAGCAACATGGAGGCATAGTAAGTGACAAACAACCAGGTTTCAATCTCATTTCTACCTAACTTAAAATTCTGTCTTCTTAGCATGAGGACACAGTGCGCTGTCATAGTGTATTTCTAATGAATAAAACAATGGATGTGCCTGCAGGAATTATGTCTCATTTTATTTGAAGTTAAGGTCACACAATACATATATGTGCTTAATTTATATTGTTGTATTCCTTAATAATAGAAGGGGTTGCCTATCAAATGTATGCTTAATGAAGACAAGGAGTAGTGATTTAACATCTTTGCATTGTCAATCGGAACATTTTCCTTCTAACCAGAGCCCCAATATCAAGAAAAGGCAGACCCAAATTTAATTTTCTTTAAGTATCCAAGATTTTTCCTCAGATTTCCTACTACTAAATAAAGGTAGTTATTCTAATGAGGAGTTGACAAGTGTCCATCTGAGAAAACTAGACTGGGATACCTTAGTTTTATCTGCCCGTCTGTTCCTGATGCTGTCAGAGAGCTCAGTGGTCTATACCCAGGCAACTTCTCTGTCATTCTCAACACTGCCAGGATACAGAGAGTTCTTAATAATTTGTTCTTAATAATTTGGCTATCTACTTTGTGGTACATTCCACTAATACCTTAGAAATGCTGAATTTATGTCAAGTTTTGCTGCACACCAATGTTGACTATAATATTCAAGTATTCTCTAGGCTTGTCAGGCCAAATTATTTGAAATCACCCATTCTTTTGGGGTCATTCTCTATTTAATATCTCCTGCAAAAATGTTTGGGAACTATCATACTCAATTCCTCAATAGTCCTGAGATTTCTTTGGGGGTAATCTGGTCAATTTTACTCCAAATTTCTGCTTTCTGCTCAGATCTATTTTTTTCATATTGACTTACCACCTCCCCTCATTTATTTCACATAGGACTACTAGCACAAGGCCACTGACTTTAATAGATTTTTAATGAAGGATTGATTACAATATAAAAAATACATAATAACAAATAATAGTGAAAGATTAATATTGAAACTAGATATTATTCTTGCTAAAGTTCCTCAATATTCTTTAACCCAAGGAGTATATCACTTATTTTTGTATTTTAATCTTAGCCTATGCACAGGTGCTCTGACCTCATTTAGAACATTTTATTATCGCTCTTCTCTACTTCCTGGTATCCACAACTCCTTAGGAACAACTAAGGAAACATTCAAATAGCTTCCTTTTTTTAATCTAAAACTATACTTTAAAAATAACCAGTAATGCATTTTCCAAACTAAAGCTTCATCTTCCTCTGACATAATTCTCTCTTTTCTAAAGTTTGGATATATTGTGGCCATTAATGTTTCTTAATTTTCCTTCTTGTTGCATTGATATATTATTACCTCATGGAATTCTTAACTCAGCACATTGTGAAAACAATAGGACAATGTGTGGTAAGGATTATACATTTTCAAATTCCCTTTGAAATGATAACTTAAATGATAGCTTAAACAATAGTAAATGTTGATTTTAAATTCAATCTTTATTCATCTGAAGATTTGGTGATGTGACAGTTTGTTTGTCTAAGAAAATGATGGTCTAGTCTAGATTCTACTTTTTTTGTCTGTTTCCTCCTGTCTATGTCTTCTACTCTTCTGGGAATTTTGCCTCTTTCCTGATGGCCTTTAAAACTAATTCTTTGATAAAGAGGCCTCAACATCAAAGTACTCAACTTTGAATTTCTGCAGTTGTAAGGTTGCAAAAGGAATAAAATAATTTTATAAAGTGGAATTATAGCACTGTAATATAAAGTTCTAAAATTAGTTCTTATTCAAACATCCTCTCTTTCCTTCCTTAAACACACACATATATATTGAATACAGGTATTTATCCCTGGAAATATTTTACTAATATTTGTATGCTTTGAACATCTCTGGCAAAATGAAAATAAAAAGGAGACTGATTACAAAGTGAATTTGAATATATCTTGGCCAAGATGCAGAATTTCATCTCACTTTATTGACTGGGAAAAGTAATAACATTCTCCATTATTTTTAATAATAATCATTTTTGGTTACCTTTATTTATTTATTTATTTATTTATTTTTAAAATAAATCTTTATTCAGATTATTACAATTATTGCTCCTTTTTCCCCCCATAGCTCCCCTCCACCCATTTCCCACCCCACCTTCTGCCCTTACCTCCCCCCCACTGTCCTCATCCATAGGTGTATGATTTTTGTCCAGTCTCTTCATGAACCCTCCATACCCCTTTCCCCCTGAGAATTATCAGTCCACTCCCTTTCTATGCCCCTGATTCTATTATATTCACCAGATTATTCTGTCCCTCAGGTTTTTAATTCACTTGATTTTTAGGTTCACTTGTTGATAGATAAGTATTTGTTGTTCATAATTTTTATCTTTACTTTTTTCTTCTTCCTCTTCTTTAAGAATACCTTTCAGCATTTCATATAATACTGGTTTGGTGGTGATGAACTCCTTTAGCTTTTTCTTGTCTGTGAAACTCTTTATCTGCCCTTCAATTCTAAATGATAGCTTTGCTGGGTAGAGTAATCTTGGTTGTAGGTTCTTGCTATTCATCACATTGAAAATTTCTTGCCACTCCCATCTGGCCTGCATAGTTTCTGTTGTAAAGTCAGCTGACAGTCGTATGGGTGCTCCCTTGTAGGTAACTAACCGTTTTTCTCTTGCTGCTTTTAATATTCTCTCTTTGTCTTTTGCTCTTGGCATTTTAATTATGATGTGTCTTGGTGTGGTCCTCTTTGGATTCCTTTTGTTTGGGGTTCTGTGCACTTCCTGGACTTGTAAGTCTATTTCTTTCACCAGGTGGGGGAAGTTTTCGGTCATTATTTCTTCAAATAGGTTTTCAGTATCTTGCTCTCTCTCTTCTTCTGGCACCCCCATAATTCTGATGTTGGTACGCTTGAAGTTGTCCCAGAGTCTTCTTACATTATCTTCAACTTTTTGGATTTTTTTTTTTGCTTTTTGCTTTTTCGGTTGAGTGTTTTTTGCTTCTTTGTAATTCAATTCTTTGACTTGATTTTTGTGTTCCTCTTGTCTGTTTTTGGGTCTCTGTATAATATTTTTTATTTCAGTCAGTGTATGTTTAATTTCTAGTTGGTCCTTTTTCATATCTTCCAGGGTCTCGTTATATTTATCGGCCTTTTCTAGGATATTCTTAAAAAGCCTTATAAACGTGGTTTTGAATTCTATATCCAGTCGTTTGTTTTCCTCCATTTCTTTCGTTTGTGATCTGATTCTTTGACGCCGCATTTTCACTGCTTCCCTGAGTTGGTAAGGTAGATTTGTGTGCTAGGTTTCCAATATGGCCCAGTGGGTCTGCCTCCCCAGTTAACCTGAGGTGGACACTCTTGGTGCACCCCTTTGTAGACTGTGTGTACAGCCTTGTTGTAATTAAGTCTTGATTGTTGTTGGTATCACTGGGAAGAATTGACCTCCAGGCCAGTTGGCTGTAAGGATCAGCTGTGTCTATGCTGGGAGAAGTTCGGTGCTGGAGACAGCCTTATAGGATTAGACTTGCCAAATTGCAATAGCCTCTGTGCTCAGCTTGGATGGGGTGGAGTCTCAGTCTTGGCTTCCCGTCAGCCTTGCCCTTGCGTGCACGTGCGTGCCTTCAGACCTCTGCCTTCCCGGCTCCCGAGTCTCCGCCTGAGAGTCGAGACTCCCCCCACAAGAGCGTGGGTCCCCAGGGGCTCGCCTGGAACTGGGGTTCACTGCAGTCAGAACTGGGGCTCAGTGCATTCAGGAGCCTCTGACTCCCTTCCACTAGGGAAAGCCTGTGGCAACCTCCGCAGCCTTTGTGCGCACTGGCGCGCGCGCGCTTTCAGTCCTCCGCCTTCCCGGCTCCCGAGTCTCCGCCCGAGAGTCCAGACTCCCCCCATAAGAGCGTGGGTCCCCAGGGGCTCGCCCGGAACTGGGGTTCAGTGCAGTCAGAACGGGGGTTCAGTGCGGTCGGGGGCTTCCTTCCCCCTTCCGCCAGAGAAAGTCAGCCAGGCTCTCAGCCGCCCTTCCTCTCTGCGCGCACAAAGACCCTTTGCCGTACCTCCAATTCTCCGTGAGCTTTTCTCTTTCCTTCTAGTTGTAGAATTTTCACTCAGCCAGCTTTCCTGTGGTTCTGGATGGTGTCCGTTCTGTCTTTTAGTTGTAGTTTTGAAATTATTGTGCGAGGCAGCAGTTTAGGTGTTTACCTATACCGCCATCTTGGTTTCTCCCTGGTTACCTTTATTTAGATGCCAAATATGAAGTAAAGACCATCATATAATGCCATCCTATGGCAATGAAATAATACTCTTATAAACAAAATATTAATACTTGAGTAATGTTTATACAGTTTAACATTCAGTATACACTTGTAAAAAACAATCAAATATGTGAACCAGCTCTCAGTTACTGAGCCAGTTCTTAATATCCAATGATGTAGAAAGGCAGTGGCAAAATAAACAAAGGAGGAAGGGAAGGCAGGAAAGCACAGAACTCACATTAACATGACCTAGAATTAACTATTTAGATGGCAACTTTTCTATGTAGTTTCAGAATTCACTGCCTGTAAAGATATACTATTTTGTAAGGACCGAGTTCTATATTTAGGCAATATTAAGTATGATAATTATAGGTAGAATCAAAGTACCATGATCCCTATATATTGTTTCCACCTTGTGGAAAACATGCATATTATTAGTAAGACTTTTATCTTCATCAGTTGAAAAGGGTTGTTATAACAGTATCAAGTTTATAAAGGAGATATTTTATGAAATTTCTGAGTAAAGTGCCTGACTCATAATAGGAACTGAACATTTTAAATTCACTCTCCCTTGAAGATAGCAGTTGAAAATAGTAGAAGACTTGTTAACAGTTTGCAGGTCTCCACCAATAGATTGAGTACCTGGGTCAAATTTAGGCCCTAGACTATTCATGGTAGAAAGTGCAGTTGTTACTCCATTTCTCCATCCTACTCTCAGTTTTCAGAGGAAGAAACAAAGTATAACTGCAAAGTTATACCTTAACGATCCTGCATCATTACCTTTTAACTTTAACTTCTAATTTATCTTGTAGGCATGGTTTTTATTTTTTCTAGTACAACTAATTTTAGCAATTTATGTATATCCTTCTGTACTGTACTAGTATTTTTCTATTATATAATTTAAAGAAAAATAAAACATTGATTTCTTGATTTATTTAAATAATCTCTTTGACATATAGATATCAGATTGAGAACTGAAGAATTTACTCAATTAAAAGCATTGTAATGATGTTCTCTTGAGATATATATTCATATTCAAAAGAACAGAATTTTAAGAGAATTAAGAAACATAAAAAGTATGTCCATCTCTCCTTACACTGTTATGTTTTCAAGTGTCACAAACAAGCTTTGATATCAGAGTGCTGAGTTTGTTGAAAACAAAACAAAAAATGCTTCCTTAAGCTACAAGTAATATGCAATGAAACTGCTTGATAAACATGATTGCCTAGTCAAAAATTGCATTCTGCCAGAAAGTACCTGTATTTAATATCACTGTCCAATTTTAAACGTTTGCAGACTGCATCAAGGAAAAATATAATGATCTGACATCGCTTGGGATGCAGTTGATTATGTTTGTGGGCAGCATTTTCATAGATTTTATATTGCATCAAAAATGCTGACAAAATCAACATGTTATATTATTTAAAAATTATAATACTGCTTTGTTGATTGATGGGCACATTTATTTAATATATGTATTTTAGTCAAAGAGTGTCTTGAAATTATAGAGCCATATCCTGTTCTCAGTTATTCTTAATAATGTAAAGTCATTTTTTACTTTGATGGAGGAAAAAGGGATTTTAGGGAACTGTTTTCAGTCAAATTATTTTAGCTAGATATATAAAACTTTATTTCTATAGGTCTCAGAAGATTAAACCTTCCCCCCCCACTCCTGTTTAGACTGAGGAACTAAAAAAGAGTGCTGATTTTTCATCTGACTGTCCAGTATGTTAGCTTAGGTGAAAAGTTCTTTTGTTTTCCCTTGATATCTATTTATCTTGAATTTTGTAATGATGAATTCTAAAAAAACAGTGAATAGCCTTCTTCAATAGTAGTCTCCTGATAGATGCAGGGGTCTTTATCCTTGGCTCTGCTGTTCCAGAATGGATCCAGTTATGTCTGTGTGCTCATCATCTCCCCCCTGTGGGCCACTTTGCACACGCTCAATGTGAGACTGAGGCAGAAGCATTTCTACTGGAGTGATTTAATAAATCATGAAGCACTCTTTTCATTTTCCTTCTCTTTCCTATCCTTTAGCCTGAAAATGAAGGGACTTCTACAGTTGTCTGAGTTTCATGAATTCTCAACCAGTGGGTGGAATTGGGTTGCACACTTATTTGATTGGTCTTAGCCACTTGGAAATGCTTGGATCATTATGGTTGTTCATTGTGAGAAAAATGTTAACAATGTTGGTTCCTAGGAAGAGGTTTGGGATAGTCAGAGATTCCATTGCAAAAACCTATTTACCTGGATTATTTGGGGAAATTTATGATTGATCTATATATTTCCTGATATGAGACAGGGCAAATAGCTTGGAAAAAAATCAAGCTCATCATACATAGGAACAGAAGATACTTCTGGCTAATCTCTGTGTTCTATATAATTTAAAATGTATTTTTTTCTTCCTTTTTTTTTTGAATATTCTTCCTTCCCAAACTCACCATTTTTACACATATTTACAAAAAGCCTGTGCAATTTTATGTCTTATTCTAAAAGAGGATTTCCTTCCAGACGATGTCATCTGGAAGTGGGTATATCCCAAAGAATTAATATACAAGCACTGGCTAATATTTCAATAGTACCACCAATATACTTTTAAGATAGGAAATATTTTTGACTTAATAAAAATACTCCGGTAATGTAAAATATTTTGATGATGCTCACTCCCCACATATAACAACTATAACTAGTGGCCCAGTGCATGAATTCATGCACATTGAAAGGAAGTTAATTAGAAGAAATATTTTAATATAGCTATTTGCCCTTTCTCTATAATAGAAGTAACAACCAAATTAATGATTGACAATGACAGATCGAAACACACGTGTGCGTTTGGCACCAGTGAGAGCTTTATATGTATTGCACATGTGAGGGTCAACTTAGCCTTTTATAGATATAGAATAAATTTGCTTAATTAGACGTGCTTTCTGATTTAGCTAAACTTTTTCCAGCCCAATAAGCATCCCAACTTCTCTTTCAGGTAATTGTCAGAAACACAGCAGTAAATATCAACATGAAGCAGATTATCATTGTAGATCACACAAGAAGAACAAAGGTTAAAATATTTAACTGCAGCATGTTTGGCTATATTCTGTGCAGTGAGAAAACCTGAAGTCATTTTCAAGGTCCACCATTTCTTTCTTCTTTTCAGTTGGGTCAAGTTTCTAAGCTTTCTAAATCTCTGTTTTTCAGCTAATGAAAAGAAAACAGAATTCCATCGAGTCTCCTATCTACCTACTCCAGGACTTCTGTGAGGATCAAATGAGATGAGGCACAAGAAAACGCTTCATGGACATTTTGTTAAAGTGTGAAATGTTTGCACCTGGCTATAAAGCAAGTCATGTTCTTGGGCTGAAAAAACTGCAAGGAGGCTAGTCGTTGCTAGGGAGAGGAAGCCGGGCATTGCTACATGATGTCATTACCCAGCGCCCTCAGTGACTGGGCTGGGCTGGGGGCCACATTTTGCACTTTGAGGTCTTGGCAGCATTGGCTGTGATTTGGTGGGCTATTGCTCCAAGGTGGTTAGTGGGGCCTGCTTTGTGGGCACCAGGTCTGTGGTGCCGTTTCTCTGTGTGCGTCATGGCAGCTCCTGCATTGAGCATCTGCCCCTTGGTGGTCAGTGCCCGTCATAGTGACTGGTCGGACGGTTGGACACTTAGCATATTAGACTTTTATATATAGAGATTATATTACAAACTATTTAAACTCAGTGTTTTGATGGCAGTGAGGCTGACGAAAAGGGGGCTGAAATTGTGGAAGTTGGACATTTGAAAGAGTGTAAGGGCGCTGGATCTAAGTGCTTGTTACTTTTTAGCTAAGGGTTTACTTTAAACTTAGGCACAACACTGAAAAGCAAACACTCTTAATTATTTGAGGTGTTAGAATACAGAGCTGAAGGATAATAGCGTATATTATAGAAACAAAAACTAAGTGAGTGGAAGCCCTGATAAAAGGAAGACATAGAGGGGTTGAACTCTAAAATGTCTTTGTAAACTTTGCCCAAATTATTGCTTGATCATTGAATTATGCATGTGACAAGGAGACTGCAGGGCATCTAGTGAAACCAGCGAGTGTGATCTGACAGAACTGAGTAGAAATTTCAGTTGCATTCCCCTCCAGAGAAAAGAAAGCTTGAAGTCACAGTCTAGACAAATTAATATCCTCCTAAGACAAAAATCAACTCTCTTCAAAGCAATGTAACTAAACTCGGGGTGTCTACGTTAATATTCAGTATGTCTTCTTTAAGAGGAAAAATGATCAGACATAATAAGAAACAGAAAAACCTAACTTATACTCATGAAAGCAATATGTCAACACAAACAAATTCTCAGATGACCCAGATGTTGGAAGAAGCAGAAAAGAGCTTTAAAGGATTATTACAAATGTGTTCAAATACCAGAAGGAAAATATAGTCATAATGAACTGAAATATAAGGCCTCTATGCACAGAAATTATATTTATAAAAGTAAAAACCAGTGAAAATTATAGAATTGAAAAGCACAGTGAAGAGAAAAATTCACTGAATGGGCTTAACAGTAGTGTTTAGAGTGCAAAATAATAAATCAATGACTTGAAGTGGTATCAATGTAACTTATCCAATTTGAACAATAGACTCAGTAATCAGTGGGACAAATGTATTTATTTGGAAGCTCAAAAGAGGAAGAGACAATAAAACAAAACAAATATTTTAAAATAATGAAATTTCTCCAATTTTGGTGTAAATTTCTATCTACAGTTTGAAGGAGCAAAGTGAATATCAAACAAGATAATGAAAACATTATATGCAGGGAAACAAAGATAAGAATGATCTCTTATAAGAAAAAATTGGAATCTAAGAATAAATGAAACAAAATTTTTGTGTTGAAAGGAAATAAAATTATCAATATGGGAATTTCTTCTAAGCAACTATAATCTTTAAATTGAAGTTGAAATAAAGATATTTTCAAATAAAAGAAAACAACCTTATTTTCCAGGAGACCTGCACTCCATACAACATGTTAAAGGGCATTCTTTATGCTAAAGTGAGGTAAATATCAAAGAAACTCAGATCTAAAGTTAGAAATATAGAGCACAGAAAATAAATTACATGAGAGTTAGATATTTCTAATTTTATAAAAAAGCATATGACTGTTAAAAGTTAAAATTATACAAAATTCAGTGTTTATAACAGCACAAAGAATGGGTAGGTTTTTTAAATGATACAGTTTTAAGGTTTTTATATTCCACACAAAATACTACAGTGTTAACTCTAAGTAGATCATGATAAGCTAAATATTCATATTTCAATCCCAAGGTTTGATCATTAAGAACTATTTAACCCATGAAAAAGCAGGAAAGAAGGATGGAGGAACACAAAAAAAATGATGGGACAAAGAAATACAAATGGAAAATGGGAAATTTAAATTTAACTACATCAGTAATTCCATTAATTAGACTAAACTCTCTAAAGAAAACACAGATTGCCAGTGTGGACTTAAAAAACACACCAAAGAACAATCCAACTGTATATTGTCTACCAGAGATACACTTTAAATAGGAAGACATAGAAATGTTCAAGGTAAAATGAAGGAAAACGATATACGATGAAAACACAACATATATGTAAGCTTGAGTAACTATATGCTACCAGCTGATGTGGACTTCAGTGTACAGACTATTACCACAGATAATAGAGGTGCTATCAGATGTTAATAGGTTCACAAGTTAATAAGATTAACAATTATTAGTATGTATGGACTAAATAGATATTCAAAATACTCGAAGCATGGGTTCCATCCCTGGTCAGGGCACATACAAGAATCAACCAGTGAATGCATAAATAAGTAGAACAACAAATCAATGTTTCTCTTTCTCTCTACCCCTTTCTCTCTTTCTCTCCCTCTCCTTCTCCTCTAAAATTTATATATAAAAAATTAAAAAATAATACACGGAGCCAAAAACTGACAAAACCAAAGGAGCAACAGGCAAATACACAATCATAGTTGGAGATCTTAAAACTCTCTCAGCAATTGATTGTTGCAGTATTAGATGAAAAAATAAGTAAGGACATAGAGGATCTGAACGGGATAATCAACTACCTTGTCATAATTGAAATTTATACAAATATTATGACCAACAGTATCAGAATACATATTTTATCAAATGCACATAAAATATTTACCAAGATGGACTTTATGTTGAACCATAAAAATGTCTCAGTAAATATCAAAAAAAATAAAATTTCAGAAACAATTTGTAATCTTCTACCAAGCAATTGACTGTTATTCAAAGATTATATCTTTTGAATATTTAAAATGTCTTATAATTGCTGTGGGCATTTGTTTATTTCTTGGGCATTTAATTTTATGTAGGTTATTTCTAGAAACTGCATCAACTTTATAGATCAGGGGTGGGGAATGGCCCATGGGTAGTGTAAAGCCCTCAAAATCATTTGATATGGCCCTGCCAAGGCATTAGAGATAAGTTAATTAAATGTTTGACCAAATATAGCAGGCTCATTTTTAAGTTGATAATTTTGTATGGCCCAAAAATGATGTTATAAATATCCAAATGGCCCTTGGCAGAAAAAAAGGTTCCCCACCCCTGTATAGATAACTTGAGGCCACAGGAAAGAAAAAAGTAAACGGAACGACCTTATAACGTATCTCATTGACAAGATGACTAATTAATTATCAGATTTAAAGTAAAGCATGGCAGTTGGGGAGAGGGTCATGATCCAGTTCAATTCTATGTAAGTTTTGGATATACTAGTCACTTTGGTAGAAACAACTAGAATTAAGTATATCACTGGAATGTATGGTGGTTCAGAGGACATATTAGCTGAGTATGTTGTTTATAAGTTTAAAAGAGCATCTAGGTATATGTACTAGCTCTCATTTTAGTTAACACTGCAGAGGATATCTTTTCACTCTTTCATTATTCACACATCTATACTGATTAGAGGAACTCCTTCCTAATAGAAAATGCATTATGTTTTGGAATGCTTCATGTCTGTAGCCAACCTTGAAGTACACCCTTGAATGTGGCTGTTAATCTAAAGGAAAATAGTTGTTAAATTTAGAAAAGCTCACCAACTTCAGCTACAGATCCATGCTTTTATTACTGATGAATATAGCTTTATGTATGTTAATAGAGGAGCTTTATGTGTCATTATTTTAATAGCATCACTTTTCTAAAGAAGGTACATTTAGCAGTGTGAAATGTTAGTGTTCATGGGTCTCCTCTTTTCTGAGTATGGGAAAGTTATCTTTCATCTGAGACACTGAAAGCACTTAAAAGACATTATCTCATTATCTCTGTAACATCTTCTGACAGAATTGGCTTGTAGTATAATTCCCATTTTATTGGTGGATAGAGTCATGCACATTATGGTTTTATAATTTAGCAAGGCAGCTGATCTGCCCTGGCAGAAGAGCTCTCAGCTTTACTTTGTCTTGGAAATTTGTCTCATTTATGTCTTCACATTTCTAGTACAGACATGACCTTAATGTTCCCAGAAACCAACTATTTAAGTGGTCATTTGTCCAATGACTTTTTCTTCCAGAAGAAATATTTCTGAATTATACTGTATTTCATTTTGACATGGAGGAGAAATGAATAACGTTTTGGATAACTGAAAGAAATTGATTTGGGTCATTTTGTAGATTCAAATGAATAATGGAACTCTTTTTTAAAAAATATATTTTTATTGATTTTAGGGAGGAAGGGAAAGGGAGGGAGAGCTAGAAACATCTGTGATCAGAGAGAATCATTGATCAGTTGCCTCCCGCATGCCCCACACAGGAGATTGAGCCCACAACCCAGGCATGTGCCGTGACTGGGAATTGGACATTAACCTCCTGGTTCATAGGTCAATGCTCAACCACTGAGCCACACTGGCTGGGCAATAAGAGAACTCTAGCAATATTTTTTTGTTAGTATTAAATGGCTTTGCTTACTTTTAGTCATCACTTTAAAATATTTAAGTGCATAACTTTTAAAAGTCAATCCCACACAACTATTTAAGAGACAAGCAAATTAAATCCATGACACATATGCTTATTGTACATGATTTCCCTAGGAGATAATGAAAAATATCCTAAATTTAGTCAAAGATAAGGAGCTTAAACTATGATGATATAAGAGCTTTCATTAGCATAAGAATGACAATTTAATGCAAATCACTTAATTGACATAAGATTGAGGGTTGTATCATCTTTTATTAAGTTTTACAGTTATTCTAGTTTTTAAACCAGAAGTCAAAGGTGGGCAAATTCAAAATGTGTTTTTACAGTGGGTACACAGGTTTATAAAGTATATGAAGGCATTTGTGAAAATCTGAATCATGTATTGTCCAGGAGGGATTAAGGAGATCCTAGAGTTTATATTGAATTACATTATTCACCAGTATACAGTATGGGGAATAAAGGGGTGAGTATGAATGGGGAAAGGGAACACAGGGCTATAGTAATTATTCTGCACCTCTTCTGTGTCTCAATTTTCTAAGGAAAATTAGATTAAGTGCCTTTTATGTATAAGATACTAGAGGCCCAGTGCACGAAATTTGTGTACTCAGGGGAGGTCCGTCAACCTGGCCTGTGCCCTCTCGCAGGCTGGGACCCTTGCAGTCTGGGACCCCTTGCAGTCCGGAAGTTAGACATCTTCTTGCAGTCCAAGACTCTCGCAGTCCGGGACCCCTTGCTCCTTACCGCCCACATGCAATGGAGGCGGAAGAGGCTCCCTCCACCACCGCTGTGCTTGCCAGACATGAGCCTGGCTTCTGGCTGAGTGGCGCTCCCTCTGTGGGAATGCACTGACCACCAGGGGGCAGCTCCTACATTGTCTTCCCCCTGGTGGTCAGTGCACGTCATAGCATCTGGTCCTTCCGCCATTCAGTCTATTTGTATATTAGGGTTTTATTATATAGGATAGTTCAGAAACTATGTATATCCAAATATAATGCAAACATGAATATGTTCTTCAAAGAGTAATATATGTATATTACTATAAAAATTAAAACCAAGGACCAGTCAACACAGTGAAGGGAAAACATAGATTAACATATAATTTCTTGAACTTAAATTTATTTTCTGGTTATCAGGGAGCTCACAAATTTATTATAGTTCAAAAAGGAGCTGTTACATGCTTCAAAATGATAGAAAAATATGAGTGAAAAAAGGTCAGACCTTTTCCTCTTTAAAAGTAAACTTAGAATATACACTTTATGGTGAAAGCTTTTATATATTTAATGAAAACTCTGCACTTCACTAATGTAATATAAAATACTGAAAGGATTTTTAACAGATGTTTAATTTTGACAGATAAATTATGATTGAGTTCTTAAAACTTGGGACTTTGATCTATTATTAGAAAAGCACATTAATATTTTCATTTCAGGACTATAAGATTATAATAGATTCCTTTTCCACTCCAGAGAACCATCCAATTAAAGTTTTACTCTCAAAGATAATATATGACATTTTGATTTAGGTTCAGAGTAAGCATATGTAATCTTTTCTAAAAATTGTAGCCTATATAATAAAAGCCTAATATGCAAATTGTCCCCTTGACTGGAGTTCCACTGGGAGTTCGACTGCTAGACCAGTTGCTATGACATGCACTGACCACCAGGTGGCGGACAGTCCAATCAATAGGTTAGTTTGCTGCGGGCACTAGTGGGCTGGACTGGAAAGTGAGGTGTGTGGTGAGAGCCATCAGGAAGCTCCCAGGGTTTGGCCCGAGCCCTGGGCAGAGGTGCGTGGGGGTGGGGCGGAGGCCAGGAGGGACCGGGTGGCGTGGGAGGCTGCTATAAGTGATCAGAGAGCCATGGACTTCACAGCCCCCCCGCAGCCTGTGGCATTCACAGTGCGCAATTTATAATCTTCAGAGTTGCTGCTTTTTATTGGTTAAGTTTCACTAACTACTCCTGGAGAGTGGGTAGCACCATTATGGAGGGACGGGCCAGCGTGCCTGCCCATGGCCAAGGGGCAGCCTCGGGCTCCTGGGACCCAGCAGAGAGGGGGCGGGGCTGAGTCAGAGAAACCGAGTCCAAAACTTGAAAGGAAGCGGGAGGCAGCGAGTGGCAGAGGATGACAGCTGTGCAGGGGCCTAGAAAAGCTGCTGGGTGGGGGCAGCCGAGGAGCCCCATGCCTCTCCCACAGGACAGGCTCCATGGCCCTCCCTCTTCCTACCGGTGACCCATCACCCCAGCTCTCCTCCGAGGCCCTGCCTGGGCTCTCTCCCTGCACAGCTCCAAACCGCCACAAGGCCTGCACAGCCCCCCCGCACTGCCTTGCCCATGCCACCTCACCCGCCCCGCACAGTTCCACCCCACCCCCACACAGCCTTTGGGGAGCTCTGCTCCCAGAGGAGAAAGAGGGAGGCTGCAGACAGGAGGTTGCAGGAGGAGGGGGCAGAGCAGAGCCCACCAAATTAGATGGAGGGGAGAGAGGGAGAGACCCCACAGGACTGGGGACAGAGATGGGCAGGGAAGGAGGGCCCTGCGGAAGCATTGCCCTTGGTTGATGTAGAAATCCTGACCCCATTTTACAGACCCCAGGAGAGTGTGTGTGGGGCGGGGCGGGGCGGGGGAGGGGGTGGGCGCGAAGACAAAAGAGGGTGTAAGGGGACTGGATGGATGGAGAGCAGCGACGTATGATTCATGGCCTATTTTTATTTTTGTTAATATATTTTTATTGATTTCAAAGAGGAAGGCAGAGGGAGAGAGAGATAGAAACATCAATAATGAGAGATAATTGATCTTCTGCCTCCTGCATACCCCCTACTGGGGATTGAGCCTGCAACCCAAGAATGTGCCCTTGACAAGAATCGAACCCAGGACCCTTCAGTCCACAGGCCATGGCTCTATCCACTGAGCCAAACCAGCTGGGGCGACCCATGGCCTATTTAAAACTGCTGCAGCAGGCTGAGCAGGGGTCTTATCACAATGGTGTTACCTGATAATGGGGGTGTCTCTCCTTACGTTGGGGTAATAAGAACTGCAACGAAGTAAAGACACCTATGGAGCCTGCAAAGGGTTTTCACGCACATGATGCAATTTACTTCACACATGATGCAATTTACTTCGTGTGGCAGCTGAAGGGGGTGAGCAGAGCCTTGGAAGACATGAGGTCTCCAAGACCAGCGACTGGAGGGAAAGTGTGTGCCAGCATTCCATGCCTTGAGTTACAATCCTAATATATAAAAAACCAGGGTCCGTAACAACAGAAAGGATGACTGGTCCATCCCTGGCCCTCAGGCTCCATTGATCAGGGGATGGGTAACGGGGGAACTGGGTCCCTCAGGCTCCAATGAATCCATGGCAGCAGTGACTGGTGAACGGGTGGGAAGGCAGACCGCTTGATCCCTCCCCCGGTCCGCAGGCTCCCATTGATCAGGGGATGGCTAACAGGGAACTGGCCCAGATGGCCCTGCACACCGCCTAGCAGGGCCCAGGGCAGCCTGCCAGGACATCAAGTGGTAAAGATCCAGCAGATGCCGGCCTGCAGGGATCGGGCCTAAACGGGCAGTTGGACATCCCTCTCACAATCCGGGACCACTGGCTCCTAACTGCTCACCAGATCGCCCCCAACTGCCCCCCCTGCGGGCCTGGTCGCCCCACACAGCCTGCTGCTCAGTCGTTTGGTCGTCCCTCACTAACCCCCCTTCTGGCCTAGTCACCCCACGCAGCCTGTTCGGTCATCCGTTCGGTTGCAATGGTCGCTTAGGCTTTTATTATTATAGACTAGGGCCCCAGTGCACGAAATTTGAGCACTGGGGAGGGGTCTCTCAGTCCAGCCTTCCCCCTCTCACATACTGGTAGCCCTCAGGGGATGTCCTACTGATGGCTTAGGCCCGCTCCCGCAGTCTGGCCTCCCTTTGCAGGAGGTGACTGGGCTGATCAGGGGAAGGCACCAGCCCCATCACCCTGCTGCTGCAGCCACTGCCAGTCAACGCAGCCACCAAGGTGTTTTCATCAACACGGACTCCAGTCCCTTCACCATGTTAAAATGACAACTTTCTTTAAGCATTTTCAGGATGTGTCTTTCATAGGATCTGACATTTCTTTCTTTATTTTTCTTTTTATCCTCACCTGAGGATATGTTTCCATTGATTTTTTCCCCGCCCCTCTGATCGCAGGCTCAGCCCCTTCCCAAGCCTAAAGCCTCTGCCCGCTGGCCGGCTGGGAGTGACCTGGGTGCCGACGAGACCCAGGTATGTATGCACATTAACCTCCATCTTCGTTGGGTTAATTTGCATACTCACTCTGATTGGCTGTGGACGTAGCAGAGGTATGGTCACTTTACATGTTTCTCTATTATTAGGTAAGATGTCCACAGGTTTTTTAAAATTCATCTAATGGCTATCTTGGTACAGACTAGATCTCAAGGTCTCCCTTTTACTTTCTTTCTTTCTTTTTTTTTTTTCTTTCCCAGAATTTATGAGAAGCATCTAGCTATTGTATCTTGACAAGCACAGAGATTTATGGCTTCTCTGTTTAAAGAATAAGATTAAACTCCTCCTTCTCTCCCTTTCCCCCAATATGGCTGGCTTCTTTGTTTAGTGGGTGAGATAAAACTCTCCATTTTCATTCCTCCTCACCCCCTTCTGCCTTAGCAGTCCCAGGGTGATTTCTGCTATGTATTCTCTGGTTAGGGATGTGTGACATTAACCATTTGTTTTCAAGCATCCTTGGTTGGGGAAGATAAGGGTTTGCTATTTACAAGATGGCTTCAGCCTGCCTAAACTAAAATTTTCTTATTTCAGTTTCCCTATTCCTCCTGCCTTGAAATTTTCCTAGCTTCTTACTATCCTCTTATGAAAGAACTAGAGGCCCGTGCACGAAATTCGTGCACGGGGGAGGGGGTGTCCCTCAGCCCAGCCTGAACCCTCTCCAATCTGGGACACCTCGAAGAATGTCGGACTGCCTGTTTAGGTCTGATCCCGGTAGGGCCTAAAGAGACAGTCGGACATCCCTCTCACAATCAAGGACTGCTGGCTCCCAAATGCTCACCTGCCTGCCTTCCTGATTGCCCCTGACCACTTCTGCCTGCCAGCCTGATCACCCCCTAACCACTCCCCTGCCAGCCTGATTAATGCCTAAGTACTCCCCTGCCATTCTGTTTGCCCCTAACTGCCCTCCCCTACAGGCCTGGTCGCCCCCAACTTCCCTCCTCTGCAGGCCTGGTCACCCCTAACTGCCCTCCCCTGCAGGCTTGATCGCCCCCAACTGCCCTCCCTTGCAGGCCTGGTCCCTCCCAATTGCCCTTCCCTGCTGGCCTGATTGCCCACAACTGCCCTCCTTTGCAGGCCTGGTCCCTCCCAACTGCCCTCCCTTGCTGGCCATCTTGTGGTGGCCATCTTGTGTCCACATGGGGGCAGAACCTTTGACCCCATGGGGGCAGCCATCTTGTGTGTTGGAGTGATGGTCAATCTGCATATTACTCTTTTATTAGATAGGGTAGAGGCCTGGTGCATGGGTGGGGGCCAGCTGGTTTGCCCTGAAGGGTGTCCCGGATCAGGGTGGGTGTTCCCTTGGGGCATGTGGCGGCCTGGGTGAGGGGCCTGTGGTGGTTTGCAGGCCAGCCACGCCCCCTGGTGACCCAAGCAGAGGCCCTGGTATCTGGGGTTTATTTATCTTCTACAATTGAAACTTTGTATCCTGGAACAAAGCCAAGCCTTCTGCTTACTCCAAGGCGGCAGCCATTTCTTTTGGGATTTTTGTATCTTCTATAATTGAAACTTTGTAGCCTTAAGTGGAGGCCTGGGCCGGCCAGGGTGTGTGGAAAGCTTGGCTTCCTCCATCACTGGGGGAAACCCTAGCCTCCTGCTCTTTCCAACTCTGTGGCTGCTGCCATTTCTGTTTGGATTTATGTATCTTCTATCATTGAAACTTTGTAGCTTTGAGGCAAGGGCAGGTGGAAAGCTTGGCTTCCTCCATCGCCGTGGAAACCCAAGCCTCCCTCCTGTTCTCTGTGGCCATAGCCATCTTGGTTGGGTTTATTTCCATATTTGCTACTGATTGGCTGGTGGGCGTGGCTTGTGGGTGTAGCGGAGTGGTGGTTAATTTGCATATTACTCTTTTATTATATAGGATTGCTTTTGAGTAAGAAAAATACTATTATTATTATTTTTGTGTTTAAAACATTGTCTTGTTGTATAATGAATCACAGTATACACTGAATAAAATGTAACATTCCCTGATATATTCACTTAATAAAGATCAGTTACTAAATATCTGCATTAAAGAAGATACAATGTTGCACAATGTTCCCCATGTCTTAAAGTAAGTCAGCTTGAAAGAAATATTTGTTTAGTGCCCCAAGGTCAATAAGGCTGGGATCCAGCTCAGACAAAGACAGGCAGGGGATTCCAGAGATGACTGGAGGGCTCCACTGTGTGAATCTGGGAGCATTTTAACTGAAGTGCTTCCGTTCTGACCTTAACTCCCGCTGAATGCCTTGTTCCTGAGAGAGAAAACCTGGCTTCTGCTTGAACTGTTCAAAATTCATTTCCAATATGCTTCTGCTCTGCTCCACTCTGTCTGAAAATATATGCAAAGTTGATTGACAGCCCTCCAGTTACCATACCATGAAAGTTGAAAGCAGAAGGCTACAGCTCCAATTCACTGATAGCTGAAAGCTACAGAACCTAATTTCTTAGGTTCATTCGTAATTCTCTACTCATTGTCCCAAGAGGAAAACAAATAATGAGGGATTACATAGGACTAATGGAACTCTGTATAGGATAAGGGTGTAAATATGGAAATAGCAGTCATGAATTCTCTGCTCTTCTGTAAGAAATTACATTTATTCAAGTAGTTCTCACAAAGATGGCTGATGAAATAATTTCATTTACCAAAAAATTCTTTTTCAAGTAGGAAAATACCTATGGCACACTTCCCATATAATTTTACAATTAGTAAAATATATAATTATCCCTTACAAGATACTGAAATTCTGGCATTAATGGTCAACTGGATTACAAAATATTCAAAGGTAGCACCATTCTCCTTTTTCTATCTCTAAAATTCTGGCTATGCAAGCTATATTCTCCATTGCCCTCTTCTTGCATCCAGCAGGATTCTGTGGAATAAATTATACAGGCAGTTCTCGGGTTACATCAGATTCGATGTACGTCCTTTCGTGATTACCTCGCCATCTCCCATTTATTTACAAAAAAAAAAAAAAAAAGTTGCGTCATTTCAACATATGTACGTATGTGCTTTCTGTTTTTTATTATTTACTTACCACAAGTACAGGTCAGGAATTGTTATGTTTCTTTTAAATTTGTTTTACTGTTTCACTTCATTGCTGCTGTGTATGTGCTCCATGTGAGTGAGGAAGGTGCTTATGTAGGTGGGTTCCGACTTATGGCCAAAATCGTGTTACGTCACGCTGTAGGAACGGATCTCCTACGTAACCCGAGGACCTACTGTACTCTGAAATTTACTAGTGCTTTTTCTTCCCACTTCCTTCCTCCTTCTTTCTCACATAAACATGGATTTGAGAGCAAATGGGAGCTTTCAATCTGAACATTATTGCTCCTTTATATTCCTATCTCCCAATTTCTTGTTACATGAAGAAAACATGCTCCTTATTTAAGCCACTGTGCTGTGTTGAAAAATTGCCCTCCCAAAGATGCTTTCATTCTCATCCTCATCCCCAGAACCTGTGACTATGATACGCGACTATGATAAGTTTACAGATGTTCAAAATCTTGCAGTGGGAGCCTATTTTGAATTACTGGTAATCTCAAGTGTTTTTTGTTGTTTTTTGTTTGTTTTGGTGGGGGGGGAGGTAAATTATATTTATTTACTTACTATCTTTATTGTTGAGAGTATTACAGATGTCCAGTCCCCTTTTCCCCCTCTTGCCTCCCACCACCGGGTGCCAGCCCCGCCCCAGGCCTTCACCACCCTCCTGTCTGTGTTCGAGGGTAATGCATATATGAATATAAATTCTTCGGTTAATCTCTTCTTGTCCCATTCCCCCTTCCCATCCTCTTTGAGATTCCTCACACTGTTCCATGTTTCAATGCCTCTGGTTCTATTTTACTCATCAGTTTATTGTATTTATTAGATTCCACATATAAGTGAGACCATGTGATATTTTTCTTTTAAGTGAAAGAAGGATGAAGAGGAGAGAGGGTCAAAGTCAGAGAGGGATTTAGATGCCACATTCCTGGCTTTGGAGCCCAGGGATGCACACACCCTCTAGAAACTAGAAAAGGCAAGGAAGCAAATCCTCTTCTAGAACCTCCAGAAAGAAACAGGTTTGTTGACCCATTTTCAACTTCTGAAATCCAGAACTGTAAGTGAATGAAATTTGCTTGTTCTACTGTGTCATTGGTAATTTTTTATAGCAGGCTCAGCCTCGACGTCTTATTTGCAATATGCCCCAATCTTTATTGAAATGGTTACTCAAGGATTTTTAGCTCTCAAAGATACCTTCCAGAAAAAATTTCCAAGGGAAAACTGTAAAGCCAACTAACCACCCTGTGATAAATGGCTCTTTGTTTGTTCAGGGATTTGTGCTTAATCATTTATTCCAGGGGTGGGCAAACTTTTTGACTCGAGGGCCACAATGAGTTCTTAAACTAGACTGGAGGGCCGGAACAAAAGCATGGATGGAGTGTTTGTGTGAACTAATATAAATTCAAAGTAAAGGAGCAGAGGGGAGAGCTAGAGAACCATCCGCTCTTTCGGCTCCGCGGGCCGGATAGAACAGCCGAACGGGCCGGATCCGGCCCGTGGGCCGTAGTTTGCCCACGGCTGATTTATTCAATATGAAGACACTTTTAGAAAGCATTACTTTAGCCCTAGCCAGTTTGGCTCAGTAGATAGAGCTTCAGCCTGCGGACTGAAGGGTCCCAGGTTTGATTCCAGGCAAGGGCACATGCCTGAGTTGCAGGCTCGATCCCGAGTAGGGGGCATGCAGGAGGCAGCTGATTGATTATTCTCTCTCATCACTGATGTTTCTATCTCTTTCTTCCTCTCCCTTCCTCTCTGAAATCAATAAAAATATATTTAAAAAATAAAAAATAAAAAGCATTACTTTACAAGAATGATGTAACTTGTTCAACAACTTTTCTTATTCATACTTCTCAAGGATAGTAAAATCACAGTAAATCCACTTTACTAAGAATGCCTGATTCTTTAGTAACATCTTTCAAAGGTTAGCTGTTACTTAAAGTGACTGTTACATGCAAATGTATATTTAGTAATGTCTTCTGCAAAATGGTGTATGTGTGTATGTGAAACACACACACACACTTCTTAGCAGAGAGAGGCTAGTATGTGTGTAGGGCAAACTCTTCAGAGGCTCCCAGGATCCCCCCACTGCCGTATATATCTTTAATAATCTCTCCCCTTGTATTTGGGCATAACCAGTGATTTGCTTCTGAATATGATCACTTTTCTTGCTGCCTTTAAAGAGACTCATGTGGAGAGGAACTGAGGATGCCTCTAGGATCTGAGAGTGACCTCCAGCTGACATCCAGTAAGAAGCTAGTTCCCCAGGGATTCAAGTTGAGAAAGCACTGCCGTGAATCACCTTCCACCTTTGGGTATCCTGTATTTGTATTTTTATTAGCTGAACACGAGTACTCTTATTTGAAGGCCACTACTAAGGTAATAAAAAAGAGCTTCCAAGCCATTTATACAACCCTGGCTCTAATCCAGGCTGGCTCCTTACATCCAGTTATATATTAGTGCACCCATTATCCATCCATCTATTCATACAAAGAGAAGATGACTTAAGTGAATATTGTCTTCTAGGTTCCAAAGCAGGCATTCTTGATGATACAAGGTGAATGACATTGCCCAGCTTCATTAATTTCCCATACTCTGCCTTACCCTAAATATCCAGGCCCAAACTAGACCTATTTTGGGGGCCTGTAAATCAATTCTGGCCCTTCATTGTGTCACCCAGCAGACTATTACTCTGTGGCTAAATTTAATCCCAATACAATTGTACAGTCTGATTCACTCAGTAAATGGATCTTTTTAACAGCTATGCATTGCATTGAAAACTATGAGTATGTGGTGCTGAGTTTTGTAGCTGATTAAAAACTCTCCTGTAGTCTCGCTGCCTGCACTAAAATTTCAGCTGTACCAGTTCCTGGGTTTGTTACCTTACACACACTACTGAGCTTACATAAGTGTCTGTTTGCTCATTTGTCTAGTCAGAATAACCACAGTACCTACCTAGTGATTGTTGGGAGATGTAAATGAGGAAATACATGTAAAGCACCTGGAATCACCCCTAAAAAGCATGTAAAGGAGTCAGATATAATTATGGGAGAAGTTTCCTTTCCTAGTCCACGTGAGGAAGGATTGATTCTGGATACCACTGGCCCTTTCCCAGCTACTTCTGTAAGTGCTGAAGGCGGAAGCTTGTGTTCTTGACCCAGTCCCTTCCTCCCTTCTTTATTTTGGAGCTGCAGCTGTTTCCCAGAATTAACTTCTCTTTTTATGCATTTACATTTATTGTTGGAAGTGTTACAGGTGTCCTCCGTTCCCCCATGCCTGGAATTACTTTTCTGTTCCAGGGGTTGGCGCCGCATATTTCACAAGGACAGCCTTGTCCCCTTGGAAAGAGATCTGCCGTTTTCTAGCTGTGTGTCGCAGCCGCGATTTTCAACTGGTTTGCTGCAAGAATTTTTAAAACATGCAATACTTCACTATTTAGACAGGGGCATTGACCTTTTGTTCCCTTAGACTGTCAAATAAAGATATGACAACAGCCAACACAACAGTAGCCATTCGGTGTGAATGCCCTGTCTTGAACTGTAAATATATAGGTCATGTATTAGAGTTTACATCTTATTGGTCATGTCATATAATAAGGTTGTATCTGATGGGTTAATTCTTGGTACCAGAAATCCTTGTATAGTATACAAGTATAGACACCTGATTTTTTCAAAAGTCACTTTGGAACAAAAAGGGTAGGTAATTACTACTACTACTATTATTATTTTAAAATCAATCAACATTATACCATTTTTATGGTCAGGTTGGCGAAAAATATATTTTTGTGTATGCCACAAAATTTTAATAATTAGTTTATATGTGCCTTGAGATGAAAGATGATTGAAAATTGCTATGCTAAAGGATTAAGTCTACCTAATACTGAATTTCAGTTTTAAAAACATATATGTGATTTTAATGAATGGTTATAATGTATATATTGTACTACTTAGGAATCTATTTCAGGTAAAAGAGTACCAGCCAGAAGATTGTTGAGATAATACATGTGGAGAAAACATTTTAAAAAATGTCTTACGATATATCTCAGTAAAGTTTAGACCAGGGATGGGGAACCTTTTTTCTGCCAAAGGCCATTTGGATATTTATAATATCATTCACAGACCATACAAAATTATCAACCTAATAATTAGCCTGCTATATTTGGTGTAACATTTAATTAGCTCACCCCTAATGCCTTGACAGGGCCAGATCAAATGATTTTGAGGGCCTTATATGAACCATAAGCCAGATGTTCCCTATCCCTGGTTTAGACAGACTTAGTCTCAGAACAAAAAAATAAAATCAAGAGTGTCATGATTCTCAGATAAGGAAAACTTGGTAAATTGCCTTCATGTGTACTCTAAAGAAGTCACATGACAATTTCCTCTGTATTAGTTTATGGATAATATGAAGAACTAGATTATATAGTTTATGGCTAAAGAACTAGATTATCCACATATAATTAATGACTCATCTCAGTAAACTGGAAACTAATTTTAAATAATTTTCTAGTTTTTATGCAAATTTATTTATTGCATACTAATATTCAGCGATTAAATTATATAATTTTGATTTAAAAATACAGTTTTTAAAATGTTTCTTGAGTACTCTCATATATCACACCTGATTTTGTAAATTGGTATTCTTCTGAAAAGCAACTGATGACACATATTATGGGTCTCCAAATATTCATACACTTTAACGAAGTATCTTCTGTAATCTAGATTAATAAATAAATGGAAATAAATATATGTTCTGTGCATATATGTTTATTAAAACAGTGTGAAATTGAAAGAAACTTTAATAGCCAATGATAGAGAAAGGAATAATTACCTTTGTTTTAACCATAACTTTTGGTGTACCAGGTGTTACAGTTAATGGTAAATTCAAGCTAGTGTCAAGAATAGACAAATATGTAATGATCTTAATATGAAAGCAAAATTTATAAAATTGTATGGTTAGTAATATAGCAGCAATGTTAAAAAAAAAAAAAAAAAAGAACAGCAGCAACAATCTACACAGAGGAATTAAACTCAGAAGGAAACTCCAACACAAAATAGGGAGTGGTTTAGGGTAGTGATTTTCAACCTCGTCCCTGAACCTCTCTGACTTTTATTAATCTTATGTTTTTTAAAAAGCTGTCTTGTTATTAGCAAAAGCATTTTCGTATTTTGTTTGTTTGTAAACACTTTAAAGAATGCATTTGCTGGTCAAAATTTTGCTTAGATTTTGAATAAAAATTCAGTTTATTGCTGTTATAAACTTTTTGTCCCAGGTTAGTGTGGATTGCAGATCTCCAGAGCACATTTAGACTATTAATTGGTCATCTTTGATTTAATTTTGAGGTAAACTACAGCAAGGTCCTCTTATGCAACCCTATGTATCAGCCTGAGCAGGAAATGAATGTGCATAGGTTTTCCAGGTTGTTCTGGTAACATCCCAGCAGCCTGCGACTTCCTTCCCTGTCTGGTCTGCTGATTTGCCCAGGCAGTTGGGCTCTGTTCACAGTTGGGATTCAGATATGCACAGAGGTCTGGTGAAGCTATTGTGGAGGCAAACAGCAGCCTGGGAGAAGGGACCCAGCTCAGTTCACTGGACTGAGCACAAGACCTAGAATGGAATACTCAGTCCTGACAGCTGCATGTCCTGAGGAAGTAAGGCTGCTTATAAAACTAAAAAGGTTGTAAGATCTGGTTCCTTAAGCAGCGTTGCTGTGGGACCTCCCTAAAATATCTATAGATAGAAAAAGGGGAAGTGTTCCTGTCTAGCAAGGAGAAATGGGAACTTGGTCCATGTGGTGCAAATAGGGTGCATTCCTTGGCAGCCCAAGAAAATGGTAGAAACAGTATCAGGGCATGAGAGAGGGTGGACCTGTGGGCCTAGCATTAAGGCTGAGGCAGGAACACTCCCCAACCCCTAAGGCAGTGGTCGGCAAACAGTGGCTCGCGAGCCACATGTGGCTCACAAGCCGCGGTTTGCCGCTCTGTTGACTGAGTTTGCCGACCACTGTCATATACTACCCTTTACCTCTTTGCACACAATATGCCACAATTGCCTAATCCTCACAGCTTCCAACTACATGGTAACATTTAGTCTAGTCCAGTGGTCGGCAAACTCATTAGTCAACAGAGCGGCAAACCGCGGCTCGCGAGCCGCATGTGGCTCACAAGCCATGGTCTGCCGACCACTGCTCTAAGGCAAATGGGGGTGGCTCATCGAGCTCCTGGGTGATACAGGTGTTCAGTGGCAGAGTTGTGTTTTCTGAGCCTGCAGAAATGCATTGCACACGCATGAAAAATGTAGCACCAGAGGCTTGATTCAACAGTGCATTGCTTACTCTGGGAACTCCTTAAACACAGAGATGGAAAGAAACCACAAAAAGATACCGACATGCTGCATTTAGGATATCATTAACACACTATAAATATGACTATTAATGTGACTTAATTAGGCTGGTTATGTTTGAGGACATTCAGATAATACTTTTTTTCTTTATTGAAATGCACTGAAGAAGTACGTGTTACATCCATATGATGTTTTCGCAACTCTATAGTTAAGTAATTTTCGGTACGTTTGCAATTGCTACACTAAAATAGTCAATTTGATGTGCTGATACAAATTTGACCCAATATACTTATTATAAATTGCCTTTAGGATTTCAATATTTTAAGAAAGGTTTGAGAATTTGATTATGTCCCTTGATATATAACTCACAATTCTCTTGGTAGTCAAAAAATAAAATAAATTTAAAATTTTAGGGCACATGTGAGCTTGTAATAGATCAGAGCTGGAAGATACCTTAGAGATAATGTAGTTCAGTATTCTCATCTTACATGCAATAGTTATGCAGAAGCGGGGTAGAGAATCAATTAACTTGCCAAATCACATAGCTAGTTAATAACATGCCTGAAGTCACATAACTGAGTAGTGGTGGTAACCTTGAATCCAAGTCTCCACTAAAAAGTACTGCCAACTCCAGTATTATTTCTACTCTCTGATAATTCAAAGATTTTTTTCACTAAAAATTAAAAATGGAAATTGACCTGAGACTGTAGAAAAAAATAGGCCCGTTAATACTTCAGTGCATCAAGTGAATGTAGTCTTCATCGATAAAAGGAATGTTTCATTGTGGTAATCATCTACTTTTGGAAATATTTCTGTACACATCAAGCCAGTGAACAAATAGGGGTGTGCATGTATTCCATTTCAATTACCCTTTGTTATATTTTGAAAAATTAAAATGCTCCTTCTGAGAAATTATTTATTTGTATTCTTAGCACTTCACAAAATGCCTGGCATATAAAAAGTACTTAATGAATCATACCTTTGATTATTATTATTTTCATGCGTGTGCAATTAATGTTATATATTTTTAGTAAATATTAAAAAGTAAAAGTCCTAAAATCCATTAGGCAAAGTAAATTTTTTTAAAGTCCATTATATTTGGTCATGTGATGATGCCCAGCCAGGGTAATGATACCCTGATCAGGTGGCTCAGTAGGTTGGAGCATTGTCCCATGCACCAAATGCAGAGTAAAGTACACCAAAAGGCTGCAGGTTTGATTCCCGGGCAGGGCATATATGAAGGCAACCATCTATGTTTCTCTGTCTCTCTCTCTCTCTCTCTCTCCCTTCTCTCTCTAAAAAATCAATGAACATCCTTGGGTGAGGATTTTAAAAAAGTGTGATGCTAATTTTTGCCAATAATTTTCTCCATATTTGCTTATATGCAAGCAGAGGCCTGATGCACGAATTCATGCACTAGTGGGGTCCCTCGGCCTAGCCTGCAGGATCGAGCTGAAACTGACTCTCCGACATTCCCCAAGTGGTCCCGGATTGCAAGAGGGTGCAGGCCAGGCCGAGTGACCCCACTGGTGCAAGATAGGGGCCAGGGAGGGACGCGTGAGGTTGGCCAGCCGGGGAGGGGCCACGGGAGGGCTCCAGGGCGTGTCCGGCCCATCTCGCTCAGTCCCAATCGGCCAGACCCCAGCAGCAAGCTAACCTACCAGTTGGAGCATCTGCCCCCATGGTGGTCAGTGCATGTCATAGCGAGCGGTTGAGCAGCCTTAGCATGTCATTAGCATATTACGCTTTGAATGGTTGAACAGATGACTGGACACTTAGCATATTAGGATTTTATTATTTAGGACCGTGGTCAGCAAACTGTGGCTCACGAGCCACATCCGGCTCTTTGGCCCCTTGAGTGTGGCTCTTCCACAAAATACCACAGCCTGGGCGAGTCTATTTTGAAGAAGTGGCATTAGAAGAAGTTTAAGTTTAAAAAATTTGGCTCTCAAAAGAAATTTCAATTGTTGTACTGTTGATAATTGGCTCTGTTGACTAATGAATTTGCCGACCACTGATATAGGATAATAAGTATACCATAAATTCGTTTCTCATAGTTTAGAGATTAATATCAGACTACTGATAGAATACATAATGAATAACTCTATTATGTTTATTATTCTTTGATACATATATGTGCACACATTTATATACATACTCATTATATACGTATTTCTTTCAAAATTTTAGTTCCTTGTAGTTATTATTTGTGGTAATAAAATTTTATTTTTTTATTGATTTGAGAGAGGAAGGAAGAGAAAGAGACAGAGAGAGAAACATCAGTTTGTTGTTCCACTTGTTTATGCATTCATTGGTTGATTCTTGTAAGTGCCCTGACCAGGCATCAAACCCACAACCTTGGCATATGGGGATGATGCTCTAATCAACAGAGCTCCCTGGCCAGGGCCTGTGATAATGAAATTTTAAAAAGGAATTATTATGAGTTGTGAAGTACAGAGACATTTAATTTATGAGAACTTATTTATGTAGGTTCAAACCATTGTTTAGGGATGTGGTTTCACTTAACTAGCAATAAGAAATTAACGTATTCTTTAAAATTAAACATAAGTCTGATTTTGCTTTTTTGGGGGGGAAAGTAAAATAAGGGAGTGATATAAAGTATTTTTGCAATCAAATAATTTTGGTTGCAAAAAAGCAGAACTTACCTCGCTTGAGCAAAAAAGGAGGCAATATAAGTGTTCAAAGGGATTTCATGAAACATACAGCAGAAACTTCTGTGGAGGGAGTCAAAAGTTGTCAGCACTTTCTTTAACCCAACTTTGTTTTTGTTATACACCTGCTTCATTCGCCTCTTCTCGCATGCCTGCATGCATGGTTTCAGAAGAGGATCACACCACAGCTCCCTGGAACCCTGTCGTAGTTTCAGGTTCTAAATAGGTTATGCTGTGTATCTTCCCTGTGTCTGTGGGGAGCCTCTTTGCCTCCTAGCCCTCTCCCAGCAGGTAGAGCTGTATGGTGGGCGTCAGCTGCACTCTTTTCCGCTCTGGCTTTCAGCTGGACCTGGCCAATGGGAAGCATCAGAGAATATTAAAGGACTGACATTATAGTAGTTGTATCTCATGGCAGAGAAAGCCCTGAGAGACACTTGCAACTACTCCTTGCTTTGGGAAGCCTCCTAGTGTCAGTCAGGAGGCTTTGTGGACCTGCCATGATAGTGCACCCTGATCCTTGAAAATCCAGAGCCTGACCTCTGTGCCATTTCTCCTGTCTGTGTCCACCAAGTTGTAGACATCTGTTTCCTATTAGAAGGCCTAAACTGATCATACTCTCTATGTAGAATTTCAGGGCCAGTGTCAGGAGATAGTTCTGCTCTTGCAACCCAATATGAATTCAAGTTTTAATTATTCTAAAGTTAAGCAGAGGAAAGACACTACTCATATGTCTAAGGAAAGAAGTATAAACAAAGTGACCTATCACTTGCCTTAATGCAAGTACAATTGAATGCATTTCACTCTGCAGCAGTAACTGGAAACATCTGGTTTTAGCTGAGGAATGTATTGAAAAATAAAGCATATAGACCTGTGCTGTACAATACTATAGCCACTAGCCACACACAGCAAAATAAGCTAATTAAAAGTTAATACAATTAAAAATATAGTTGGTTGATCTGGTCATATTTTAAGCTCAGTAGTCACATGTGGCTATTGGTGACTGTAATGGATACTTCAGATTATAGAACCTTTCCATCATTGCAGAAAGTCTTATTAGTTGGCACTGATATAGACTACACTAATTTTTTTGTGTGTTTTTTTAAACATATTTTTATTGATTTCAGAGAGGAAGGAAGAAGGGAGAGAGAGATAGAAACATCAGTGATAAGAGAAAATCATTGGTTGGCTGCCTTCTGCATACCCCCTATTGGGGATTAAGCCCAAAACCCAGGCATGTGCCCTTGACCGGAATCGAACCTGGGACCCTTCAGTCTGCAGGCCGATGCTCCATCCACTGAGCCAAATTGGCCAGGGCAGACTGCACTAATTCTTGAAATATGTAGCACTGTATAGTTGCCATTTATGGAAACAGAATTATTCAAAAACAGTTTTATGGTCAATTGACATTTATTCTCTAAATATTCTGGAGGTTCTTTAAAGTAACAAAGGAAACAAAAAATAAAAGTAGGTAATATTTATTGCAAACCTATAACGCACCAGGCGCTGTTGCTAAGTTCTTTTCATGAATTAGCTCATTTAATTCTCAGAAATTCATATGATAAAATACCATTAGTATCCCACCTATTAATATTTTACAGCTGGCTCCAAGCCTAAGTCTTACACTTGATTGCCTACTTCATAGTTGGGGAAAATACTGAATTATTTGGGACTTTGACTTTATTTTTCTATGAATGAGAAAGACCAGATAACCATCATTAAGTAAAATTAGATATTTTCAACATCCTGCAAGTATATAGTACTTACAAAAATTTTTAAGTGCTTCTGTTATATGAACTGGAGATTATATAATTTTGCTTTATGTATTTTTAAAAATCTTAAACATGTTTCATTTTATTCAAAAGAATGTCACCATTATTAAAAAGGCACTATTAATTTTTGAAATATTTTAAGGAACATTACTGATACAGTATTCCTTTACAGTCATAAGTAGGACATATATATTATTTTCTTACATTGTTTTTCATAAATAAACTACTCTCAAAATGATCTCAGTTATTAAAAGGTAAGAAAACAAATAGAAATAATAGTTGATGATTTAGTTTCCTTAAATCATTTTCAAGGCCTTTATTAGCATAAAGTTAAAGTATATAAGAAATAATTTAAGCCTAGTATATTTGCATAGCCATGTTTAAGAAACTAACATTTTATTGATGGGTTGCATTGTTAATACTATTATTAATTACATTCAAATATGCGACTTGATCTTTAAAAATATTTTTTGTTATCTCATAAATGTCTTTGAAACACTACAATATCCATTCTATTTACACAGTATAAAAATGCATAAAGGAAAAGTACACTCAGTAATAAAATATTTTAATGTCTTTTTATAGCAGAAATATATGGGTTGCACAACTAAAATGTCTTTTATTTATGCACTTACAAAGATATTTTTAAAATAATGAAATACTTCTTGACAATATCTTTTTTTCAGATAGAAAACTCCTTTAAAATATTTTTTCTTATTGGTAGCAGTTTGGTTTTGCATAAGTTAGTGTTTCCTGCTGTGCTAAGCATTAATTCAGAAAGCATGATTGACAGCAGCCTAAGTATTCAGAGGCCAGGTTGCATAGATCAGACTAGATTGACTTTGTTACTTCCCGATATTCAAATAACATGTTTTTCTGATACCCTCAAGAGGTTTCTGGGTATGGCCATACATACGTACATTTACTAATTGCTCATCATGTTGCTGAACTTGTACAGAAAATGACAAGGGAGATCATCCCAGAATATGTTTCTGCTGCTGATGGAGGAAACTTATTTTGTTTAAATCAGGACAGTATAGTATTATTCATTGTGGTTTTGAAATATGAAATATACTCATTACCATATTTTATATAGTATTTATTAATTTACTTTAGGACATTAAAAAATAGGATGCATATTGTCCCCCCCCCCTTTTTTTGCAGACATGTTCCTAATTAGTATCTCTGTTATGCCCATTTAGTTCACATGTTATACACTGTGCAGGCAAGAATTAAGTCAGCACGCCTGTGTTGTGCAAACCCTACACATATCCAAAAAAGGGTTAGCCCTTGACTAGCTCCTGAGAGATGACTTCTAAACCCTTAGAATATCATGCTTGATAAAAGTGTTTTCTTTACCTGGGGCCTTGAGACACACCAGGAAGTCTAAGCTAACAATCTAATTTAAAGTAGGGCCTTGGGACCTGCAGTATTAGTTTGACCCCTGGAGGTACTAGCGACTGAAGAAATAAGGTCAGCAGGCAGGTAGGTAGGTACTCCATGGCTACATGGTAACCTCCAAGAAAATCCCTGGACACCAAGTCTTAAATGAGCTTCCATGGTTGCCAGTGTCCATATGTGTTGTCATGTATATCTACTTGGAGGATTAAATGTTGTTGGCATGACTCCATGGGGAGAAGACAACTGGAAGTGTGCAGCTGTCTCACCTGGAATCTGCCATATGCCTTATATCTTTGCTGATTTCATTTGGTTTCAGTTTACTATAATAAGTTGTAGCTGTGAGTATGCCAGCTTTTTTGAGTTCTGTGAATCTTTCTGGTGAATCACTGAATGCAATAGTGGTCTTAGGGACACTGATGATTTGCTCCTATAAAATAAAAACTGTTTATAATAATAAAACACAATTTAAAATTTACTTAAGAACCTAGGCAGAGCCCAGCCATCGTGGCTCAATGGTTTAGTGTCACCGCAGGAACCAAGAGGTTGCCAGTTGGATTCCCAGTCAGGGCACGTGCCTAGGTTGTGGACTTGATCCCCAGTGTGGAGCATGCAGGAGGCAGCCGATCAGTGATGCTCTCTCATCATTGATGTTTCTTTCTCTCTCTCTCCCTCCCTCCCTCTTTCTCTCTGAAATTGATAAAAATATGTATTTTTTAAAAAGAACCTAGGCAGAAAATATTTGCAGCATATACAATGATAATGAAAACTATAAAGAAGTCTTGGTTTAAAAAGGGAAAAAATCAGCAAAATTTATGAATAGACATTTCACTAAGAATAAATGTTAACATACAATAATTGGTAGGAAAGTTGCTTAATATAGCTCAAATTATGAATCTGCATTTTGAAATTTTCAACTTGAATGCAATTTGTAATTAAAATGTCTATTTTATGATAGCCTTAAGTAGACCAATTTAAAATAGAGCTTAAAAAATGTGATAATTTCATTTCACCTGCAGGTGGAAAAATAACTTCCATACAAATGCCAGATACAGATATAGTTATTGATCCAGGAAAAAAATCCTATATAATAAGAGCCTAATATGCTAAGTGTCCAGGTTGTCCATTCGGCCATTCAACCAATCAAAGCGTAATATGCTAATGATATGCTAAGGCCACTCGACCGCTCACTATGATGTGCACTGACCACCAGGGGGCAGACAGTTGATTGGTTGACCAGTCGCTATGACATGGACTGAACACCTGGCAGCAGACGCTCCGACCTGTAGGTTAGCTTGCTGCTGGGGTCCAATCGGGACTGAGCGAGTTGAGCCGGACATGCCCTGGAGCCCTCCCCTGGTCCCTCCTTGGCTGGCCAACTTCCCACATCCCTCCCTGGCCCCAATCATGCACCGGTGGGGTCCACTGGCCTGGCCTGTGCCTTCTTGCAATCTGGGCTGAGGGACCCCCCTGAGTGCATGAATTTCATGCACCAGGCCTCTAGTTTCTACATAAGAGCTCTCAACTAAACATTAGTTTCCTGTTTCATGCATTCTATTCATTATCAGCAGAATATAATATCCCTGAGCTCAACAAGACTGTTATTTTATGATTGATAGATGTTTCTGTACTTTCTCAAATTTTATGAAGCATAAGTTGCAGCACATAGTGAAAATGTAGAGTGTGTAAGACTCAAAAGTTCCGTCTATAACATGAATCTTCGAATCCTATTGTAGTGTTAAAATACTTTTGCAGCTGGACCCTCCACCCCCATTCCATAAACACACACAGCAGTGGGACCAGGAAATTGAAATTTAAAATTTGAAATTTAGTAATTTGCTGACAGTATAGGTGGGCCTTGAAGGTATTATGCTAAGTGAAGTAAGTCAAAGAAATACAAATAGCATGTGATCTTACTTATATGTTGTGTCTTAAAAACAAAAACAAAGAAGCAAAGAAAAACTCATAGAGAATGAAATTGTGGTTGCCAGGGGGAAGGGGTTCAAGAGGTACCAACTTCCAGTTATAAAATAAGGGGATGTAATGTGAAAAATTAACTTCCTTTGAGAAAATAGTATCAATGAATTTTTTAATTCCTGCTGTGTGTGTGTGTGTGTGTGTGTGTTTCTTCATGGAACTTGGGATGCTTGATCAGTGCTCAATTTGGTTGTGTGGCTGCTTCAAGATTATTATATTCAGGGAAGTTTAGTTAGACTAATTTTCCCCTTGAATTTAAATGTGGATGCCTTCTTTAGGTATTCTTAATGAGGGTAATGAAACACTAGCTTCTAATCCTAGTTGGGATCACTTATATGCTAGTTATCAAGCAAAGGTAGTCTAAGAAACAAATATGCAACTGCTTTCAAAACACTTAAAAAAAACACCATTGTCCATATGGTCACTGAGGTACACCATTGTCCATATGGTCACTGAGGTACATCTACACAATGGAATACTGATACCTCTTCACTCATCTAGAATGACTTCTTTTATCCAGCCTCCCTAGGTAGGTCTTCTCAACTGAGGTTACACTGGGAAGAAAGTCAGCTGTTTTACCTTCCCCATCTCTGACTTTACACCACTTCCTTCAAAGGCCCCACATTTGTCTGGCACACTAACACAGAGGGAAATGTCTGGTGTTTAACGTTCTCATAATTGTCACATAAATAACATTGAATAAACAAACACTGCCGTTTGAGTCTTTATGATAATCATAATTATGTTATGATCATGATTCTGAATGTTTTGCTTTTTAGCAAGCATTTTTATTTTATTTTGTAGTATCTTTAGGTATTCATGAAACGCATAGTACCAAATATACTGCAGATACCTCTTGAAAGAGATACACGATTGAATCATTATTATCAGTTTTTAACTTTGAAAGTTATTTTTCTCATTAAGGACTATTTAGTTTTCCAGTGTCTGCGGTAAGAGAGCCACTGAAATGCAATCACTGAACACAATATAGTCTCAGGCAGAGATAGAACTTCACTTGGGTTAAGAAAGACTTGTTTCATCTGGAGTTTTTGTTTAAAGTTTGTTCTTAATATGTCCATGCAATAAATAAATTGTTAATTGCAGGACAGATATTAACTCCTTTAAAAAAAAAACTTGCCTCCTTTTTTCAGTCAGAAAGCTTAGAGGTGAGCTTTGTCATTTATTATCCATAGCAGTCGGCATAGATGTTTCCCTTAAAATGTTGGTGCCACTGATAACTTGGTAACACAAGCTTCCAACTATTGATTCATTCACTCAGCAACCCTTTACTAGGCAGTGACCCTGTGACTGGTTCCAAAGCTCTATTTAATAAGAAGTGACTCATCAAATTTCTCCTATCAAAATTCATTTAATAAATATGTTTTATCTATTTATGAGTAGCTAATGCATACACAGAACAAAATTATAAAGGTACATATAAAGGCACCTTTCAAAAGTAAACCCACCTGCCACTCCTATCTTTAGCCATCCTTTATCTTCCCTAGATACAAACCCAGGGGCCAGAAGTCAGGTAGGCTGGAGGTAGAAGAATTTGTAAGGTGTCATTCCTGAGGCAGGGGTAGGGGGAATAGGATACATGTAAAGGTATAAGGTCATGAAAAGTGAAGACTTGAGGAATTACACAAAACTATTTCAGAAAATCTGGGATGGGGGTGACTTATTGGGGTAGATAAAGGGAAAGCTGGTACAGAGCAGACTTGAGATAAAGAGATGTCATCTGTATTTGAAGTCGAAGGGCGTTTTCTTTTACAATATTTTAAACATTCATCATCATATATAAGTTTGATATTACATTCATGAATATAACAATATTAAATGGACATTTATTGAGTGACTGTTAAGTACTAGGCATGGGTACAAACATATAAGCAATATACGGCTCTGACTTTCATACATTCATTATATGTTGTTTAAGTAAACAAATCCAATTATGACATGTTGGGGATAAAGAATTAAAAACAAAATCTCCTCCCCACCCAGTAAACCACTCCACAAAGGCAGAAGAGCAAGAGCATTATTTAATTTATCAGCTGCCTCCAGCATGTCCCCCATTGGAGATCAAGCCCCCAACTGGGGCCTGTAACTTCATTGAATAAGCAATAAACTAGAATGTGATGCCTGTCACAAACATCTGCTAAGAGATCTCAGTCAGACGCCTTACCCTTTTAAATAACCAAACAGATGCAGCCGGTTACATACCGGTTCCCAATATGAAAAAGATTGGTCCTCAGTAAGAGGACCTAACAGCACCATTTCCACACACAATTCATCCCAAATTCAATTCATTAATCAGGTGAACTTCTGTGTTATCCAAAGGAAAATAAGTTATCATATCTTTTTGACATGAAGTGAATTTTACAACTTAGAGTAAGACTTCTACCTTCCCAGCCAACTGGAAGATAGGGGCACTAGCTTTCTTAGATGGTTATATTTCAGAGATGGTTCCCAGGTCCATGAGTGAGACATACCTGGGCCATAACCCTGGCAAGAGGCTTAGTTAGCATTTAAGAACATTTACACACATTTTAAAAAGAGGACAAAACTTTCAATTTTAAGTTTTTAAAATAAATGCTCTAAAAAAAGGGAGGCTGGAAGTCTTTTTTTTTTAACAATTAATTTTTCTCTTTTTCTGTTTTATTTTACCCATGCAAGCCTCCCTTTGTTACTGTAAAATAGTGACACAGCACATTTGTAACTCCATTGCTATTTTCACCTTTCTCTGGGCAAGTTGAAGCCATTTAAATAACCAGCAAGTCCATAGCTAAATAAAATGCAGAGCAATTGTAAGATTCTTATAAAATAATAAAATTACTCATTAAAAAAAAAAAGCCTATACATTATTTGTCTGGGATAATACCCCTTTTCAAATTAGATTTTTATTGGTTTCAGAGAGAGGAACGGAGAGGGAGAAAGAGATAGAAATACCAATGATGAGAGAGAATTATTGATTGGCTGCCTGCTGTGCCCTCTCCCCCCACCAGGGATCAATCCCTCAACTGGGGCATGTGTGACCTGGAATCGAACTGTGACCTCCTGGATCATAGTCAAAGCTCAGCCACTGAGCCATGCTGGCTGGGCTAAATTTTTAAATAAGGGTTTTCCTTGTAAGGGCCAATAAAGTTATCCTGCATTTCAGTCAATCACGTAAGTACAATCACATTTATGCAACAATTTAGGAACTTTAATAATTGTTCTTTCTTCGCTATGATTGTTCTCAGATGTGAGACACAAAGACACCCATGGCCACCCTCTGGTATCAGAATCTTATTATGAGGATCCATTGAAACCTGCAGGTTGGAAGCCCAGTGCTTAATGTATATGGCTCAAATTGTTGATGACAAAAACCTTAACAGCTATTTTATTTTTTTGTATCAGATCAAATCAATAGCCTAAATAAAATTTTATCTTATTTCTACTTTAAAATCTGTGTTTAGAAACACATATCAGAATGAGTCAAACTGTTGATTCATATCTTAGATACTAATAGGTCATTATATTTTGTTAAGGAATCAGTTCAGAATTTTGCTCTTTGAAAGTCTACATCTGGTAGTTTGGTGGAATCTTTTAGTTTTTTGTTGGAGGAAAATTCATACTGCTGAAATATATATCCCCCTTTACAAAATGCCAAACCTATATGAAAGCTGTGTGAAATTGTTTCTTTTTACTTCATTAGAATTTCATTCTCATCTGACAGGCTTTATAATAAAGATTTTTTTATAGTTATCAAAAAAGTAGTATTTTCATTTGATTTGGTATACATTCTTTTAAAGGGAAGTAAAAGATTCCTATACAGCATTTATCCTTCATGGGAGTGAAATTCATTTTTATTGTAGTTTTATTCTAACCATACCTTATATTTTGCTTGTTGCACTTTAATTCTGAAAAATTTCCTAAATTTGTGATTCCATTATTGCAAGCCTAGCCTGGTGTCATCATCTCCTATGATAAAGACATTTGGCTGATTTTTTAAATAATAAATTAAGTGTAAAATGTTCCTTGTGAGAGCAATTCCAGTTGCCTAGGCAATGGCTGTTTTCTCCTTTTCATTGAACCTTTATCTTGTGTGTGTATGTGTCCGCAGCAGTGTCCTTTAGCCCAGTGAGGTCATAAAAGAAAACAGGACAGGAACAGAGGCTTTTGTGACAAAATAAGGCCTAGATCTTCTAGGAAACATTTTCATATGAGATACTAGGTCATAGAAAAAAATAACCAATCCAGTGAGGACAGTGAGAACAGAAATGGATCTTTCATGACACAGTGAAGCCACTGAGAGTTCCACAATGGCTCTCACCTTTGAATTTTGTTAAGTAATTGGTGATTTTCTTGTTTAAGTTATTGTTAGTTAGATATTCTGATAAATAGCTGATGAAAGAGCTCCTAACTGATACAGACCCAACGTTTCCATGTTCATCTCTGTGGAAAAGTGTATATCATCCTGAAAAGTCATTTCACATGATCTTGACATTTGCTATTTATAGGGGCTTTATTATGTTGAACTAATTAAAAATGTGTTTTATTAAAGTAATTTTAAAGTAGTTACAAACAATAAAAATTTTAGATTTGATTGAATTTTGAATCTGCATTTTGAATAATGCAGCATTATTATTTCTAATTGACTTGTGTTCTGATATTTTCTCAGAATAGTTTTTTATTTTGTTTGCTTTTTTACAAATTATCCTTAGATCAAAATAAAGTATCAGCTAGAAATATGCACCATTATCTATACTAATAATAGAGGAATATGCAAATTGGTCAGGACACCCTCACGCAACGACTGGACAGCAGGCTGCATGGGGCGACCCGGTCAGCGGGGGGTGGGGGACAGTGAGGGGCGACCAAACAACTGAACAGCAGGCTGTGTGGGGTAACCAAACCGGCAGGGGGGGCAGTGAAGGGTGACCAGGCTGGTAGGGGGGGCAGTTAGTGGTGCCTGGGCCAGCAGGGGGGCAGTTAGAGTTAACCAGGCCAGCAGCGGGGGCAGTTGGGAGTGACCAGGCTGGAAGGGGGGCAGTTAGGGGCAATCAGGCAGGCAGGCAGGTGAGTGGTTAGGAGCCAGCAGTCCCGATTGTGAGAGGGATGTCTGACTGCCTGTTTAGGCCATTAGACCCGATTGGCCTAAACCGGCAGTCGGACATCCCCTGAGGGGTCCAGGATTGGAGAGGGTGCAGGCTGGGCTGAGGAAACCCCCCCATGCACGAATTTTGTACACCAGGCCTCTAGTATAATGTATAAAAGCAGAGTTGCTTTGTAGTTGGAAGATAGAAAGGGCTATAGTAACATTTCTGAGTGTGTGTGTGTGTTGTTTTTTGTGTTGTTGTTTTTTTTTTCATTTTCCCTTGTGAAGCACAGTTTGAAAACCATGTCCTAAAATATTCTACCCCAACTGTATTTACCTAACTATTCATCCTCTGAAATTCAATTCAAGCATTTTATCCAATTGTAGGTTAAGTTTTATAGTATGACATTTTACATGAAAAGCAAGCAAGTTTCAGCTACCCTTGTCGTATATTTACTTTATGGAGGAATATGTCAAATATAGTATAATATTGCTTGGAGCCTGACTGACATCTCATCTATCCATCGTCTCTTGCCCTTACCTTTTATAACTGCTCATAATTCTTGCCTGTCACTTGATGGCTTAAATCTATATGTACAATAAATCAATGCAAATATATTAGAACATCTTTTCCTACTGGTGAATATAATTTAAAAAGCATTACCTACACACTCTGAGTATCTGATAATTCTTTCAGGATCGATCTAGCAACTCACTTTTCATGACTAGTCCACCTGATGGGTTTCCCTTCTGGCCTTTTGCTTCCTGATTCTCTCTCCAGGTACTTGCAAGGAATTGAGTCTGTCTTGAACCTCAACCTAACTTTTCTGTGCTCAAGAAACCTCCACTTTTTTTTAATCCTCACCTGAGGATTTTTCAGAGAGAGTAGAAGGGAGGGGAAGAGAGAAAGAAATATCAATGTGAGAGAGACACAATGATTGGCTGCCTCCCACACATGCCCTGACTGGGACCAGGGATCGAAACTGCAACTGAGATACATTCCCTTGACATGGATTCGAACCGGTGACCCTTTGGTCCACAGGCTGACTCTTTAACCACTGAGTAAAACTGGCTTGGGTTGTCTTTTCCTTCTTTAATGTTGAATCTTGATTTTCTTCATCAGTGTTCACTTGAAAAACTTAAGGACCACATCAAAGATTTGGGCAGAGACCAATTTGGCCAACAAAATATTTTAGTAGAATTTTAATTCTAGTGACTATGTAGCTGAATCTTGTTGTGGCTTTAGTTCACCCTTTCCAGATGCCTGCACTTTTTTTCACGTGCTTATGGTCATTTGTATATTTTCTTTTGTGAAGTGACTATTTTGCAATTTTTTAGTTTGTTTTCTATTGTTGAGTTGTAAAAGTGCTTTATATATTCTGGATATAAATCACTAGTCAGATATGTGCTTTTCATTATATTCTTCCAATTTTTGGCCTGTCTTTTCATTTTTGTGACAGTGCTCTTGAAAATGAAATTATTTTCTAAGAAGTATACTTTATATACTGTTTTTGTTTATGATTCAAACATTTGGGATTCTAATAATTCTTTGTCTAATCCAAATTTCAAAATATTTTCTCATATGTTTCTCATTTTCTTCTAGAAATTTATTAGTTTTAGCTTTTAAGTTTATGTATATGATTTACTTAAGATTTTTTTTAACATGGAGTAAAGTAATTATTGAGGATAGCTTCTTTTTATATAAATATCCAATTATTACATCATTGTTTTTAGAAATTACTAACTCTTCCAATTAAATATTCTTGTCATGATTGTGAAAGATCAATAGAGCATAGATGAATAAGCCTATTTGTGGATTTTATATTCTATTCTTTTAATCTATATGTCAATCCTAACATCATGTATTAGTTTTTTTTGTTTGTTTTTTTAGGTCTGCTGTCACAAAATGCCACAAATTGAGTGGGTTAAATAGCAGAAATTTGTTGCTTCACAGTCTGGGACTAGAAGTCCAGGATAGCACCGTAATTGCCAATGGCACTAGGAAAAGATCTGTCCAGGCCTCTCTCCCAACTTCTAGTCATTCTCTGTCTGTGGAAGAATATTTCCAGTCTTCAAACAGCTTTCTTTCTGTGTGCATATCTGTGCTTAAATTTCTCTCTTTTTATGAAGACACCAGTCATAGAGGATTAGGGCCACTCTAATGACCTAATTTTAACATGATTGCATCTTTAAACACCCCATCTCCAATAAGGACACAGTCTGAGGTACTGGGGGTTAGGACTTTCACATATCTTTATGGAGGGCTGGGGAACACAAGTCAACTAATAGCACACTACTACAACACTTTTAATTAATATAGCTTTATAGTAAGTTTGAAATCAGGTAAAATAATATCTCCAAATGCATCCTTTAAAAAATGTAGCTATTCTAAGTTCTATTTTTATATGGGGTAGAAGTTGAATAAGCATCACATCCTACCAAAAATTCATGACAATGGTCCAGCTTTGATATATACAATTGTGAGTTATCATCATATTGATGATATCAAAATCATGAAATAAATGTGATCACTAAGAAAATTTGTATATTTTCCTTACAGTGATCACAGTGAAAATATCCAAGGATTATACTCTTGAGCACATTAATGTTTAGAGAATGTAGGGGGATTATAAGGAAACAGCAAGAAAGATGAGAAAATGAGAAGAGTGTAAAGGAAAGAAAACAAGAATGTTGAGTGAAGACAATATTTCAAGAAGTAAGCAATTTGGTCAAATGCTGCTGAAAGGTCAGGTGGGGAGAGGATTATAAATTGGCAATTGGATTTCGCACTATAGTGCTTGTTAACTTTGGTAAGTGTAGTTTGGCAGCCTAGATATTCTGATTGGACAAGGTCAGGTAGAAAATAGACAAAGAGAAAAAACGATTGAAAGTGTGTGGAACTCCTTTGAGAATTTGTGCCAAAAAGGAAAAGAAGTGGTGGAGAAACATCAAGAAAGTTATATTCCGAGAGAAGAATATCTAGTTTTGAGGCTTATGGGAAAGAGCATGAAAAACTGATACTGTATTTGAGAGAGGAGAGCATTTCTAGAGCAGTCTTCTTGCGTGGATGAAAAGATCTAATCTAATGCACAAATGGCAGTTTGGCCCTTCCTAGTAGCAGAGAGAATTTATACTAAGAGACAGAGTGCACAGACACAGACCCAAGTAGTGAGCTCAACTATGTTTCCTTTCAACGGCTTCTATTACTTAACGGAACACAAATGCAAAATTATCAGCTGAGAATGAGGGAAAGAAAGGATGTGTTACAGGTTTACGTGGGGAGGATGATAATTCACTAGGATAATAAGAATGTCAGATAATTGAGGAAAGGTATAACTGTTCAGATTAGTGGCCACTGATTTAAAATAAGGACCGTCAGCATGGTTTTGAGTTTTCTTCCAGTTATGTTCAGCAAAGCAGTTGCAGACAAGTAATGGATACAGGTTTGACATAATCAGAACAGAATTTGTCCAAGGGAGTGCTACTAAGTAAGATAACTAGAGAATAAAGGTCTGTGTCAGGCAGTGACTTTAATGAGTGACCATGGAAGTTAGTCTAGATAAGAAGGAAAGCTAAGAAATGAGGCATGCAGGGATGTAGAGAAGTGGTAGGATGAGTGGGTTGTGGGATCTACTAGATTAGAGGCAGCGTTTGGAAGAGGAAATTAGGAAAACAAGAGGCCACTGTTAGAGTGAAAATTTTGATTGTTAAGCTCTTATAAAAGGAATCATTAAGATGTAGTGTGTTGCCATGGTATAGCTGTCTATAAAATTCACATATAAGTGTGTTTTCAATGTCAGTATATGTTCATTGGCTGAGTGTAATGTTTAATAAATTGTTCAGAGTTAAGTGGCTAATGCTCCAAGGTTTTAATTAAATTTCTAGTTAAATCTAAATACATAATATTTGTAGTTTGAGGTTGCTTTCCATGTTTTGCTCACATTTTCTACAGTTTCTTTTCAATATCCTGTAAGCACTAGTACTTCGTAAGTGCAATGATACGAATTTTACTTATATTTATTACAGCCTATAGTTATTGACAGTGAAGGGGCAAAACACAGAACCAGTCTACGACTTTCAAGCCATGTAATCATCTGAAATAAAATAATAAACTTCATAAGTCAGGATATACACAGGCACATAAAGATAACAATGTTGGGATTAATCAGATGTGTTTCAGAAAAAAAAAATAAACTATGGGAAATGGAAAACAAGTTTATTATACCTAACCTAAATTTGTAATAATGGAATTAGAAAGTGAAACCTATTTTTATGTTCACTTGTCTTTGGATACATTTTTTTTTTATTTTAACATTTATATTTGTGTGTATAAATGTTATACATTTGACTACACTGAAAAATATTCATTTGCCCCAAACTCTTTCTGCTCAGCTTATGAAATTGTACTTCACTTTAAATTACTGGTATATTCGTGTATTTAAAAGAGGATAATAGTAGGGACATAGTGTAGTGCCTTAGTGATTTCACATAACTTTAGTTACCTGTCACCCATACTAGAAACTGTATTTAAAAGAATAAGAACAGGGTTAAAATATTTGATTGGTTTTTAAAATATTTGATTAATTTTTGCTAATTTTTAGTCATACAGATGAACCTAATGGCATAATATGTTGATTGCTAATAAAGTAATTTAATATTCTACACATCTGCATATTTATCAGCTCTAAGTGCAGGCAATCAGCAATATCCCCATGATAACTCTCTTGTGGTGCTTGGTAAGACAACGTAATGCCTGATGAGCAGTAGGGCACTCTTGAACCAAGAGATAGTCAGGTTTCAACTTTGGTACAAAGGAAATGAGCTCACCCTGCTGTCCCAGGCAGGGGAGTCAGCACCCCCTGAACCAGGACAACCCAAGCCAATCTAATGATTTAAATGAGATCTGCAACATTTCCAAAATACTTTTAAAAGATAAAACAGACAATTATGCCCCCAGTAATAATATATACTAAGCATTAAAAGCGTTTTCAGTGAAATAGTCTTGTCATTAAAAAAGTGGAATCTTTATAAGTGTTGTATGCATAAAAAATCATTGTAATGTATAGTTATCCCAAAAGCACAGCAGTGTACAGAACATTCCTGGTGCATGGTGATGTATTAAGAGGGTGTATGTTCCTTGCTGTCATAAACACTATGGAAATACCCTTGTGTACATATTTTACTATTTATAATGCAATGTGTTGTAATAAGACCATGCTATATTTGCTTTTCTATTACTAAGCCAAGAACCAGGAAGCAAAGAGAGGACTTTGGCGAAAGTTGAAATTACAATATGATTGCATCGTAGCCCTAATCATATTTTGTTGTAATTCCCTGTCTACTTACTTCCTCAGAGGATATAGAAAAAAAGTGCAACTTGGGGCTTTTGGTATATTTTAGATAGGCTAAATATCTCTTAAATGAACAAAGAATGGATAATGTATTCTAAATTCTTCTTAAATTGTGCTTTCCTTTAAAATTAAAAACAATTTAATAACCCATTGACCATATATATCTTACCAAAAAATAAATCAAAGAAAAACAGTTCAAGATTACTTATCCTTTCATGAAAACACTGCACTAATTTATTACCTATGTATTTACCGAATGCCTGATTTGTACCTGGTATTTGAGATATGTCAGTGGAAGAAAAAACAAACAAACAAAAAAGACAAATGCCTTAGTGACATGGAACTTTACTTCTCATTTAATGAGTAATGTATAAATTAGATTATATTAGAGATGATCAAGTTTTGTGGAAGAAAAAAGGAAAAATAGAGCAGGATAAAAAGAAAAAGGAATGCTACTTTAGAGGGGAAAGTATATAACACTTTTAAATAAGATGGTTAGAGAAAGACTCATTGAGAAAGTGACACTTGAGCAAAAAACTAAAAGATAAGGGAGTGAGCCACATGGATATTGGAAAGACAGAATTCAGCCAAATGTATGGGTTTAGAGTAAATTATGTGATATTTAAAAAATATCATTCTGGCTTCTTTGTTAAGTATTGAAATTTAGGAAACAGGTAAAAATCTGTGTAGTGTATTATATCAAATGTAGTGACTTATTTGCTGGTTCAAAGAACTTCATGTTCATAGAAATAAATTCCAATTGAGAATTAAAATGATGATCTTTTGGGGGACTTGATTATAACTGTAGATTACTCAAAGTCTACTCATGTGTTTTTCCATTTAATAAATAGTGTTTGACTACCTATTTTATGTCAGATGCTGTTCTAGGCTTTGGGGATATAACAGTAAGAAAAAAGAAAAAAAATATTATCTCTTGGAGTTTACCTATGATTCTATGATTGAGGCAGACAATACAGTATACAAAATAAGTGAGTAAAATATTATGATTATACAGTGATAAGTGCTTAGGAGAAGAAAATGTAATGGAGAAGGGGGAATATAAAATCACTGGGGATTGAAACTTTAAAAAGGATGACCAGGAGAAGCTGCACTTGGAGGTGACCTTGAGTAAAGACATTTAGGAAGTGATGAGGCTTATTGTGAGACTACTTGGGGGAAGATCATCCCAACAGAGGAAATAATACAGTATGAAGACCTTCTAATTCAGACTGACATAGAGCTCTAATTTGGTTTTGGAGCATAGCAGACACTTGCAATCTATGAAGGAGAACAATGAGGATCAGCCCACAAAGACCCTTTCGAGTTGACACTAGGCCATCAACACGACAGAAAACGGTAATGTAGGGACCCATAATTACATACAGGGTCCCAGCCCATTCTGGTTTGGAGTATAGGGCTTATATTCTGACCCCATCTACTGGAGTAGGCAGGGGGACAATGTTTAAGTTAGATTACATTAGAGATGATTAAGATGGTGATAATATAATGTAGAGATGTTAGTACACATTAATATATTAACAAAAGTGGACATGATTAAATCAGGAGTTAGGGAGATAGAGCTGATTTATGGCTGGAGGGGGCACATTCTGTCTTTATCTTTGGGAATGCCTGGATATTAAGTGTTTGACTCATGGCCAAATTAAGGGCAGTGGATTTATGAAAGTCCATAATCCTCCCTGGAAACACACAGTAGTTAGTTTCTTTACTGGTAGTTTACAATTAGGCTAGCTTGTGTGACAAATCTGGCTTAATTTTGCGAATAAAGGATTTTTATAAGGCCTCTCATTGAAATCTTCATTCATTCATAGCTGTCCTGAAACTGAGATTCTCTGCACAGATCTTGGCAGTTTAAGACACATTAAGTACATTCTCTGTATATGGCTGGGGCCATAGGGAGCTTGTGCTCTGGAATGCCTCTTGGATTCCTAATGTATAACATCATGTTTTCTCTCCCTGCACATATTCTTTGCTTTTTAAATAAAAGCCAAAAAAAAAAATAATAAATAAATAAATAAAAGCCATATATGAGTATATTCTGTAGTCTGTGGAGTCATTTCAAATATCCAAACTGAGTAAAACAATACAGGTGCTAGTGTAAGGGTTATCACAACCAAGGTTACACTGTGTGCACCTAGATAGATTTGGGGAGACAGGGACATGTATCCAGCAGTCTTCCAGCATAGAAGGCAGATCACTCACTCCAGAGGGGCTCCAACTTTAGATACTATTACAAATGGATTATCTTCATTGTCAGTTGGTATATACTATCATAAAAATATAAATGCTGGTGTTCACAAAGAATTAAATAGCTATAATTTTTAAATATTCAGGGCATTTTTAGTTAACTGATTGTGAAATAAATATAGTAGCATGTATTGTGGAGAAGGTTCAATTATGCCATAGTGTCTTTTTATTAAGAATAAGGGAAGGGATGTTCATTTGTTTGTCTCACAGACGAATCTCTCTTATAATGGTGACTAATATAAAGAAGACATTTAATAAACACATGTTGAAAGAATAAATGAGTATTTTATTTTATTACATATCATGTCTGTTGATAGGTAGATTAGGGCATTTTAATTATTTCTTAGTGACATATAAAACATCAGGAAGGAGAGAAGAGAAAATGATAATAAGTGCATCAAGTCACAAAGGAAACACATCTGAAACCACCAGAAAAAAATAGCAGTTATTGTTCATAAGTCTGGGACTAAGGGAGTAGAATGTTTCTCTAAATTGTGAGTAAATCATCAAAGACACATAAGCCTGCACATTTTAAAAATTGCTCTCTTAGGCAATGTTTCACCACAATTTCTCACTGACTATTTTAAAATAGTTGAACATGTGTATGTGGATTAGAGTAGATATTTATTGCTTTTCAGTTACCCAGAATGCATTCACCTTCCTTTAGGAAAAACATGCTAAATCGCTCTTGGAGAATTCCTTATTTTTTCACATTGTATAAGGCCTTGTAGGGCTATAGAAAAATGTGATTGCTCATCCTTAGCCTTAAGACACTGCAAGTTCTGGATCATGTGCTTTTTGGTGCTGGAGTTTAAAGTTTCTGTGTAATTCTTTAATTCCCTTTAGTCCTTAAAATTAATCCCAACGTTATTCAGAATTTTCAGATTAAGTTTCTTTTGTCTATAGCCAAACAATCTTATGTGTTAGAGGAATATGCTACGTTAAACACCCTATAAGATATAGTTTTCCAGCTTTAAGAAAATGAAGCAGAGAAAGGTATAGTTTATGAGTAAGGGAGAAGCTGTGAGCTTTAAAAGGTTTTGCACTGCTTCTAAGAATTCATGTAGACTGTGTCATACATCACAGCATCTCAAATACAATAACAAGGTTGGGAAGAAGAGAATTTCTGCCCCTGAGCCCATTTATGGTTGCTTCCGTTGGAGAGGAAAAAATTTCCTCTACCTCATAAAGGTTCTTTTGGCTGGTCTCATAATCAAATTGACATGAGACAGTTTTGTTAGCGTCAGTGTTAGACCTCAGTTCTTGAGTTCAGCAAACCAAGAATTCAGAGCCAAGAACTCTAGCACAAGAAGTTTATTGAGCTTTTTAGAAGGAAAGTCATAGAAGCAGAAAAAGTGAGCCAGCTGGCCAGTGTGGAATCAGGAAACAAGTTACCTTGGCAAAAGAAGGGCCTTTGGAGCTTTGGAAAAAGAAAGCAAAGACATGCACCTCAGGAATGAAGAGCACATGCTCACTGCTCACTGGGTCCTATGCCTTAAGGTGGTTTTTGGTTTTTTCTGTCAGCCATGGCATCACTTTGTCTGTTTTGTTTGCTTGTTTGTTTGCTTTTTTGGGCCTGGACCTAAAACACAACTGAGGCCTAGATGTCATCTTTAGTTTGACCAAAACTCTGTCTCTGTGGTCCATAGACCTGAGGCATTGTTCCTAAGATTATTTGATGCTCATTAGAAACTCATTGTCCTTAATGATTAAGGAAGTGGATGTGCAAGGGAGAAGGAGGAAGGTGAGTCAGAGTACTGGACGAGGCCAGTTTGAATCAGCCGCTTGTCTCATTCCACTTGCAAGGAATTTTCCTAGCTTCTTACTATCCTGTCTCAGATTGACAGGAAAAAAAACAAATTTATTTTTATGAATATGGGAACTCCACTTATATGAGAGTTCCAACACAGAAAGGTAAAATGAGGAATATATTCCATATTGAACCAGGGAATGGGATAAAGGCCTGGGGCTTCGGGAGAGGGGGGTAATTCACAGGACAATAAGAAGAGCAGATGTTCAGTAATTAGATGTTTGCTGTGCCATACCGATAAGTCATATTTCTGCTAGTAGCTCATTATGAGAAAGGCCCTGTGTTTACATTCTTTAAAAGAGTTTCTTTTGGGTTTGCAGGGTCTCCATTGCATTTAACTCAAAATAATCCTCATGTCAAAGTGGCACATTTTGAGGAAGCCTGTTTTGAACCAGTTCACTGCAATTTCTAGCTCTTTCTCTGTTTAGCATTTGATCTCCAAAAGTCAAATACAACATCAACCATCCTGGCTTGAACTATCTTTAGTGACAAATGTTAAAGCAGAAGCCTGCAGGCAGGCCTTTTTTAAATAAAATCAAATCACTTTAGTTGTTTTTATTTCTGGTATTTTAATTATCCTGTATCATGATTTCACATTGTGATGTGATTTTTAATAAGTAATGTATATTTGGTCCTTGTCCCCTATTCGGCAGAGCTTCTGAACCCTTGGGATTTCCTAAGTGATAAGAGCAATAAAGGTGTTTTGATGTTTATAACAAATTCCTTTCAAACCACACTGGAGTTTATGTTAATGAGGTGACTTTTAGAAAGTGTCTAAGGATGGGGACTGGTTGCCAGGGAAACCAACCATGAACTTTCATCCCTGCCCCCTTCTCCCCACCCCAGACCTCCAGGGACTTGAGAGGGTCTGGTGGTTGAATCGATAGCCAATGGCCAGTGACTTATTCTACCATGCCTATGTAATGAAGTATCCATAAAAAAACCAAAAGGATGGGGTTTGGAGAGCTTCCAGGTTGGTGAGCACACAGGTGCTGGGAGAGTGGCTTGCTCCTTCCCACATATCTTGTTCTTGCCTCTCTTCTACCTGGGTGTTGCTCAGTTATATCTTTTTATAACAAAGTGGCTGTTTAGAAACTAAATGCTTCTCTGGGTCTTTTGAGCTGTTCTGGCAAATTAATAGAACTGGAGGAGGGGGTCTTGGGAACTTCCACTCTATAGCCAGTCAGTCGGAAAACAGCACAGGTGACAACCTGGACTTTTGATTGGCATGTGAAATGAGGGGCCACAGTCTTGTGGGACTGAACCCTTAACCTGTGGGATCTGATACTGTCTTCAGGTAGATAGTGTTAGAATTGAGTTAAATTTGAGGGACATCCTGCTGGTGTCCTTTGAAAATTGGAAAATTTGCTTGGTGAGAGAACCCCTCCCCCCAACCCCTGTATCTGGTGTCAGAAGTATTATGAGTGTGGTCCTAAAGTCAAACTAAAGGACAGACACATGGGAAAACTGGGTCTTTTTCAGCACATTGGACATATACTCATATATATTTTTAACTAAAGTGCTTTAATTTGCTGACAACTACTTGAGATTCATTTAGATTTTAAATGTGATTTCCTTAGCTATTAAAAGTATTTAATTCAATACTTTTAAAATGGCTTCAAATCTTTCTCCCATTTTTTTTGTATTTCTCAATTCTTACCACAAAATGAAAAATTGTAGAGCATATGTGACCTTGTAAATCAATACTTTCAACTCAAACACTATGTTTCTAATTTAGCAAACATCCAAAATTTGAACCGCAATTTTAAAACTTATTTTCCAATTCCCAGGTTTGGGAGAGTTCAAATTTTCACAAAAACAAAACAAGACATCAAGGAACTTTCCAATATTTAGGGCATACCAAAGCACGATATGAAATTGGTCTTAGGCTATGGAACATGAACATATATATTTTTCATTTGATTGCACCCCACTCCACTATTCTTCAAGCTACTAAGGAACTAACTGTCTTCTGAGCAGTTTCTAGAATCAGCCTCAACCCAAACTACATTGGACATTCAGATCTGATATTTCATACAGAGTAAGGTTTTTACCTTAACAGCCTTCAGTACACTGCCCATTACAGACTTGCTGTGTGCTTTCCTCTGCTGACCCAAACTGATTGTACCAGCCTAAGAATCCAACATAAAGAAGTCAATTCATAAACCATTCAATTGCTGAAAATTGCTCAGATTTCTACCGGAATAGGATTGAACTGGGTTTGCTATTTTCTCTCTTAAGAATATGATTTGGGAAAAATGAAAAGAATCTGAAAGTTGGTGAGGTTTAAGAGAGTCCATGCAGGAACTAAAATTATGTGAACGCCAAGCTATGAGAGCAGTGAAATACATGTACAAAAATGATATTACATTGTACAGTGTTCTAGAAACATTTACTCAATAGAGTGTGAGAAATTCGGCTAAAAGAGTCAGAATCATTGGAGTAGAGAACAAGAATAATCAAGTCATGTAAAAGCAAAGCTTATAAGTTATAATTCACACTTAGCAATGGGATGTTGTGCCAGTTATCAATATATTGCCTCTTAGCTCCAAGTTCACCTTTGATTGCCTGCTCTGCAATAAGGAAGTCAGCGCTGTCGTTTTTTGTCAGCTGGGAAATATTAAGCTTTGTCAGTAGAGGGCACTGGAAGAGTAAGAGGTTTCTTTTTCTTTTAATTTTAGATTTTTTTAAATAGCATTCATTTATTTCCATCACCATTTATCCCCCTATACCTTCCTCCATCTTCACACCCCCACCCCCCGCCCCACTGCTGTCCATGAGCTTTTCTTACCAGGATCCTCTGAGGGGTGTGGGTAGGAAGGGTGAGTGTGGGGAGGGGAGTGCTTTTCCAACACAAACTCCTGTAGTGCATAGAGGGCAGCTGCTCTCTCAGGTATTTCACATCATAATAATGTTGACAACTCACTCAAATGGCTTCCAAGTACCATTACATGGTATCTCTATCTCTGTGATTGCCTTACCTGGCATCTCAGAGGGCAGAAGTTTTCCCACATAGAGCCTCAGCAGACTTATGCACATCCACTGATCTAAGGCTCTACTCTTGCCAGTGAGGTCTAAGCCCTGGCAGGGTTCTCTTATTTGGGAGCTCTCTCAGCCTGGATTTAGTGGTTGCTCCTTATATTTGATATTCCTGTGCTTTTCTAATAATCTTTTTACCCTTTAATAAATAGCCAAAGCCCTATTACTCCAATCCCCAGTTAAAGTTAATAATTCTAACAATAACTTTCCTTGTCTGAATTACTGTATACTTTGTTCCCTGATTGGACTCTGCCTGGTACAGAAGGGGTCAAAAATAAAATAAGATGAAATAAATAGCATTATTGAGTATCCTCCAGAAGGTCTGCTTACAGGATAAAATTTGATTGATGAAGGAGATTCTTATGTATTTACTGTTACTCTTACAACTCCAAAAAAGTACATATGGCTCATCTTTTATAATGAAATCATATTTTTACTTATTCACTTCTCTCAAATTGGGGATGGGGGAGTTGGAAAGTATCGAGGAAGAAAATTAGAAGGAGAGATAAATATAACTTTGCAAATATTCTCACATTGTTTTATTAAAAAATGTATCATCACATTTCTTCTATTGTCAGTGATTGAGAACTCCTCTCTACAACCCAAGATCTTCAGGTTTCTCTTCTTATTTAACTGGGAGTGTATCCAATGGATTCTTTTCTAATTTCTCAGTATTTGCTGCCATGTCAAATATGGTGGAGTCAATGAGGGTTTCTTGTTTCCAAGGTTGAGGCTGGAACTTGCATCTTCTTAAATAATGAAAACAAACATCCACATTCAGCCCTCCTTCAGGAAAGCAAGGGTTTTTGATAACCAATAGATGGTAGTGTACAGAGTCATTCAGCTATCCTTTGCTAAAACAAAGCTAAAACCACATGTCTTCTAGGTCCCTACATTGGGGTTAGTCTGTAGATGGTCATTGCTTTTAGAGCATCCAAATGGGACTTTGTTTATTCCTATGCACTTGAATTTATTTGTTTGAGATTAGAATTCCAAAATTCTTAAGTGTACCTATATCACTCAGACTTTCCCAATCTGCCCCTGAATTGGGGGTATAAACATTATTATTTTGTTTGTCTTGAGACTACTGGAGTTGCCTTCTTTTCCTCTTCAACTATGATTACTTTCAGCAATAGAAAGAATTAGAAAATATCTGGGTAGTGGTTCTATCCATTATTATTGTTTCTGCATATTCATTTAGGCTCTTCTTATCTTTCAGTCTGGGTCCATCAACACCTGATGGATGTCTGACATAGTCTTTGTGTAACATGTGCACTACTGCTCTGCTTGATGATCTATAATTTATAATCCCATTCAGTAGCCACCTTGGCTTCAAAACAGTCCATGGCTCTGAAGCAATTGTTTGCAGGGACATCAGTTAGTATAACGTTGAGTCTAGAAACAATCTCTGGTAACAATATTCCAGGTTCACATTTTAAAAGGGCCCATTACTGATTATGACATATTCTCACCATGATTCAACATCCCTTTCTTTGGTCCTTGACCATGTCATTATTGAAAAAAGTATCAAGTTATTAACTGCAGTGAACTTGTACCAGCAGTTGTAAAACCTGAAGGATAAGTATTTGGTTTGATATGGGGAGTCGGGCAGAACTTTGAACTAATGTAACCAATCGTAATATTGTCTTCACACTATCTCCAAATAATCCCAATTTCCATGTAAATTAAGAGTCCTTGGAAATTGGACATAATGGGTAATTTTTACTTTACTACTTCCAGCAGGAGAGTTTTAGATGTCCACAATTTAGTGAATGGGTATTATGCTATACAAACTTTCCATTTTCTAGCTAGTGTCTACAATCACTAATGGTCAGTTTTCTCCCAATTTGCAACTTCAAGTTCAGAATATTTTCTACACTATCTCTTTGACTTTTTTATGTTATTCAAGAACCATCTTCTCACTTTAGTCAAGAACATTTTTTAATCAAGAATACAGGTGAATATAATAACTTTGATCCCAAAAGTTGGATAGCAGCAAATGAAAATTGTTGTAAAAGAAACCATTTCCCAGTATGGGATTTTATTACCTGGATTAGTTTCTAAGTGGATTCACATTAATGGTCAGAGTAATTTAAATGGAAATCATTTGCACTTGGTCTCTCCAAGGATACTAACCCTGTTTATTATACCAACAGCATTCCTAAAAAAAAAACAAAACAAAACAAAAAAAAAAAAACCCTACTCTTACCACACTTTGTATGCCTTCCAAGCCCCTTACTTGACCTTTAAATTCTTTCAGTTACAGCATCATCTGGCTTTTTTCCCCCCTTCTCCACTGTTTTCCATATTTCTTAGTTTAAAAACAGGCTAAATTCTTCCCATGAGCAGGAGCTAATAGAAATATGTGAATGTTCACACTGACATTTTGCCCTGCTGCAAAATAATGCATCCTTATGTTAAGTAGCTGCTTTTTTCTTATTGTGGGAAATTATGGTAGCCTGCTTTTTGTCACTGTGTGTTATGATCATAGAGTCACACATAAATACCATTCTGAAAAGGAGTTGCATGTAAATAAAAGTCAACATATGAAGTAAACATTTTTAATCTATACCACTAAAATACTTTCCATGAGAAAATCAAATTTTAAATGAATATTTTTCCTGATATTCTGCTTTATAGTCAGAATTTTCATTTATTTGAGAAATGCAATCTAGGAATTCTCACTAAAGCAAATATTAAATAGCTATATTTAGAATATAGTCAATGTGATAGGGCACTAGTTTTATATTAATTTGCAATTTTCCAGGGGAAAAATTAAAATCCTACCATATAATATTTATATCTAATCTTTGAGCTCTTCTTAGCTTTTCCAATGAAAGAAAACCGTAAAATTAAACTGAAGTTGTCTAGTCAGAGGTTTGTTTTTTTTTGTTATGGACTGTTTGTGTTCTCCCAAATTCATATGTTGAAACTCTGTCCACTGAAATGGGAAAATTGAACTGGAACCCGTTGTGTTCCTCTGGGCAGGATAATTCCCGGTCCTTATCCAGTGGAGTCAAAGAATGAAACCATGGACAGAAGGTGGTATAGTAAAAAAATGGAAATTTTTTGAGAAACAAGCACAGACTCCCACGTGGGGAGGGGGAGAGCGTCCCACTAAGTCCCTTTTTTCTACAGTTTATAAAGGCTGCCGTTCTTTGTGCCCTGACATCCCCTCTGATTGGTCACTGTCCCCTTTGATTGGTCACAGTGCTACAAAGAGCCCAAAACTGTTGTATTGTATGTTCACTTTAGCTGATTGTACTCAACACTTCTGAAGTAATTGGATCCACGGAAAAGAACCTTACAGAGCAGTAAAAGGCTAAGCATACTGTAGTGTCAATGCCAGAAATTTATTGTTTGGTAGTTTCAGAAAACAATGGTTCCCTGTTAAGAGAGCTTGCTAACATATTTTTAAAAATCAATTGGGGGAAAGGACAATGATCTCTCTTATTTGGGTTTACAGTGGAAAAAAAAATGAGATGGGGCTAATTTTGATTTAGATTCTTTTGTATTTTTCCAATCATTATGAACATGCTATTGCATATTGGATGATTTTACTTTTATAATAGCTTTCAATGTGATTGCTATTTCACTGTTAATGGTTTGAAGCAGAGAGCTTTGTCCCTGTGAAGAAGATGGTAAATTAATGAACCCAAATGCAAACAATTTGGTTCTAAAAGTTGATGCTTTAAATTATACCCTCTGGCTAAACGAAGTTAAACATTTTGGAAGAGCAAACTTGACCCAAATGCAATCTTAACAATTTGTAAGGAAAGAAGTAATCTCATCTCCCACCACACTTCCTTCCACCCTGACAGAATTGATTTGATAAAAATAAAATCTAATTTTGCCCCAGATTTAAAAGTTTCCACATCCCCCAAGTGATTCTCAAAACCCTGATGAAGTTTGTACTTGTCTTTAAACAGAAGAGAACAAAAAGGACAGTCACAAACTGTGCATTAAACTGAATGTGTTCAGTTCATCAACTTACCCTGTATTTTTACATCATCTTTCTAATTGTGTGACTTTAAAATGGCTTTTAAGGTTTGAAATAATGGTGCTAATAAGGTGTTATTTCCTAACTTACTTGTAAAACTACAAATCTGATTGACTGCTAGGTTCATGCTCATCTTTTCATTTCTGTTTTTCCTTTATTGGCTCTTTTTTTAAACTTTCTTTTCTTTTTCCTATATGTGAATTCAAATCCTTGTAATCTTTGGCCTACTCAATGAAGTTAAAGATCCCTAAGAATGATGTTCAAGGCCTCATTTTTTCCAGACCTCTCTTTTATAATCTCTAAACAAATGTGTACCATTCAGCCATATCCAACTCTTATTCTTCTTTGTCTTTTCATTCTTATTACTTCTGAAGATGCTTTTCTGCCTATGTCCTTCACATGCATTACTTTTTTTTTAAAAAAAAGGTGTAAGCCGTACTTTAAGATGCTAACATCTCAAACACTTTTAAACACCCTTCCTCTCTCCTCTCCTGATACAACCTGTGATTGCGCTTACCACATTGCATTATAATTTTTTAAGTACTTGGCTTCTGTAACAGGGTGAACTTCTTGAAAATTGGAACCTTGCCTAATTCATTCTTGCATTTTCACTTCCTAGAATATAATGTATTAAACAGTTATTTAATTATAGTTTCATGCATGAATTCCTGAACGAATGAATGACTGAATGACTCATCATAGGTAGTAGCACCAGCTCTGACAAAATTATTACGAGTGCCACTTATTTGCTAATTGTACAAAGTTTGGATTTAAGTGTTTACATTATTTGGTCCCAAGAGATTTTCAGCACTGTCTATGCTTCATCAATTGCAGAGCTTTACCAAATCTGTTTTTTGGTCCTCAATTTTAGAGAGTCTGATCTGTTGTTTTGGGTGGATTCTGTTAACTATATATTAGTTCCTTTGTTTTAATTTTCACTCATGATTTGAATGTGCAGTCAGATTGAGAACAAGGGGCATCAGTGATTTCTAAATTGAGTCTAACAGTGTAATTGGCTCAACATTTGGAACATAGGAAATACAAACAGAAGTACATATATATGTGCTTAACTTGAAGTTTTTAACACATTTTCATTAATTTTAGAGTGCCAATTTGATACATGCTTGCTCTGCATGTAATCTTTTATTTTATTTTATTTTTTCCAGAGTGGGAGAGATATATAGAAACATCAATGATGAGTGAGAATCATTGGTCGGCTGCCTCCTGCACGCCCCCTACTGGAGATCGAGCCCACAACCTGGGCATGTGCCCTTAACCGGAATCGAACCTGGGAACTTTCAGTCTGCAGGCCAGTGCTCTATCCACTGAGCGAAACCGGCTAGGGCTTCATGTAATCTTATTGCAGTTTAATAATATCTGCGAAACTTAGTCTCAGAAAGAATTTAGGACATTTGCCAACATTGAGGACATTATTAACTGTCACCCTGACCTTGAAAACTAGGTAGTAATGGACATGATGACTAGTGTATATGATGTGGTTGGAGTCTACAACTACAAATAAATTCTGCTTTGATTTTTGTGCTGCGGTATCTGTATTGTGATTTAGTGAAGTTTTGATATCATCTGTTCAACCATAGCTTCACTGGAATAGGGAGTGTTGCTGTGATTTGATTAATCTAGTGACAGTTTGTGGTTTCACTTTTCAGGAAGGCCAGTAAAATAAGATTTAGCTATAATGATATGTACAGTATAGAGTTTCATAAAAACCTTATCTCATAAAATGCCTGAATAACTTTCCAAGTGGTAAAAGGGAAGAAAAAAAATAAGAATTTATGACAAAAATAATAAAGGAGTTTCTGCTATGAAAGGCCTGCCTGTTTTACCAGAACTCCAAAAACATGCATTAAAGTAGAAACAGTCTTGATGAAGCCACCTATCTAATATTACCGTTCTGTCTTCTTACTTGATTTGTGAAATAGAATCCCTACAGATATGAGTTTCCCAATGATTATAAGCTTATGTGTCTTGATTCTAAATCCTTATGGACAGTTACTAGATAAATCATAGAACAGATTATTGTACCCATAAAGTTTTTTGTGACTTTTATCTATATTTTAGCACTTAAAAGGATATGCTCAAATGTTAAATATATAGTAAAACGAAGATTCAATAATTAACATACAGATTATATATATAAATACTATGATAAATGGCATGTTAGTCAATGTGGGTATATAATAGGGTTTCCCAACCTGTGTTCCTGGATTAGATTAAATGTTTTTTTATGGGTAGTGTGTTCATAATGCACACAAATGTTATTTTTGAATTTTGTTCAAGATTCTAAAATTTGAAATAATGGAACATCCCCATTATCATTATTAGAGGTGTTTTTTTCATTTCCATGTAGCAGTGCACTGTGCTCATTTGGTTATGTTCTTTCTCAGTCGGCTAGGCTACAGGGAGAAGCTGTTTATAACTGGTAAGCTCTGGTTACCCAGATGGGGGAGGAGCCCTCAACATCAGACTCTCCCTCCCAATTATCAACCGTATACTCCTCTTAGGCACCATCCACTGATTCAGGAAAATCACAGGAGCACATGTGCTCTATAATTGTAAAAGAAAGCCAGAGGGAACATTTAATTCAGAAGAAGGAATTTTTATATGTTGTAAACTAGCTTCTCCATTAGATGCTTTGCTGTTGTTTTTCTTTTTATTTTTGCAATTTTATTTTTAATTATGATATGTTTTCATTTTATATCTTATTAGCCTATCCCCCTCCCTGTTATTATTATTTTTTAACAAAGGTGTCTGGGAGTTGAATGTGGTGGTGTTTGAAGATGAGGTGAAAGAAAGAGGAGGATTCTAGGTTTAAGCCAATGAACAATTTCTCAAAGGTTGACCATGAACAATGTAATCTTCTGAGTCACTTGAGAAATATAACGAGGGACACACACACACAATGAAAGTCTCTTTGCTGTGGACTCTTTCTGAGCCAATAATTCACATTTTCTATTCTACTTTGTGTCAACTGTGGCAAATAAACTAAAAATACAGGAATGGCTCCAGCAGAATTGAAAATATACCTCATTACAAGTCACACCTTTTGACATATAAAGGTAATGGTCATTTTAATGGATGTTAGAACCATAAAACAAACTAAAGTTTTCATTTTGAAAAGGCACTTTAATACGAGTCTCAGGAAGCAAGTTATTTGTAGTCAAACATATTGGCCTGAGAAGGAAAAGTCACACAGTTGGTGAAAACTTAATAATGCCAATCTGTAAAATTATAGTAATTAAAATGCTAGGACAAGACACAATATGGAGATTTGCAAAGATTCCAGTCTTGAACAGTAAACTAGACATAATAATATCATGCCACATAATGCTGAAGCAGTTGTCTGTAATAATCTGAAAATAACAGCTCCACTACCTGGTGGATGAGGCCTGAGATTTCTCCCAGTACATGTCATGCTCTGGCTTTTGTAAGATTTGTGAATGGTGGTGAGATTCATGACTTATTTTTTATACTGCAGAAAGCAAACTGAAACAACAATCAAAGGCCAGGGTGTTTTTAATGTTTCTCCTCTTCTCTGCAAACAAAGAGTTGGTCTTAAAAAAATTCTGTTGACATCTGTGCTGATAGTGCCCTATAACGCTTGGTTTTATATCTCTTTAAATAAAAGAAAATCTTTGATTTCATGGGAGGGTTTATATCTCTTTAAATAAAGGAAAATCCTGACATGGTCACAACAATTCCTTTTTTTACGGGGAAATGCTGGTGACAAAAGTTCTTGGTGGTGAATTAAAAAAAACAACTCCTAAATGACGCTACACAATTACTTTACTAAACAAAGACCAGTTTACTTGAGAATATGTTTTAAATGGGTACATACCTGGTCAAGAAAACATACATTTGCTTCACACAGAAATGCGGTGGCTCAGTAGGTGGAGAGTGCTCAGCAGGGTATTTCAGCAGATAGGTGAATTAGAGGAGTGCTCCAAAGGAAATAAAAGACTTGATTCAGTGCAGAATTTCAAGGCGAAGTGTGGCTGCTAACACTGGTCTGCTTAGCAGATTTGTTTGGACACGTGGACCAGTTTAATGGGTCTTAGTGAAGTCTTGCAGAATATGTTGTAAAAGGAAACCGAAACCTGTGAAGTAAGCTGCAAAAGGAAATTAAACTGTGTCCACTTTGCTTGGACTTGAGAATACAAAAGGGAATAATCAAGTCTCAGGTGTATTTGAGAACCATCTGAGAGCATTTCGGAGAGCGTTGAAGAGGGTGTGCAGTTCCTTTGAGCGCAAGGGTATAAATGGGTGAGGTACCTTATTCTGAATCTTGTGCTCAGACTGAGAACTAGTCTCTGAGACAACAGAAAGAGCTTTGTGAGCTGAATTCTAACCATAGAGTGAGGATGGGATTTGCTGACCTGCCCTGTTGTGGAATTCTGTGAAAGAAGGGTATTTTGACACTCACAGGAATGCAATAAATATTTTACTGTAGTTTTCAACATTTTACATATGTGAATAGGCATTTTCTTGTTTAACAAGTATCAAAAGCAAGGAAAGAAATGACCTTATTTCAGTTCTCTGTACTTAAGGTCTACCTAGAATTGAATATTTGTGCAACAAAAAGACAAGTGTTAGAAAAAAGGTAATTTTTGTTTAAAAATAATACTTTTTTATGCATAAACAGGCCAAAGGAGGAGAGCAAGAAACCAAGTTATATACACAACTAGAGTCCCAGTGCACGAAATTCGTGCATGGGTGGGGTCCCTAGGCCTGGCTATTGATCAGGGCCGATCAGGGCCAATCAGGTTCCCCGCCTCCCCGTCTCCCCCTCTCCTCCTTCCCTCACCACCCGCATCCACTGCCACCCACCCCTGGGTCCCCATCCCAGCTCAGGGCCCGGCCCTGATTGGGCGATTGGAGCCTGCTGACTAGGGGGAGGAGCCAACTGCCACCGCAGTGGGCAGGTGGCAGGCCTATTGGGGCTTGCTGGCCTGGGAGGCTGGTTGCTGCTCTGAGGAGGGGCCAGCCTTTGGCCCACCTGGGAAAAGGGCCACATCCGCCGCCACCCACTCCTGGTTCCCCATCCCAGCCCAGGTGCCCGGCCCCAATCAGGCAATCCGGGCCTGCCAGCCAGGGAGAGGGACTGGGAAGGTGGCCGGCAGGCCCCATCGGTGATCTGGGCCTGTGGGCTGGAGGCAGCCCCTGCGCTGAGCGTCTGCCCCCTGGTCATCAGTGCACATCATAACGACCGGTCATTCTGGTCATTCGTTGTAACAGTTGCTTAGGATTTTCTATATATAAATAATAGCTCCTATGATTATATTTGAAGCTAATCATGTTATTTAGTAAGAAAATATATTTTCAAAGACTTATATAAAACTAGAGGCCCAGTGTATGAATTCATGCATAGTGGGGGGGGACCATGGGAGGTTGGCTGCCAGCCCTAAGGAGGGAGCCAGCCCTTGGCACCTCTGGGAAAAGGGCCACATCCGCCACCACCCACCTCTTGGTTCCCCATTCCAGCCCAGGCCCAAAGGCCCCGGTAGGGTCAGGAAAGGTCGCCGGCCAGGCGCCAAAGAAACCGCCTCCCCCCGCCTCCTTCCCTCACCACCGCACTGCCACCACGGTGGGCAGGCGGACCCTGGAAAGGGAGAGGACAGGAGTGAGACAAACCCTTGTGTCGAGGGCTGACTTTTAATAGATCACAGTGAGAGAGCTGCTCTACTACATATGAAACCCCGACCCAGAAGCAGGTCTCTACGAATGGTTTAGCACCAGGGGGAGGGGCCACGGGAGGTTGGCTATGGAAGTGCACTGACCACTAGGGGGCAGCTCCTGCATTGAGCGTCTGCCCCCTGGTGGTCAGTGCGTGTCATAGAGACCGATCGACTGGCTATTCCGGTCTAGATTGCCTTGGCCTTTTTTGTGGAGTTTTACTACCTACCATGTAAGTAAAATATTATGTTGTAAATAAAATTGATGAAAATAAGTTCCAGACTATATTTACATGAAATCTATCAAACCTATGGTTAGAAAAATATGAACCTTATTTTGGCTTAAGCATATTATTAATAGTAATTTATTATATTTTCGTAATGAGTTCTTTAAATTTATGAAAAGAAAAGAAAGAGTAGTTTAAAGAAAGTAAGTCAAGTTTAATTACCTTTTTTCTATGTAGGTAAAATTTTCATATTTTAGTTTTAAACAGGAGAAAAAACAGTCTGGCACATACTGTATACCATATCACATATCTTATACCATATTATTAAACCTTATAGAGTAGAAATTTGTGACAATAAGACCCACTTGCAGTAAATTAAAAGAACTATTGTAGTTCATATCAGTGGTCTAGTAATGAAAATTTAAAGTGGTAGTAGAAACCAAAGATCAAGTTTTTAATGGAAGTTTAAAATATATGGAATAATGTGAAGAAAGCTAAGTCTGGAAAGGTAAATATAATTTTACTTGAGGGCATTTCCATTTCCATTTTCTGTTTTAATAAATAAACTTTTTACCAACTCAAATGCAATGTCTTGGAGGAGTGAGATCATTTTTTCATCCCTAATAAGTGAAATAGTTACCATATATGATAGGTATTCAATAAAGATTTGTTAAATTGATAATTAGCTAAATGAATAAATTAATGAGTGACATGGCCTCTGTATATGTATGCTTTCCCTTGTCACTGAGAAAGAATATTATAAATAATTATACTGACTGTGAATAAGTATTAATATAGAATATTATGATTATTTTCATTAAAAACAGATTTTAAAAAAACTTACACTTCCAAAACATTTTTTATATTAAATATATATTTATTTCTAGGCTCCAGAAACATAGCTGGTATATTACATGTTGTATTAACTTTGTCAAGTGTTGCAAATAGTATTTAAATATGCAAATTATTAATTTATAATACACATATTAAATATAAAACATGAAAATAAGCTAGAATTGACATAATAATAGTCTACTTCACATTTCTTTTTTATGGCTTTAGAATGGAATTTAATAAGATTTTGAAAACTGGCAGTTTCCAAAAGATCATAAATAATTGAATGATTCTATATATTTTAAAAATTATTTTCCTTTTCTTACAATTTTCTATCAGTAGATATTTGCACTCACAAGCAATTTTTTTGCAAATTGTTACACCTTTTGGATATATCCATTTTTGCAAACTGATGTAACAACAGGCTCTGAAATTTCCAATTATTATATAAAAATTGAAGCTCATTTTAATATCTCCTGAGGCATGTAGTAGTTTGGCAGCCAGTCAATCCTGCATATTGACAAACTGACCAAGACCACTCTGCACAGTGTTTAGCTAATATTTACTTTCTGGCTTACTAGAAATAACCTGTAAGTATTGCTGTAAATAGACATATTAATTGAAATCAAAATACCTGTTTTACTCTCTGTATTTCAAAACTAAATATTTCAGTAAAGCAACCTCTATTGCAACAATAGTTATTTTTACAACTTTTATTGAAAAGTAAATTAACTGCATTAAATATTCATGTAAACTGTATTGTACTTTATAATTAACTTTACTGCAAGTTTATTTGGGATATCCTTAGTGAAGATACATTTGGCATGCTTTTAAAGTTCCTGGAATATTCAAAAGAAAATTAGAAAAGGGAAACAAGTTTGAGGCTTTATATGATTTGATTAAAGACTTTGTAAAAAATCTACAGCAATCAAGATGATATGGTATTGACTTGAGAATAGAATATATATATATATATATATATATATATATATATATATATATATTTGAAACTGAATAGAAAGTTTGAAAAGAGACCCACATATATATGGTCAAGTGATTTACAAGAAAAGTGTCAGGCACTTCTATGGTGAAAGGAAATGTTTTTCAATAAATTTTGCTAGAGAAATGGATATCCCAATTGAAAAGAAACTAATTTCTATCTTACACCGTGAATGAAATTTGAGATTAATTAAGATTGACGATATATATAAACAAGAACCTAGGATAATATCAAATGGTTCAACACTTTAGTCTTTTAGAGGAAGCTTGTATTTCCTAGCTTGGGACACAAAAAGCATGACCGTAAAGGAAATGTCAAGTTCCTGTCCAATACATCAAAAAGAAAATCGACATATTATTATCAATCTTAATGTATTCTTTGAGGAATACTGACTTTACTTTGCACATTATTTTCAATGAACCATGATAACTTAATTCTGTTTCAATCTGTATACTATGTGTCGGCCAACTCAGTTTGTTGGTAGAGCAGATAGTCAGCTATGTGATATATTTTCCATGAACTTTCACAGCCTCTTGTAGTCAAAGAAGCTTTTCGTATTGCCTGCCATACGAAGTCATATCCCTAAACTTTGCCTAGCATTTCTATTAGTAATGTCATATAAAGAAGTGTTCTGGAAGAATAGGGATCACTTCATTTGAAAGAATAGGAAAAGGAACCTGGGTAAGGAAGGAAGTGTCCAGTGGCCACACGTAGTTAATAGGCAAGGAGGTAAATTGCCTACTTTTATTGGTGTTTCAGTTTAACAGCATTAGTTTATATTGTCATTACAAAAGTAAGGAGAGTTTGGTTAAAGTGAAGAGGAATAAAATCAAAGTTTGGTGTGGAAATTGGTGCCTCATAGGGCTAAGCAGGAAACAAATTTCAAAAGTCAATCAGGCTGAAGAAAAAAAAAATAGCTGGAGGGAAAGGTGAATTCAAGAAACACACATACTCTAACCATATCAGAGTGATTTGTTTCCATTGTTTTTGAGCATGTCAAAAGAAATTAGAAATACACACCTTTAGCTAAATAAATTCGAGTTTGAACAAACTCAATTTTTTTTAATACTGCATGAGCTATAATTAGCTAAAAATTAGCTAAAAATTAGCATGATGAGAATAGAGGAAGAATGCTTTTTGTTATGTTTTGGTATTATTGTTCCTATTTATTATGGAACATTTACATGCTAATTTTTCTCTACATAGAGAAGCCAGGAAGATTTTTGCTTTATTCACACCTAAGTCATTCTATAGTTTTTTTCATGGGTAGATATTGTACACTGCATTTATAAACACAACATTTACATAATTTTGCAAAATATATAGCAACCTAAATTCATGTTCCCTGTGGTTCTTAGGAAAGAGTTTTTCAAGATAAGTTCCAGAAAACAGAGATAAATAGCTAGAAATGGGAATTCTTGTGCTCCCTCCATATATCATGGGCATCAATGGAATACATCCTCAAGGACCTGAGGGAGTTCATTCAAGTACATAATGAGGTATTTTTCCTACTGATCATCCGTGTAATTGGCATAGTAACTGCATGACTATCTTCAAAGAAAATAAAAAGACAAAGGAAGGAAGGAAAGAAAGAGGGAAAGAGGGAAGGAGGGAGAGAGAGAAGGAAGGGAGAAGAAGGAAGGAAGGAAGGAAGGAAGGAAGGAAGGAAGGAAGGAAGGAAGGAAGGAAGGAAGGAAGGAAGGAAGGAAGGAAATTAACATAATTCCCTTGAATTGTCCAATATGACTCAGTCCCGTCTCTATCTCTCCATGCAAGAGATCTGACAATGAAAATAATCTTTCTGACATTTGCCCTTTTCCCCTCTTCTTTTATAAGTTTTACTTACAGTGATAAAAACAGTTCATATTATATGCACAGGGAGCTTGTCCAGATATTTATGATATTGGCCTTTATTTCTTCTTTTATATATCAGTCAGAGAAATGACCCAGGCTTTAGATATGTCAGAGGTGTGTGCTGACCTCACTAACTGCAGATCTCCATGGCTCCTTTCCCACTGTTTCTCAAAAGGCAACATTGCCATTTGGGGCTGCAAAATGCTACCTTATGCAGTATTGTAATGATTAAACCAGAATATTGAACCAATATTAGGATAAAAATGCCACAACACATTTACAAAACATTTAGCTAAAAAGCACTTCTTTGAAGTTAATATTATTGTTATAAAAAGGCCAGAAATTTACCCCAATCCACTTTTCATTATTTATCCACCATGTGTCTTTTATTTTTAATATTTAAATGCCCTTATAAAGTCATTTTAAACATTTTAGCCCGTGTTTTATGCATTAGCATTTATTACTCTCTATTGAAAGTAATATTTTGTATGCTTATCCTAACTGTACTTGTTTAACAACTTCAATAATATAACTAGAGTTTATCTCTTGCAAAGTGATTTTACCTCATTTTCTCACTGAAACCTCATTACAACCTGTGAGATAGGAACTTTTGATCTCTGTTTAATAGATAAAAATATGTTTCTAAATTTCAATTAATTGACAAAACTTTACAGGCATTAACTTGCAGAAGCTGAATTGGAAACCAAATCCTACCCTTTAGTGAAATATTTCACTGCAAATGTTATACCAATTCCAAATATTTTAGTAGCATAAAAGTTAACTGTCTATTTGTATAAAATTTACATTTTTATTGTCTACATAAGCATAGAATTATAAAAACTGTTGCCGTATTTGGAATACAGCCCACACTATATCACTGTTACCATCCTAAATATTTTAGACAAGTCACTTCAACTTTGATTTTCACTTTCCCCTGATAAATAATTTGGGTTTTTCCAAAGAGGCTAACATCTAATCATATCCAGGAACTGCTAAATACTGATATTATCTCATGAGTTTCAATTCAAAACCCACAGATAATACAGGGTGAGCAAATGAACTACATAATATCGATGCAATATTATTTTCCTCCAAAAAGCTACTCTTCAAATTAATGAATTAACATTTTTCTATGGCAAGTATAGAAGCTATTCTTAATATACAATGTGAATAGGAAGTAGGAAATCTCCCATTTTAAAGTGAATGGTTTTTCAGCATCTCCCACGGCAAATTGTTATAATTTCACTTTATAGTATTGATTTGACAAAGTCTGAATTCCCACAATGCCTAATCTATACCCAATTAAGATATAAATATAAACATAACAGGTATTTTTTCTTGGGCCACCAGCTTAAAGGAACAGTTATGATGCAAATTAATAGCATAGCAATTTTTCTGTGTCCAATCACCCGATCTCTTTTTTCAACATTGAAAAGTGGAAGGAGCTATTATTCTGGCCAATTTTGACTATGTCTGAAATACCCCCTTCTCCTCATAATCTCCGCAGGTATTTCTATTTCCAAGCTGCTGCATGATTCTTGACTGACTGCTGATGTCACTTAGGGAACTGACATACTTCCCAGACAACCTGTGCATCTATTGCTAACTGCATTACCACCAACTGTGTGTGCAAGGAGACCATGGACCAGAGAGCCTCTGTCAACTCAAACCTGGACCGTGGCACCGGGAAAGAGCCGTGGGAGCCAATGCAGACATCTCTCCCAGGATAAACGGGAGCCTTGCTACCACTAAAAGGACTATTCCTTTTCTGTGTCTTCCTCATAGTCACCGAGCCCATCACTCCCCAGTTTCATGGCATCTGGGCCTTTTCATGGCAGAGGTTCCTCGTATAACCATTACCATATCCCTGTGCCAGTCACTAATGTGATTCAAGATTTCTTCTTTCCTTCTCTGTTCTGTAACCGGACATCAAGATCTAAGTATAACGCAGAGTCGGCAACTCTGCTTCCTGCATTGGAGTTTATTTTTGTCAATGAATTGCTCTTTCTCGAAGAGTAAACCTCTGAGCAAGTCCTGAGAACTTATCCCATTCCATTTATTCTTGTCAGGGAGAATGACACATTTTATCACCTTCACTTTATTTTCAGGGTTGTACACGTGTGAATGTATGTGTGTATGTATGCTTAGGTATTGTGTTGCATGAAATATATTTTTAAAGATAATTAACTGTGAACTTCTAACAGGATTTCAAACTATGTTCAGTTCTACGAAAAATTAGTTTTTTTTCTTTGAAAAATATAGGGAATACGACTTCTTGACTCACTTTTAAGTTCACCCCTAGTACTTAACTACATGTGTGCATATGGTTTTACAGACAGCATAATGCATTAATTGGAAGTGGGAAGGGGAGGCCAGATAGAGGGACAGGTGCAATGGACACAGACCCTCTTTTACCTCTGACTTTTCAGTGTAGCAATGGTGAAAATTAGTAAAGTAAAAATGATTTGAGATTAATATCAACATCATACATACACACATGCAGCATCAATATACTGCAGGAGGGCAGATAGGTGAGGCTAGAGCATTAAGGGTGGTGGTGAAGCCACCCGCAAAGAAAGACATGCAGGCAGAAAGGATGAAGTTACTTTCATTTAAAGCAAAGTATTTGAATTTGGTTGAAGCCAAGAAAACACCTGCTTTAGTATTTTTCATAACCAGTAATTAGATAATAGGATGAAGCAGTAAGTTTAGGGAAAAGAGATGAAAAGGGGCTTTAAGTTTAGATGAGAAAAATACAAAGAGGGAGACTTATGAAGTAAATGAATGTATTGAAAGTGTTTTGAGAAAAAATAGTTGAACATTATCTGTGTGTATGGTACATTAAGTAAGGGTATACTAGTGTCTGGAAAGAATAAGGATGTGATTGCAGTAAATGAGACATAAGGGTGAGAACTCAGGAAATGGAGAGGGGATGTGGATATAAAACCTTTTAGAGAAATAATAGCATACCTTAAGAGATGTGAAATGGAGATAGCTTTAGGGGATCAGTGAGTCTCCAAATTGAAAGCAAAATGTTGTGTAGATGAGTATATATTCATATATATATATATATATATATATATATATATATATATATATATTTCTATGGGATGAAAATCAATGGATTTTTATCAGATTCTCAAAGGGAATGCCTTTATCATTGAATATAAAGAGCAGTGAAGGAGCAGAAGTCAAAGCAGGAAAAACTAGAGAAAGCTTGTACTGCTGAAAGTGATGGGAAATATGTGCCCATCGCTTGAATTAGGGTTGAATTAGGGTTGAAGCAATTGAGTTTATCTTTAACATGTTACATTTCATTAAGTCCTTTGACAAACTAAGGCTAACAAAAGGAAAAGAATAAAGGGGAAATTCTGAGAATATGTGACTGAATCTTCTGATGCATTATTTAGTTATTTTTGTTTTTTGTTTTTTTGTTGTTGTTTTTTAAATATATTTTATTGATTTTTTACAGAGAGGAAGGGAGAGGGATAGAGAGTTAGAAACATCGATGAGAGAGAAACATCAATCAGCTGCCTCCTGCACACCCCCCACTGTGGGGATGTGCCCGCAACCAAGGTACATGCCCTTGACCGGAATCGAACCCGGGACTCTTCAGTCCGCAGGCCGACGCTCTATCCACTGAGCCAAACCGGTTTCAGCTATTTTAGTTATTTTTGTATACTGAAACCTTCAATACTTCAATTCACTCACATTCACAGAAGCACCATAAATATTCCTTTCTCCATCATAAGCTTTTAAATTCTACCCACTTGTTTAAATGACCTTTTAAAACCAGACATTGCATATGGGATTTATTTTTATAAATACATAACATTTATGTAACTAGCAATCAAATTTTAGTATAAGTGGAAGGATAATGGAGTAGGGAAAATTGAACCTAGGACAATTAAGCAAATTGTAATTGTCAGGGATGAGATGGTAACTGACCATTTCAAGAGGGACTCAGATGCTGACCACTCTTTGGTTGACGCATCAAATGACAGGTTCAGAAAAATAATTTATCAATTTAATCACTTGAGATTCAAAGGCTCTAATTACTAAACATGAATGATAATTAACTGCTATACCTAAAATGTACCTGACATGATAATTGAAAAGGCTTTTTTAAAGTGGGTTAATGTGAAAACCTTATTTAAGAGATCATTTTATAGGCAAAAAGTAATTAGATGGATGTGTGAGAGAGAATTCTAAGTTTCTCTGAAGATCTCCTGCTCTCTCTGGTATATATGTCCTGAATGATCCCCCAGCTGAAAATGATGGGTTTTGCTCCCAGGATTATGAAACAGTTGATTTTAAAATAGATTTTTCTGGGTAGACCTGATCCAATCATATCAGCCTTTCAAATAAGGGTTTTTCTCCAGGTAGTTGTAGAAGAGCAAGTCAGAGACTGGGAGTACCAGAAAGACTCATGGAGCAGTACTGGCTTGTAGAAGGAGAGGGCCATGAGCAAAGGAAGTGGGAGTGCACTCCAGGAGCTGAAGTCTACTTCAGACTCCAGCTCGCAAGAAAATGGGATTTGAATTGTATAGCTGAAAATAAATGGATTCCGTCAACATAAAGATTTATATGTGAGCACTTATTTCCTGGGAGACTCCAAAGGAAAAGTCAGCCTGCCACCATCTTGATTTTTATATTAGCTATGTGTTACTCTAAATAGAATGGCAAACTGGACTTCTGACTACAGAAGGCCTAAAATGGAGTCACTTATGCTAAGCCTACATCTCCAAACTGAGTTTTTAAGTTAATTATAGTTTTGGCTCCTCCAGAAATGGAATCTAAGAAGAGCCATTCATTCAGTAATCACCTGAATAGCACTAGTCAGATAACCTATCAGTGGCCGGCAAACTCATTAGTCAACAGAGCGGCAAATCACGGAGAGCGAGCCGCATGTGGCTCGCGAGCCGCAGTTTGCCAACCACTGACCTGATAGGTATGCCATGCCCTAAATGAAAGTAACCTTGCAATAAACAACCTACTTTTTTTTTTTTTGCCTGGTATAACTTCCTTGTTCCTTCTTCCGTTTGCTTCTAAAGGTTATTCATTTGGTACAGTATTTCAGAGCTCTTTTCTATCTGCTAGATTGGATGCTGCCCAATTTGACTCTATCTTTGATCAGACTCTTAATATTTGTAATATGCCTTAATTTAATTAAATAATGGGTGCTTTTTTATCAGCTCCTAAATTTGTGCTGATAAAGTAGACTTGGAGCCCGACCACTGTGGCTCAGTGATTGAGGGTCGACCTATGAAACAGGATGTCATGCTTCGATTCCCGGCCAGGATCAGGGCACATATTAGGGTTGCAGGCTTAATCCCCAGTGGGGGATCTGCAGGTGGCAGAGGATCAATGATTCTCTCTCATCATTGATGTTTCTATGTGTCTCTCCCTCTCCCTTCCTCTCTGAAATCAATGAAAATGTATTTTTTTAAAAAAATAAAGTGTACCTGGAATCTGTGTAAACAGTTTCTATTTTTTAAGTGTTAATGTTGTCTTATTCAGTAAACACTTGCCAATTAAGTGACAGACATCAATTTCCTATCCCATTCCCATTTTTAAAAAGCACCTCAAGTTTTCTTGAGGAAGATATCTTTCTCAACCATTTAAAGGTACTTGAATTCGCATGAAATTAATCACATCCCTATTCCAAGGGAGAGGGCATAATGAATATAATAGATATAATCTCATCCTATGCAATTATTTCAGATTCATGCACATTTATCAGGACATTTCCTGGAAGTCCTTAGAATCAAATGACCCCTTTTGAGTTAGACATGAACAAGGAAGCTTGCAGCCTAAGGGGCAGTTCATAACCTCATTGATAATAGGAGGAAAGATCTTGCCTACCGAGTCTGTAGCAACTACCCCAAGGAAGGAAAACCAGGAATTAGGGGAAGTAAATGGAGGTTAAGTGAAATGAAATTATTTGAATCACAGACAAATCCTTGCCTAGATTATTGTTAGGTAATTACATGAACAATAATTCCCTTTTGTTATTTAAGTCTGCTTGGCTGTCTCATTTCTGCTGTTTAAAACCCAGATTCTCCTATGATAGTCAATGATCTTTTCTATCTGAATTTCAAAGGTGAATAATCTTGAATTGATACAAATTCTCACATGAATTTTCCCTAAATGGACACTTGACTGATTTCTTACTCTTTATTTGTTCTTTCTTGGTTTCAGTAATCAAATGCTTCTGTCATTTCAACATCCCTTCACTTAAAATTGAATATGGGTTTATTTTTTAGTGAGAGGCATTTTTTTATTGATTTTTTTTCTGATGAATCAAGGAAAGGCATCTTAGATATATTTAAAAGTGTGTCTTAGAATGGACACTGGAAAGATCTCCACAGATGACCAATCTCTTATTTATTTTCACTGTTGACCCCAGACAAAAAAAAAATTATTAAAAGGGACATGATCTGCAAAACCACAGCTCCAATTGTGGACCATTGTTTCACAGGCAGTATTGCAACCAGCATTGGTTTGAAAAGTGCAGAACAGTCCAAGTGCAGAGACAGTTATACAGGTGTTTGAGGTTGCTGGAATAAGGAAAATCTCCAACATATCTTGCTCTCATATTCTGATTTATTGGTTCATATAATTATTTTTTTCTTTTAAACTTGTATTTCTATTTCCTTTTTCATCTGATTTTTAGATCATGATAGACATGCAAAACCTCTGCCCCTCACTGCCATTTAAACAATATGGTCACATAAATCAATAAGATTTTGTGGGAGAAGAAACTTTTTCCCACCATCCTAGGTTCTATTAGCTGCACTAATAATTACATTGACATGAGACAGATTAACAAGAGAAAATAACCAAACTTAATACATATGTATTCATAGGAACCACACATGTATGAGAAGTTCAAAAGCAGAAAGGAAAGTGAGGTATATGTGACATTCTGAGTTAAGGATCACCTTAGGGCTTCAGAGAGGAGGAACATAATTGCAGGAGGATAAAAGGAACAGATATTCTATAATTAGAAGTTTGCCCTGCTTTATTGATAGGTCACACGAAGTTATTTCTGCTGATAACTCTTATTATGGGCAAAGCCTCTAATTTAAAATCTTTAAGAGAGAAGCAAAAGTTTCTTCTATGCCTGCAGGGTCTTGATTGCCTTCAGCTCAAATAATTCACATGCCAGTGGCAGATTTGGGGGAAGCTTGTTCTAAACTTCTACATTTTAAAATTTATACTTATTCACACAGAGATTCATGGGGAAGTCATGGGACATGTAACTGACTGATTTGATGGCCAGGAATTTGAGAAAGGGATATCTGAGCAGGCTGTTTATTATTTGTTTATGTACTTTTAGAACACCGTCTTGCATTTGTTTTTCTGAATTTGTAGCAAAATTAAATGTGAAGAATTTTCCTACTCGGCATATATACCTGAGCTGTGAACTATAGTCAAATGAAAAGTATAAAGATATCAACTGCATGCCTTCTTAAAATTAAATGAAATCAATGAAAAGCTGCTATTTGAACCAAATAAAGTAAAGGTGGAAAGGGATGTAATTTTAGCTTTGCATCTATCCCTAATCTATTCCATTACTGTATGAGACATTGGATGAAAAGATACCTGGGACTGGGATGAGAAGGACATATGCCCCTAAAGCTTCGATCACCTCCTGCTATGTGGCTTGCTTATCTGGCAGAGACCCTGGACAGTATATGCACAGTGAGGTTCACTGATGCCCTGCAGAAGTACTTTGACCTAAGAAGGTGTAGACAGCACCTGGGAAGGCATATGGGCATTCTTTAATTATTGTCAGCTGAACCCAAGGTGACAGGCAAAGCCACGCCCTGGGAACAGGCCTTGCCAAAAGGGCAAGGGTGTTATCAGCATTGACTCTTATCAACCCATGGTGTGGGGAAGTCTAAATCCAGCCTAACACCAGGAATGCTCAGGGCCTACTCAAGAATGCAATCTCCTTTTGTCTTGACCTTTTGATGAAACTTTCTGGTATTTGGGATATAAAATAAACTCACTGGATTGGCTCTAGGTCCCTGTCCCTCCATCAGAGAGGACGTGGTCCCACCCGGTCCCAGCTTTTTCTTCTATCTTTGTGTCTTGTCTTTTTCTTTCTTTTATTTCTCAATCCCCAGTTCCTCTACTCAGGAACTGGACCTGCTCTCTTTCCGTGCTGGACGCGGAAAAGAAACACCCACAAGAAAGTTTTAAAAACATAAACACCTCTATAAATACATCCCCTGGTCACCACTACCCCTAGCAAGCCATTAGCCATTTACACTGATAAGAATGCACATTGCTTCATCCTATTCCTGCTATATATTTATACTAGAGGCCCTGCGCATGAAATTCATGCACGGGTACGGTCCCTAGGCCTGGCCTGTGATCAGAGCCATCTTCCACAGCTGCCTGCAGCTGGCCCTGACCCCCGCCACCACCCAACCCCAGTTCCCCATTTGCCATTGGGTAATTGGAGCCTGCTGGCCGGGAAACAGCCCAAGAGGTGGTCAGTGTGCCTCATAGTGACTGGTCCAATGGTCGTTCTGCCGTTAGGGTCAATTTGCATATTACCCTTTTATTATATAGGATTATATAGGACAGAGGCCTGGTGCACAGGTGAGGGCCGGCTGGCCTGCCCTGAAGGGGGTCCCAGATCAGGGTGGGGGTCCCTGCTGGGGAGTGGGGCCGACCTGGGAGAGGGGCTGAGGGCTGTTTGCAGGCCAGACATGCCCCCAGTCAGGGTGAGGGTCCCGGCTGGGGGGCGGGGTGGTCTGAGTGAGGGGTTGAGGGCAGTTTGCAGGCCGACCATGCCTCTGATGGGGGTGGGGATCCCTGCTGGGGGCAGGGATGGCCTAGGGGAGGGTCTGGGGTGGTTTGCAGGCTGGCAAAGCCTCCAGCTTTGTCAGGACAGTCCGCTGGAAGATGTCCAGTCTAATCAGCATATTATCCTTTTATTGGTATAGACTAGAGGCCTGGTGCACGAAATTTGTGCACAGTGGGGGGGCGGCCCCTCAGCCCAGCCTGCACTTTCCAGTCTGGGACATCTCTCTCACAATCTGGGACCACTGGCTCCTAACTGCTCACCTGACTGCGTGCCTGATCACCCCTAACTGCCCCACCTGCTGGCCTGGTTGCCCCATGTAGCCTGCAGTTTGGTCATTTGTTCGCCCCTCACTCCCCCCCTGCTGGCCTGGTCGCCCCATGCAGCCTGCTGTTCGGTCGTTGCATGAGGGCATCCCAACCAATTTACGTTACCCTTTTATTAGTACAGATGGTAGTCCTCTCTTATCTGGAATTTTGCTTTTATGTAAACCATAGGCTGAAAATATTAAGTGGAAAATTTCAGAAATAAACAATTCATAAGCTTTAAATTGTGTGCCATTCTTGAGCAGTGTGATCAAATCTCATACCATCTTGCTCCATCCCACTTGGGAAATTAATCATCTCTTTGTCCAGTCTCCACACTGTATATGCTTCCTGCCTATTAGTCACTTACTAGTCATATCAGTTATCAGATGGACTGTCATGGTATCCCAGTGCCTGTGTTCAAGTCACCCGTATTTTACTTAATAATGGCCCCAATGAACAAAAGTAGTGATACTGGCAATTCTAAGAGAAGCTGTAAAGTACTTCCTTTAAGTGTAAATGTTAGTACATTATAATAAGATACTTTGAGAGAGAGAGACCACATGCATATAACTTTTATTACAATACATTGCTATGATTATTCTATTTTATTATTTGTTATTATTGCTAATCTCTTACTGTGCCTAGTTTATAAATTAAACTTCATCATAGGTATCTGTGTAGAAAAACAACATAGTTTTTCAGTACTATTTGCAGTTTCAGGTGTCTACTTGTATCGCAGAACGTATTCTCCATGGACATGGGGGAGTACAGTACTGCCAACATAAAACAGTGGGAATAAATTTTGTTTAAAAACATACAACCGTAACAGAGTTTTTAGCATCTTCACATGCCTCAAAATTCCCAGCTAAGCCAATTACATGGAAACATATTGGTTAGCATTTACTACATATAGTGACTTATTACATTTTTGTGATTACTAAAAATCAGTAGTATTAATCAACACATTTTCACATGTGTTCTATACTGACCATGTTGTTAAGCCTGGTCTCTGCTTACTGGTTTTTGTGTGCATTGTTTAGCACACATATATCTGGAAAAACATGTTTCCAAAGGCATCAAATCAAATTATCTTAATTATTTTTATGTTCTAACTGGTAAACCCAAAGCCATATAATAAGGTTATCTTTTTCTTGGATTTGTTATGTTAATCCCTTTAATTAAAGCTTAAAGCCACAATATGCTGGCATTCAAAAAGCTGCTGAGGGAATCAAAGCCAAAGAACTTACAGAGAACAGATGACACTCCCCTCCACCCACCTGGGCCAATCATATGCAGCTGAAGTGATTAAGAGAAGAATGCTGCAGAGGCAGAGACTGGCCTCCTGGGGGAGCTCTCCATTTAACAATGCTTCTTTCTAGCCCTGGGAGGCAAAGACCAGCCCTGGGTTTCTATGGCATACTGGGATATTTGGACAAGGACATAAGCTTATTTTTAGCTAATGTATATACATTTGTTTTATTTTATCAGCTCAGAAAAACACATTCACAGCAGAAAAAAAAATTCTATACACGCACACACACACCCACAAACAGAGCTATAGACTGAATTGTGCCCCCCCTCCCAAATTTCATTTGTTGAAGCCTTAACACCCAATGTGTTGATGTTTGAAGATGAAGCCTTTAGGGGACAATAAAGACATGGATAAATACAAAAGAATGATGACAGTATTCAAGTATGTTTACAAAGTTTCAGATATAGCACACTGTATTTGAGGTAGGGACATACGGGTGGTGAGGCACTAAAAAATAAAATTATATAGTAGGCAAAGAACAAATCATACATCACTATCTAAAGATTAAGACTTCTCAGTAACTTTGATGGGACCAAGCTTACTTTTGAAACCCGCTCTATTCTATATAATAAAACCCTAATATGAAAATCGACTGAACGGTGGAACGACCGGTTGCTATGATGCGCACTGACCACCAGGGGGCAGATGCTCAATGCAGGTGCTGCTCCCTGGTGGTTAGTGCACTCCCACAGGGGGAGTGCTGCTCAACCAGAAGCCGGGCTTGTGGCTGCAGGGCTGGTGGCGGTGGTGGCCTCCACTGCAGGCAGGTGGTAAAGAGTGAGGAGTCCCGGACTGTGAGAGGGCACAGACCAGGCTGAGGGCCCCCCGCCCCCTCAGGGCACAAATGTCATGCACCAGACCTCTAGTATTATATAAAATATTAAAATGCTCTTGAATTTCACAATAAAATCTGATCTAATAGAAGAGTAATATGCAAATTGACCATCACTCCAACACACAAGATGGCTGCCCCCATGTGATCAAAGATGGCTGCCCGCATGTGGACACAATATGGCTGCCACAAGATGGCCAGCAGGGGAGGGTAGTTGGGAGGGACCAGGCCTGCAAGGGAGGGCAGTTGGGGGTGATGAAGACTGCAGGGGAGGGCAGTTAGGGGTGACCAGGCCGACAGAGGAGGGAAGTTGGGGGCGACTGAGCCTGCAGGGAAAGGCAGTTGGGGGGGGACCCAGGCCTGTAGGAGAGAGCATTGGGGTGGACCAGACCTGCAGGGGAGGGCAGTTAGGGGTGACCAGACCTGCAGGGGAGGGTAGTTAGGGGCAAACAGGCTGGCAGGGGAGCAGTTAGGCATCAATCAGGCTGGCAGGGGAGTGGTTAGGGGGTGATCAGGCTGGCAGGCAGAAGCGGTTAGGGGCAATCAGGAAGGCAGGCAGGCGAGCAGTTGGGAGCCAGCAGTCCGGGATTGTGAGAGGGATGTCTGACTGCCCGTTTAGGCCAGTCGGACATCCCTCGAGGGGTTCCAGATTGGAGAGGGTGCAGGCTGGGCTGAGGGACACACACCCCCTCCCGTGAACGAATTTCGTGCACCGGGCCTCTAGTATTTATATAAAATTATAACAGATTTGTGTTGAGTTGCTGTTGGTTCATTGACATATCACATCTATAGAAATTAATATTTACTAAAATTAATTCTGTTCATATTTCAAATATTTATATAAAATGTTTAAAGCTTTAAAGACCTTAGGAATTGTAGACATCTGATGGATAAAATTACTCTGATATGCAGCAGATTTTCATTGAAATATTTTAATAGGTAAATGCTATATTTAGATTTATGTTTCAGGTAAATCAATTTGTAGGAACAGATAAGGATGGGCTTACATGGGACAAGAATATGTCCTGTAGTTACCTCATAAGGCTATCATTGTGTGTCATGTTTTCTCATCCCAGATTTTGTAGCACTTTGGGGAAGTCCACTCATGGCTGTGATGCAGTAGCTTATAGTAGGTCAGCTCTCTGACCAAGACCAATTATAAATCCAAAGTAAACATGAAAATAAGTTATGTGTGAAGGCACTGGAGAATTGTTCTGACAGTCAAATCTTGAGGAAACAAAATCAGGACAAGCTTATTAAGTCAGCATAACTCTACATTGCCTAAGCTCTGCAGAGCTGGAGACTACCTGCGTAGAAAGTGGCTTAAAAGCATTGCAGAATATATTAGTTCCTAAATTCTGGGTAGACAAAAATCTCAAGCTCTACTGAGAGAAGAGACTCTGTAAGTATTTTAAGCTCTAGCTGGTATCCTAGAAATGGGTCTAAACAAGAGGGGGACCAAAGATCACAATAGAGGTTTGTAGAATTTTGAATCATTTCAGATCCCAGTTAGAGAGTAGTGATCTGCCCATCTCACTGCCTGGAAAAGAATAGGATGAATCTTTTCCTGAGATGACAGTATCATCTCTCAGCCTCAACATTTAAAAAATAGAATGCTTACTATTCATTTAAAAATTATAAAAAGAATTATAATATGTTCAAAAATAGGTAACAGAATGTAGAATTTCATCATAGGTCTGGCATGTGTAAAGTTATTCAAATGGAATATCTAGAAATGGAAACTACAACAACTAAGTGAAGAACTCTGTACATAGGATTAGCAGCCTTTCAGACAAAGTCAAAGAGACTTAATATAGGTCAGTAGAAAGTATTTGGACTGAAGCACAAAATAAAAATAAGGTAGTGTGGGCCACAAGAAGGAAGAAAAATTAAACTTCTAAATTAGAACATCAGTACAATAGAAATGGAGAATGGTGCAGAAGTAATATTTGAAGAGATAAAGGCTGAAATTTCTTCAAAGGTGATTAAAGACATCAAGCCATGGATTACAAAAATGCTCTGAGCCTAAAAAGAAAAAGTGCAAAGAAAATCATTCTAAGCATAGCAAAGTGAAACTACTGAGAACCAAATTTGAAGAGAAATTCTTAAAAAAAACAAAATAAAGACATTATCTTCAAATGGGAAAAAATATTATATAGATTTGTCCATGAAGTGTCTATGTATTTCAAAGGTGTAAACACACTCAGAATAAATCTTTTTTTTTTTTTTAAATATATTTTATTGATTTTTTACAGAGTGGAAGGAAGAGGGATAGATAGTCAGAAACATCGATGAGAGAGAAATATTGATCAGTTGCCTCTTGAACACCTCCTTCTGGGGATGTGCCCGCAACCAAGTTACATGCCCTTGACCGGAATCGAACCTGGGACCTTTCAGTCCGCAGGCTGACGCTCTATCCACTGAGCCAAACCGGTTTTGGCCTCAGAATAAATCTTATCACAGTAGAGTTAAGATAGAAAACACTAATAAGGTATAAATTAAAATTTTCTAAATATAAGCAAATCAAACAATATACTTCTAAAAACTCAAGGATTAAAGAAAAACATTAAAATATAAGACATTTTGCCCTGACTGGTTTGGCTCAGTGGATAGAGCATCGACCTGCCAACTGAATGGTCCCAGGTTCGATTCTGGTCAAGGGCATGTACCTTGGTTGCGGGCACATCCCCGGTGGGAGGTGTGTAGGAGGCAGCTGATCGATGTTTCTCTCTTATTGATGTTTCTAACTCTCTATCCCTCTCCCTTCCTCTCTGTAAAAAATCAATAAAATATATTTTTTAAAAAAATAAAATAAAATAAAACATTTTGAACATTATGATAGAACTAGAGGCCCCATGCACGAATTCGTGCACCAGTGGGGTCCCTCAGCCTGGCCTGCAGGATCGGGCCAAAACCAGTTCTCCGACATCCCCTGAGGGGTCCCAGATTGCAAGAGGGTGCAGGCCAGGCCAAGGGACCCCTTGAGTGCAGGATCAGGGCCAGGGAGGGACATGGGAGGTTGGCCAGCTGGGGAGGGACCACAGGAGGGCTCCAGGGCATGTCCCACCAGTCTCACACAGTCTCAATCAGCTAGACCCCAGCAGCAAGCTAACCCAACGGTGGGAGCGTCTGCCCCCTGGTGGTAAGTGAACATCATAGTGAGCAGTTGAGCAGCCTTAGCATATCATTAGCATATTACACTTTGATTTGTTGAATGGACAATCAGACACTTAGCATATTTGGCTTTTATTATATAGGATGTTCTTACTTTTTTATACATTATCATAATAAAAATATTACCTATTAAGGCCAATCTTTCTCATGATGGTAAATGAAAATACTCTAATCAAAATGTGAGCCCCCCAAATGTAAACAGGATAATGCTGAACAGGCAAATTGGTTCAATTTTAAGAATACAATATTGGTTAAAGATTTGCATGCCAACCAAAACAATTCTTCACATTAATATACAAGCAACAACAACAAAACACAAGTTTATCTACATAGATGAAGACAGGACATTTGATAAAATTTAACATATCCTCATTATTAAACTCTTACGAAGTAGGGATAAATGGCAATGACTAAGTTATAAAAATATAGTCAACATCATATTTAATAGTGCTAAAATGCTCTAGAAAAAAAAATGCTACTTCTGATGTAACAGCTTCTATCAGGTCTAACACTTGTATGCAATTATGATTGCCTTTTTTCAGGGGTCAGACTGGTGAATTAATGGATGGGGTTCACTACTCTGCCTCCTTAGGTTTATGAGAATATCTCTAATTTGTGCTACTCATCATCGCAGGATGCACTATTATGTTTTAGTTATGATCTCAGCCAGGTAAAATCAGTATCAGAGGCTTCCGTTTGCCTTCTACACTATGATTTCTCTTACCTCACAGGCCATACTTCTGGGGGAAGTGACCTCACTTCTAGAGTGTCCCCATCCTAAATTGGTTCTTACCTGGAAACTTGGTGAAAAATCGTGACTTTTTGTTTTGAGGATCTATTCTTAATTTTCTTTGAGCAGAATGATTGCTCTTGCTGATTGCCTATGTCAGTGGTCGGCATACTCATTAGTCAACAGAGTGGCAAACCGTGGCTCACGAGCCGCGGTTTGCCAACCACTGGCCTATGTATATTGTCCCTAAAGTCATCCTGCCATGCTAATATTCTCCATGGCTTTTTGCAGGTCACACTGCCCATGGCTGCCTGTCTCATCTTTCCATACATTAAATATCTGTTTCCCCTTGACTCAGCAAGCCTAGTTTTACAATAGCATCTCTTCTATCAGGCCTGACCAACAGGAGACCTCTGCAACTTAACTTCTAAGTGACCTGTGTGCCCCCTTTCCAGCATCTTTTGCATTGCTTTGGAGACTAGTGCATCCTCCAGGCCTTTTGTAAAACATAATCCTCAATATTTACAGACAAAGTAACCAGTATCAGCAGGTCTCTGCCCACATCATGGTAAAGCAATTACCTGAATTGTTAAAAAGACACTAGAACTTGGCTGCAATGCTAGCTGTTGTCCAAAAAAGGGAGTCGAAGAGGCATGGGAGTTAATAATGTCAATTAAAGATATGTATTTCCAAAACTTCATTTGAACTACAAGTGTGAACTAAACTGCCATTGGCAAAATTCTGTCCTGCAGTTATAGCATTTAACAACCACATTATGGTGTGCTCTCCAGATCTCTGTGTCATCCATACCCTAAGGTAGTTACCTGAGGGTAAGGTCCAGGACTTGTCAGAGTGCAAGTCACAAAATAAACAAGATATAAACATTTATTGGCTACAGTTGAACTAAGTAAATGAAGTGTTTTGATTTCCAATGGAAAACTAACAAAACCTTTCTAAATTATGATTTTTTTATATAAAAAATATTTATGCTTGGTTTACTTTATTTTGCTACCTAGGCAAAGCCAGAGATCTTAGTTGATTCTTGAACCATGTGAAATATACTGAAGCTACATGTGTTGATATCTATATTGATCCATCTGTGTCAGTCTCCGATCTTTTTGGGTCCTTTGAGATCAGATTCCAGAATTGGCTAGATTGGGAATCTGCATTTACTTGCAAAAAGGCCATTTGCATGGTACACATTGGGGGACAAGGAAAAAGCCACCTGACTGTGTGAATGCTGACCATCAACTGAAGCCTGTGGAATTATGTTTAAAGCTGAATGACCCAAATTTACTTCTCTTTTGAATGTGGTGGCAAAAACTCTGATTCATTTTCCAGAAACATCTCACTTAGTCAGCGACAGACAAAATAGTTAATTCTTTATAGACAAAGCAAATGTGGATGCTATTTGAATGAACACTGAACATGCAAACATCTTCTTAGTGTATTATCAATTATATTCACCTGAATTAATGTATATTCAGGATAGAATTGAATGCTGTAAATTTGACTTTTTAAAAAAAGTATGGCACAACAGAATATTCAGATGTCAAATAACAATAGCCTCTAAAGTCAGAAAAAATTTTCACGTGACAGACAGTAAAATTTCTCTTACAATCACTTCACAAAGTGTTGTAGAGTATAATTATGGAGACATCTACTTTTAAATTTAATTTCACCAGCTGTCACCAATGGCATGAATATTTCAACATCATGGTGAAGAAGTACAGGTGCTGGAAGATAAGAGAATAGAAATTTGGGGCATGAATATTGAGTGTTACAGTATAAGGAAAGGTTGTCAGGTTTTAGTGGGACAATGACATGAGCTGGATGCAGCAGAAATAGACACAATGAGAACATTATTTCAGTCATTCAGTAAAAAAGTAAAATAAGGAAGGGAGAAGAGAATTTAGAAAGCGAATAAATGGAAATGAGGTTAGAAATTTACAAAAAGAAAACTATATAGAGATTACAATAGAAGGTAATAATATAGATCATGTGTGAAGTATAAACATTTGTTTAAAAATGCTGCAGTAGTTAACAAGTGGAGGAATTGTGCTTTTTCAAAATAATAGTACTAGATAGGAACGTCATAAAAATATTTTTATGTAGGAAGTAAAAGATGAGGAGGAAAAACCCTTTAAGAAATTTTATTATTCACGAAGTGCATAAAAATGTATTGGTCTAAATACTTGATGTAGATATCTTTAGAAAAATATAGGGAGGAAATGTGATACTTCTTTATTGGAGGATCTGCTGTAGGGAATATCCATTCTAATACTTCCTACTAATGATCACTCAAGTACACTTAGCACAATGAAACATCTATTGAAGAAACAAAATCTTTAATAAATAAAGTTACATAAATATTTCAATTTAAGTAAAAATTATCATGTAAATAAAAATAGTTTGCTTTCTCTAATTTTATTTTTATGCATAATTAAGAAAAAGGGATCCTAAAAAGTGTTTACAGATAAATTAATCTTTGACTTTAAGGTACACAAAAGCTTTGTATTTATGATTGTATTTCAAATGCTTAAGAAAGTGTAGGCATTAAATAAATGAGGTAATGTTTTCTAATTCCCAATTATTAAGGTCGCTGAAAGTCAGGACTTTAGATTAGTAATTTATGGCACATATTGAAATAGTTAAACCTTAAACTCTGGCCTCAAATAATATGAGAACTCATAATTGCAAAATAAAGTGAAATAAATACCATTACACTTGCAGAAGCCTGTCATTAAGAGAGAAAAAAAGGGAAGGTTAATTTTAATTTGTGTTTGTAAAAGCCTTTAACTTAGAAGGGTTAATGTGTAGACAGCAAGTTAACTATATCATAGGCCAATTTGCACATTGATAAATATATATATGTTAAAAATGAATTAAAATTTTAGTCCTTATTGATGTGAAAGGTCAAAAACTGGCATGTATTTGGTCAGCACAATGTTATCATATGTTTTTGAATTAATTGACAATATTTACAGTAGGAAAATTTAATATAAATTCCAGAAATGGGAACCTCTTTTTCTTTAATGAAAAAAAAAATCAGAATATATGAGAATAGTGGCTCAATTTCAGAAGCACAAAAGTTAGCTCAAGTCAAGTCCTCACTAGTTCAGGTACATAAGGCATGGACTTGCCAGTTTGTCCTAGTCCCTCCACTAGCTGTTATCTCATATCACCAACAAGTCGCCTGATTACCCAGAAATGCCAATGGCCTGGCTCTGTGTGCATTTAGTGCCAAGGTATATACAAATGATAATTGAAAAAAAATTTTTAAGTTTTTATGTCATAGAAATAATAAAAAATTTGTCATAAAAGCTTTTTTTTCTCATAAAAGAACATTAAAAATGTATCACCAAAATTCATAATATAAAAATTAACCCATAATGCTTTAACTTAAAAGTAGACATCCTGGATTTGTCAGTTTGTAGTATTGTTACCTTTTAGTCTTCATATCCTCACCTACACAAGGAGTCTTTAATAATACACACCTCATGCATCTCTTCTTTGTATTAAACGAAAGAAGTTCTTAGCTTTTTGCCTGGCAAACATTAAATGTTTTCATGAGAGTACTATTCAGTTCTAATATATATATTATAACTTTTGGATTAACTTGAAAACAGGGCAGCCCTGACTGTTAACCATGTCCTACCTTCTAGGAATGTTTTCCTGATCCTTTTCTAAGAACTGAGGCCCATGTTACTGAGCAGGAGTCCATTGACAGCTGACACATTTTTTAAATGGAGGCAGAAGGATACTCCAGGGAGCAGATGTTTCACTGTATAAGAAGAGACAAACTCCTTTCTCTTTGTTTTGAAAGTGTTTTATCCAGAATATTTGGATGGAAGGAAAGTATGAACTTTTAGATCACATAGACACTATCTAGGACTCCTTATACACAGCACAGTAGAATTTTCAAAAGTATGAAGACATAGAATTGAGTGGCAGTCTCACAGTCTGTGCAGAAGACCATGGGAAGTGTCTATGGGGTGTTTGTAAACATCAGGCAGTAAGTTCATTGCTCTATGAAATAGACTACAGTTTCCTTGAACTTCATATGGCAAATTCTGGGATTATTCATGCAGGGGAGGAACTTTGATAGCTCTGGATATCTTGTAACACAGGGTCTTGCTGGTGCTGATTACCCAGTAAGAAGGTCAAGCTCATGCAGAGTCCAGGCAGGACACACAGCAAACAAAGGCAGAGGAGGTTTTTTTTTTTTTTGGGGGGGGGGGGGCTGTAAGAGATCAACTGAAGGACTTGTGCGCATGCATATAAGCATAACCAATGGATAAAAGACACTGGGGGGGGGGGGGGTTGGGCAGGTAAAGGCATGTACTGGGGGGAAGGGGAGGCTGGGGGAGGTCAATGGGGAAAAAAAGAGACATATGTACTACTATTTGTAATACTTCAAACAATTTTTAAAAAAATTAAAATAAAATAAAATAGCCAAAACCGGTTTGGCTCAGTGGAAGAGTGTCAGCCTGCGGACTGAAAGGTCCCAGGTTCGATTCCGGTCAAGGGCATGTAACTTGGTTGTGGGCACATCCCCAGTAGGAGGTGTGCAAGAGGCAGCTGATTGATGTTTCTGACTATCTATCACTCTTCCTTCCTCTCTGTAAAAAATCAATAAAATATATTAAAAAAAATAAATAAAATTAAATTAAAATAAAAATCCATTTGTGAAAAAAAAGCATAATTTAAAAATATAAGCATTAAGTATTTACTATGGAAAAGAACTTAGCTGGACTTCTTTGCACTAGTCTTTGAGTTGATTTTATTTTTAAGTGATGTGGAAGTGACAGGACATTATCATGCTTCCTCTTGTGTACCCAGCCCTCAGTTGTCCCTGTGGATTTAGGGCTCTGACTTTATGAATCCTTGCCTCTTCACTCTGTGACTCTAACCTCTCTCTGGGACTTTGCAAACAGCATCAATTTCAGAGTGTTTTCTAGGGATAAAGTACATCAATTGAGACTGCTTCTGATTTCTACCAGAGGTCTCTGCTTGCTCAGCTAGAGCAGAATAAACTAATCCTGCGGGCATTTTCTCCCAAATGTCTCCATACATGAATGAGATACTGGTAAATCATTCCACTGTTTTACTGGAGAGCTGCTTCTGGATAATGGGGCATTGATGAGATCATGTGAACCCATAGATACAAAGCCTTTTTTGCATTCTTTTGCCATGAACTAAGCTCCTTGGTGAGAAGCAATCATGTGTATGATATGAAGCAGTGGTGAATAAGCTTAGGAATGTTAGGGCTGGCGGGAGCTCCACAAGGAAGGGCCATGACCTCATCCAGAGAAAAGTGTCTATTCCATGAATACCCACAGAACAGGCCATCTTACCCATGTGACTATTGGGGGGCTCCTCTACCGTGAGATAGCTTTTGTGAGTATTTATGTGGGACAGAACATTCTCACACTTCATGCACCTATTAAATAAAGGGCTGTAAATATGCCTCCATCTCAATCACTGTTGTCATCAGAATTCCAATATTCACTTTCTAAACTCTTATAAGGAGCCATCCATTGGCATACATCTGTCCTCAGGCCATCATATCTTTTAGGAGTGAGAATTTCCATGGTTTGCTCCAAAATCCGGCTAGGCATTGTAATTTCCCTATTTTGAAAGAGCCTCCATAAAGAATCTTTACATGCCACAAACATGTCAGTCCTCAGTTATCATGGATAGTGTAAGTGTCAGGGTAGCTTGAACTTCAGCCAAACTGCAACACAGCCTTTTGTTTATGAGTCCCAATAAAAGCTAGTGGCTTTCAATTTTCTTAATTAATGGATGTTAGAGGCAACTTTTATCACCAAATGCAAACAGATGCATCAAAACTTTGGCTTCATTCTTACTGGTTGGCTATTTGATGACAGCATTTTAAATTAATTCTGGGGGGTGGGGGTGGGGAACACACACTAACATTTGTGAAAATATGAAAAAAGTTGTCAGTTTAATACTATAGTTTATTACAGAATATTGCTCTTACTGAACAAAGATGATTTTTTTCCAAGCAAAATAGCTCTATAAAAGGAGGAAATAGGTTTATAAAAATATCTGAGTCCCAAGGTTACAATAGATTTTGTTAGGTGTGTGACTTTCTGGATAGTTTCTCTTTTCCTAAAGAAGGAGCTAGTTGAGCGTCATGTAACTTTTTACCATTCACTCTCTGGGCACGGAATTGTTGCTTCCATGTATCTGCTGTGCTGTATCAAGAGCACCTGCACCCAGATATTAAGGCAGCAAGGCAAAATTCATCTGCACATTTAGAGCCCTTCTTACTATAGAAATATCATGGATTAATAATATTAATAATAAAATCTAGGTCTTGTTTTGAGGTGCCTGAGAATTTTCCCATTAATCTTTAAATTATTACTTAATTTTGATATTTCTTTGGAAGTAGGTTATTGGTGTTGATTTTACAAGAAAGTATAAATTCTTAAGAAGTGATCAACTATCAACCTTGTATAATTTCCAGCAAATGACAATATTATGTGATAATAAAATAGTTAACTTCTTAAATTAGACAAGTGCATTAAAACAAACTCTTCCTCCTTGGAAACCCAAGTGATTGCTATTAGCCACTTTAGTCTCACAGCAGGTTACACAAATTATTATTACATTTAATTAGCATTCTGAAGAGTTGAGGAATGCTTTACCTGCATTTCGATTACACACAGAAAATGATTTGAGAGCATTTCCTGCTCTGAAAACATCAAAGCAAATCAAAGAAATCAGCTCCAATCTTATCTTTATTATCAAATATCTGGGGATCATCAAAGGAAATAACAGGGAGAAATGTCATTTCTAAATGTTGCTTTAAGGTGACATTTGATTTTTCATATAAGGAGATTATTACAAGGAGAATGATATAATTCTACAAAGCAATTTTACTGTGATGTGATGCTTATGCTGCCTCTACTTACCTCCTTTTCTCAATAAAAGAAACAGTATGTATCATCTTTTATATTTAGGGCATCATATCATCTCTATTTAATTCTGTTCCTGGTGTAATACATGTTAAGTAATTAGTTATTTTGAATTCTTGACTATCAAAATAAAGTTTCCAGCAAAAGTTTCAGTGGCAGAAGAATGTATAGATTTATATACTTGAAAAAATTTCTGCACTGAAACACAGTGGTCTCTAGAGGACTAATATATATATATATAAAAGCTTAAGCGACCATTACAACCGAACGACCAGAATGACTGGAACAACCAGTCAACCAGTTGCTATGATGTGCACTGACCACCAGGGGGCAGATGCTCAACACAGGAGCTGCCCCCTGGTGGTCAGTGTGCTCCCACAGCCAACCTCCCCCGGCCAACTTCTCCTGTCTGGCCAGCCCCCATCAGCCCCTGGTGCTAAACCATTTGTAAAGCCCTGCTTCTGGGTCGGGGTTTCATATGTAGCAGAGCAGCTCCCTCCCTGCAATCTATTGAAAGTCAGCCCTTGACACAAGGGTTTGTCTCACTCCCGTCCTCTCCCTTCCTGGGGGCTGCCCGCTTGCCGTGGTAGTGGTGCAGCAGGGAGGGAAATAGAAGGGGGGAGGTGGGTAACTGCAGTGGCAGAGTGCCAATAGCGGCAGTGGTGTCTGGCATCTGTTCCTTCTGTGCCCGGCCTGGATACTGTTGCCTCCTCTCCCACCCCACCAGGGCCTTTGGACTCTGGGCTGGGATAGGGAACCAGCTGGGGGTGGGTGGTGGCAGATGCAGCCCCTTTCCCAGGGGGGCCACGGGCTGGCTTCCTCCTCGGGGCCAATCTCCCATGGTCCCGCCCCCAGCCAGCCAACATCCCGTGGTCCCTCTCTCCCCCCTCCCTTGAGGGCCAACTTCCCATGATCTCTCCCCCTCCCGTGCATGAATTCGTGCACTGGGACTCTAAGTAAAAGTATAAAAAATGTTAAGAATACTAAAATGACTTTTGTTATTTGAAATTTTTGCTAATGATATTACTATTTATTAATTATAGTTTACTAGTGATATTTATTAGAACTTCCTCACACTCAGCTAGTTTCTTGGTACTAACTCTCTAATGTGATGAAAGGAGTAAAACTTGCACAGGAATATATTCATTTAAAAAGATAGATTTCCGCCTTAGCCAGCTTGGCTCAGTGGATAGAGCATCAGCCTGTGGACTGAAGGGTCCCAGGTTCGATTCTGGCCAAGGGCATATGCCTGGGTTGCGAGTTTGATCCCCAGTGTGGGGCATGCAGGAGGCAGCCCATCAAAGATTCTGTCATCATTGATGTTTCTATTTCTCTCTCCTTCTCCCTTCCTCTCTGAAAACAATAAAGAAATATATTTTAAAAAATAAAATAAAGAGATAAATTTCCAATTTTTGTTATATTGGAAGTAAAATAAGTTATGTTCATATAGAAATATAGTTTTATTTTTCATAAGGTATTTATTTTAAATATGAAAATTTTCCAGAAACACTACAGGAACAATAATTAGATAAGGTCACTGAAGTGGAAGCTGTTATCTAGACTGCCTTCCCCTGCTAACCTGGTTTCCCCTAGCTTCCCTCCTCTGCTGGCCTGGTTGCCCCTAACTGCCCTCCCCTGCAGGCCTGGTCTCCCCCAACTGCTCTCCCCTGCCAGCCTGATTGCCTACAACTGCCCTCTGCTGCCGGCCATCTTGTAATGACATAGGCATGGCCATCTTGTGGCCATATGAGGGTGGCCATCTTGTGATGGCATGGGGGTGGCCATCTTGTGTGAGTGTGTGCCAGTCAATTTGCATATTACCTCTTTATTATATAAGATTACTTTCTATTATGATTGCAGAATACTCTAAAAAGAATTTTTTTAAAAAAATACTTGAACTAAAGAGATACATTATATAAGGTCCATAAGGGAGTCTTATCTCAGGAGAACTTGAGTTGCTCCTATTGAATTTACTTCATTCTCTTTTTTCCCCCATAAGTGACTTTTCCTTCTTTTATTTCTCCTTCATGGAATAAATAATGTTTTCTAATTCCTGAGTTTCCTTGCTCACAGAGATTGGCCCTTTCTCTGTCCTAATTGCAGATTATTAGAAGAGAAGATATGATCAGCCCTACTTCAGTCAAGTATCCATCCAATTAGATTAGAAAGTGTGTAACACAAACATGACTGCCAGGGGTGCTCACCATGTATTATTTCTTAGTCCTTTACATAAAAAGGTATTTGACTAATTGTGCACTGTAAAAGGAATGTCTAGTCTGGTTTAGACCTAAGTAGGAAATGAACTTGCAATGAAAAGAGAGCTTAATCAGCAGGTGATACAGAAGCAAGATGAAGCTAGGAAAAAAGTAATCCAAAACATAACAAATTTAATGGTAATAAAACAGGAAGCATTTGACACTAAAACTTGGAACTACACTGTATTTTTTCCCATATATCATTTCAAATATTAATATACTAGAAGCCTGTTGCATGAAGATTCGTGCAATAGGCCTTCCTTCCCCTGGCTGCTGGCACCGGTTTTCCGCTGGCACCGGGACCTAGGCCTTCACTCTGGCCGCAATGGAGAAGCCAAGCCTCTTCAGTCTTCAGTCTTCAGTCTTCAGTCTTCCACTTGGGCAGGAGCCTTCAGTCTTTGCCCCGTGCCTATGTATGCAAATTAACCCACCATCTTTGTTGGGTTAATTTGCATACTCACTCCTGATTGGCTGGTGGGCGTCGTGAAGGTATGGTCAATTTTCATATTTCTCTTTTATTAGTGTAGATATATATATATATATATATTTATATACTTACATAAATTTATATATTATACATATGTTTCTTTTAAATAACTGTCATTTCTATATTTATACATTTGTCTAAATATAGATTTTTAAATAAGATTGTCTTCTCAGGGGCAAATTTTATTGCATTGTTAAAAAAATCTGAGTTAATTAGTTATTTAGATGAATACCTCAATCCAGTGGAATGAACTATTTTGAGAAGTCAAAATCTTGATGCCCTAAGTTTTGGCCAGGCAAGAAGAGCATCACTATTTGCATAATAGGGACTATTCAGGTTCTATTTTACTAGGTAATGACTATCCAAAGACTTGTATTTCCTTTTTTATCAAGTTGCTGCAGTCTTTCCACAGCTAGGGTTCAGGAATCTGGAGAAGGGGCTATGACATAAATGAATTGAGAGACTAGACAAGAAATATAAATTTGGGAGGCATGGGGAGGCTCCATTTTCTAGTGAAGTGGGCTCTCCGAATGTCCGGACCCATGGCTTTTTATTCCCATATCTTTCCCTTTAGCAAAGCAAATATACATATCAAAGGTAAGATTTGATAAACAATAAAGGACCATCAGGTTGGGGGAACTGCCTTTAGCTGTCTGGCAGCAGGCAATGCTATGCAGATCTTCAGCCCTGCTGAAGGTGTCCATCAGCCTTCTGAGGAACTTCTTATATAATTATGACCTGCTGGAATTTGCCACCAGCATCAAGATATAAAGATTTTTGGTATAAAATTTTTTGAGTCCTTATTCCTTTAGACCCAGGAAATTACCTCAGATTTGTCACTCATGAGCACTGTCATCTAATCTCTTCCAACACTTTCTTTTAATTTATTAAATTTTAGCCCTAGCCGGCGTGGCTCAGTGAATAGAGCGTGGGCCTGCAGACTGAAGGGTCACAGGTTTGATTCCAGTCAAGGGCATATGCCTGGGTTACTGGCTCGGTCCCCAGTAGGGGGCGTGCAGGAGGCAGCCAATCAATGATTCTCTCTCATCATTGATGTTTCTAGCTCCCTCTCCTTCTCCCTTCCTCTCTGAAATCAATAAAAATATTAAAAAATAAATAAATAAATTTTTAAAACTACTTTCTATCTTTAATTAGCAGCAAATGGAGAGGTTACAAATAACAATCTTTGTTTTCAGATTAGACTAGATAATAGTCTAGTAAGGTGTTCATAAATTATAACCTGAATTCAAGATTTATTAAAATACAACTTACAATATACCAATTTGAATAGATCACATGAGAAATACTATGTATATTTTGCTATGTATATTTTATTTGCATATTTTAAAACTATTAAATTATACTTAGAAAATATAAGTATTTTTTAAAATTGTATTTTACATGGGCAACTAAATAGACGTAATTAATTTTTACTCTGTTGTATAGAAAATAGAAATGTTAATTTTGCGTTGACGGTGATAAAGCAGACTTGACATTTAAGCCTTTTTATATGTAATTACAATTTGTGGGTCTATTACTGGTCCCTATAGCTTATAGGTTTCCATAAAGTGAACCGGGTACCAAAACAAGAGAAATTAATTTTGGAGAAGTAAAGAGCCTCTTATTTGCTTAAAAAAATAATTCATTTGCTATTCTGAATTGAATCTGCATGTTAACAGCTTTCATTATTATTGCCATTCAGGTCTTATCTACTACTCATTTCCAACTGCCTACAGCCTTTTCTTGATCTAAAAAATGCAAAACTATTTTTGAGATTCTGTATGTGTCTGATTGCCTTGAAAGCTATGACAGATTCTTTAGAATGTAGGACATAAATCATTAAAGGATTTATTTTGCATCTTATACATTCAAAAGGTTTGAAAGTCATTTTGAATGTTTCAAAGCACACTACTTCCCTAGTAGCTTATGGGTTTTTAGTCCCTAAATTCACATTCTCAATGAATGATTTCTCACAACACTCTACCTGGTCATGAGGTATTCAAGATAGGAGATGAAGCAAATTTTGAGTATAACTTTAAATCACATTAGGGACAAAGCCAATATTTGTGTTTAAAAAAGAATTCAGAAGCATATATACCTAACTCTGTGTGTGTGTGTGTGTGTGTGTGTGTGTGTGTGTGTGTGTGTGTGTGTGTGTGTTTGTATGCTTTAACGTAGAGTATGTTAACTCAAATCCTGTTCTGGTATCAAGTTGTACCTGAATTTCTCCATGTTGCATTAAGTCTGGAAAAATAACTTGAAGACTTGTACATAATAACTCCTAAAATTCACACTAGTGTACTTGATTATGAGCTACTAAAAATTAGGATCATTTGTTGCTTATTATTATATCTCACAAGGACCAAATAGAGTGTAGGCCATATAATAGATGTCCAGTAAATTGTTGAAAGTATTAATACAGGGCATTAAAAAGTACTTCTGATTTTAGTCATAGAATTAATGGTTATTTGGAATATATGTAAACAACAGATATGATCATAAATTTAAATTATTCCACTTGAATTTTGTCTTGGAAAATTTCAAACTAACTAAAACCTAAAGAGGTTCTATATCTGGTTTCCTTATTGTTGAATATTTATTCTATAAGCATTTTCATGTTTCTAATGGCAGTATTAAAAGTCCATTGAAGACACAAATAATTTCTTTTTTTCACCTTGTTTACAGAAGAAAATAACCACATTGTGAAAAACTGTTGCAAACCTGGATGATATATTAATGTGCTGAAACTTAATAAAACAAAACAGTTCAAATGCAGGCTTAAAAATTTAAGTTTGAAATACCAACACAGATTATCTATCAGGATAGATATTATAGTCTTTTCAATTGTGCTTTAAAATCTCAATGGGAAAATAGGAAAAGATGACAATTGGAAACATAAGATAAAATTAAATTGATGTCCAGCCCTATTTAAGAAGGGGTTTCTATTTTTTTTTGCAAGCCTGTGCAATTAAATTGAAAATCCCAGTCAGTGGCAACATGCCTGTTGGCATGGAACATACAGCATGGAACTAACCAGCTGTAGAGATTTATTGAGTTGGGGAAGGATGGCCTTTCAAGAATGACATTTGCATACTGGTGTGTAATCCAATCAAGTTAACAGGCACCGGCAGGAAAAAACAGGGGTGTGGGGCACCGGGAGTTGGGGGCAAATTCTGGGCACTGTTACTGCTGTTGCAATTTTTCATTTACTTCCATTCCATACAAAAGAGAAAGGGATATGACTGGTACACACTGTGCCAGAAAAAGAACATTGTAAACCTCACACACAGAGATTAGTTGGCAGAGTTTAATTTTAGGCATATATGAGCTCCTTAGAGGATGACTAATGAGAAAGAAAATAAAGTTGGACTCATGGAAATATATTGCAGTGTGATAGAAAACCCTATCGTGCAAATGAAAGGAAAAGTGTACTCTTTAAAAATGATTTATTGTTGTAATATTTTAGAAATCTGTTCTGTATTTTAATAAGTTTTGAGAAGGCTTGATGAAATAGTAGCACAGAGAAATAAGAAAAGAATTCTTTTACAATTTACAGGTTGTGCACGTATAGAAACTAGTTTAAAGAAAGGGGTTTGGTTTTACAGTAGGATCTAGAAATTGAAATGTCCAAGGAAAATCTGTAAACAAACAAACAAAAACATTTCCAATGAAGAGAACAGACCTCAGCAGCAGGAGGTTGGGACCTTGTATACTCTTCATTATGCATGATAAGACAAAGTCCAAATCTTGGGGTTAACATGTGTATCCTCAGAACCTAGTAGCATAACTTGATGCCGAGGCTGACCAGCAGACCCTGAGTGATGGATGAATGATTACTCTGACACACCATTGCTATGAAAGAGAGGGCTAAGGGACTGCCTGGCTATAGGAACCAGACAGCCTCATTCACCTGCCTCTTCAGGCTTTTATTGTAATAGCAGTTTGAGATAAAGTTTAATTTTTAGACACAATCAGTAGGATAAGCATTCTTGGGAGGACACATGCATGTCCTTTAAGCAAGGACATCTAAAGATTAAGCATAAAGATTCCAGTAAACACCTGGGGGTCTGCACTTAAACAGACTTGTTTGGAAAGTTCAAGGAACAATTAGGTCACCTTCAGCCAACTCCCCTAGGTTGGAATTTCCTCCTTACAAACTTTCCAACCAAGTCTCCTATGCTCCCTTACACCTTGATGTCTAATATAATTCACCTCTTCCATTTCACAATCTAGAGGATTATGGGAATGATTTATCAAATATTGGTTTATAAAGCATGCCCTTATGTTCCTCAAGTGATAACTCTATCAAGAGAATATAAACTCAGATGTTCCTCTTGAGGTATCTTAAAGACCAAGTTTTTGTTGCTTGTAGCATTGCTACATGGCTGAAGGCCATAAAATGGTAGTTTTCTGTTTCCTCTGGGATTCACTTTCCCCAGCCAACTGTCTAATGGCATGGCACATTTGTCACAAGAATCAGAACTAGAATTACTGAAATCACTGTTCTTTAATCTTATTTTTAAAAATTGAAAGAGGAAATAAACAGCCATTTATGAAAGGTTAAAAAATATTTTATTTGATTTTTTATGTGTTTAAAATATACATTTTAAAGAACATAAATATATTATGGAGAAGAATGCAGAATTTATAAGACATAACACAATGAAAAGTTTCTGCTTGATATAGAATGCTTTCACTCTTCAGTGCTATTTTAGTTGTTTCAGTAGGGATATATATATATATATAGTGGGATTGTAGATGGAATTACTACAAATACAACCTCGTCATTTGGGCTAGTCTGGTTGGATAATAACTGGTATTTTTCATTCAAGTTTCCTTAAATGCTATTTTAATTATTTTTTTCTCCCACTCTTCATCTTCCTTATCCTCCTTCCTTGCTCCAGAGTCTACAAATGTATCCCAGGGAAGTAAAAGTAAGAAAATGAAGACAGAGATAGCAGACATATAGATAAAACAAAAGAACAAAATTCATGTTGCAAAATAGCAAGTCTAGATGAAGATATGAGAAATCTATTCAGTTTCTAGGCAGGTATTAAACACTAAGGAGTATCTTTCACTGGGGCAGTCTACTACTGATAAAATCTAATTATCTTTGATATCCCACAAAACTCTTGAGTATCCTATATACCCCGATTTAAAGGATGGCTTCTTTGGGAAGGAGGATGTTTCTCATGCTGGAGGCTTGCCTCCATGCCATGTTAAAGTCAATCTGTCTGGTCCTCTGCACAGTAAAGCAGGGTGATGCAGTGAATGACTGTTGGTCAGTCATGGACATTAACTTGTTTCTTTATCGCTCCCTGGTGTGGCTTTTTGAAATGTAGCTCCAGCTCCATTTTCACTCACATCCTGTAGGTATTGTCCAAACATATTATGTATGACTTGATACCTGCTCATTTTAATCATAACTTTTTTTTTTTTTTTTTGCTGGCCTGCTCTTTGGGTCATTCTGATCCATTGCCAGGTCACAAGTCCAGGGAACTGTCTTTAGTCCTCCTGTGTCTCCACACATAACATCACTATTGTGCTCTACATCTGCCACTTATTGACAGCAGGCATCTTCTTTATTGAACTTGCTGGCTTCCTGCACTCCACCTAGCACCTGGGTGCTGTCCCCTGTAGTTCTCTGAAAGCCATAGTGGAATGAGCCTTCTCCAGGAATCTATTTCTAGTAAGTGGGGGATGAGAACAGTGTCTCCTGTAATATCTATCAAATGCTATTATTTCCTTGATTTCCTGTGTGTTTCTCTTCCATAGTTCAGTGACAATAGTTAGAAAAAGTGAGAGCAGTGATTATAGTGAGAATTTTCAGTATTTGGTCATTTCTTAAATACATCAGACTTAAATCTAGATACATAGCTTTTTCACGCAGAAGTTAAATAATTCTGACATATGTTCTCAGGTCCTTCTCTGACAGCTTCCATTGGCCTCATGCCTCATGACAAAAATGAGAGGTGATAAGCAGGGGGAGTGATGTTAGACAAAATAATGCTTCAGTGACTATTATCACCATATTACCCTTCCATACCTTTATTTGTCTTTCTTTTGTATAAAATACATGTCTACATGCATTAACTTCATAGGCTGTTATATGAAAATGATTGATGTAATATCTAGAATTAGTAATACAGCTCACCAAAGGACCCACCCATTTTAAACAACAATTTGAAGCTAACATGGCAGCCTTTCACTGTCTGAGATAAACATACAACAGCATTATGCTAACTCCTCTTGGCAAAAGACTAGTTCATGGCTGGAGCAGCATATCCCAAGATGCGGGAAGCTGCCCATTGTCTTCACTAGCAGAGAGGTGTGGACAAGGAACCCGGAAAGTTGGTGACCTTTGAGCTCTTGCAAAGGTCAGAACTATGCACCCACTGTTTAGTCCAGACAATGGTAGCTGAAGCAACTTCCCTACCAGATGGTCATGTAAATCCTTACTGATAAGATAGTCTGCCTGTTACTGGAAATTGCCTGCCTAAGGGCTATAGGTGTATCCCAAATTGAATAAAAGGATGGCAAGGCCAGAGCCCTGGAGGAGTCCTTCCTCTTGAGCTGGGCTCCCTACTGGTTCCCCAATATTTCCAAATTATTGTTTCTTGTCTTGTCTCTTTCTTTGCATGCGGCCCCTCTTCCAGAGCCCGAACCCTGAACCACACAGGATGTGGGAATTCACACCAAGAGAAACAAGGATTTGTGTGCCTTGTAGAAAATACTGTGGAAGCAATTAGATGGCTGATCAGCATCTCGGGCACAGACTGAGCTGAGGTCAGAGAAGAATAGAATGGTCATGAACTCTCCTCCAGTTTCCCGGAAGATTAAAGACAAAGAAGACACTGTACCCCTTCTTCCCCTCCCCCACCCTCCAGTATGGAAAGCACAGTTTTGTGTGCCATCTGCTTAAATTGTTCACTAATTTTACCTCTAAGTACATAAATGTATGCCTGAGTGAAACTTTGGAACTTGTAGTTGTACTTGTATTTTTTATTTTATTTCAGTTAGTATTTTATGTCCTAGTTCTCTTCTCTTTTGAATTCATTAAACCTTTTTTTCTGCATATTTATCTTTTCCTTTTAATCTTATAGTCCTTTTGTTTTTACAGTCTCACAGTTAATTGTTCTTAGTTGATTTATCTTTTCTCACTTTTTTATAAGACTTTTCTTTTTATCTCATGTTTACTTTGTTCTTCTTATCACCTTTAGGCGTTGCTTTAATTATTTCCTTTTTATGTTATCTATTTTTTATTGTTTTTAATTTTTATTATCTTCTTTTCTCTTTCTTATCTTTTTTTTTAGTATATCTTAGTAAAACAAGCAGAGAGCTCTAAAGCCTGTGGGGAGAGAAGTGAGCAGTCTCCCTCTGCCTGAGGCAAGGGAGATGGCTTTCTTTCCCCCAGTCCATTAGGTTGTTCCTGCCTCTTACAAAGGATAAGCATCTAGTCTTAAACTTCCTGCCTCGAAAGCCTCATATTAGAAAAGCAGTGTAATATGTACAGTGGTTAAGGTTATAATCAGGAATAAAACTAAACCTGATTCATGTTAGAACTGTGCTCTTGAGAATGTTACCTAGCCTCTAGCACTGGACATTTTCTATGGTACTAACGGTAACTTTCCAATGGTTTGTGGATTAATTCATGTGAAACAGATTTACTTTTTATTTTTATTGATTTCAGAGATGAAGGGAGGGAGAGAAATAGAAATGATGAGAGAGAATCATTGATTGGCTGCCTCCTGCACACACCCCACACTGGGATCAAGCCCACAAACCAGGCATGTGCCCTGGACTGGAACCATGATCTCCCAGTTCTTAGGTCAATGCTCAATCACTGAGCCATGCCGACAGTGTGATTTACTAATTTTTAATTCCCCTACTCTAATATAAGGACTAGGATATTAATAACAATTAATTATGTTTCTAGAAGAGGAGCAACCACTGTTTCTATATTACCCCTAAAAACCTAAGTCTACCTTCTATTAGGCAACTGATACTAATTGTCCAACATTTTGAGCAACTTTGGACCTTTTATATTTTTTTTATCATTTTGGAATTTTTTTAGATATATTACTGCAAGTATAAAAACCCAACTGTAATCAACCAAGAGATTTCTTTATTTACCAGAGGCCTGATGCACGAAATTTGTGTAAGGCGCTCCTCCCTTGCAGCCTCAGCGGCTTGCCTTGGCCCTCGCAGCCCTAGCTTCATCTGGAAGGTCGTCTGGAAGGATGTCTGGAAGGGTGTCCAAAAGGTCGTTTGGCTTTCCAGTCTAATTAGCATATTTCTCTTTTATTATTATAGATTCTTAAATTACCTTAGGCTTTGTAGCTGGCAGGTAAGTAACAGGTGGAAAAACTTGTATTACAATGATACAACAGTGACTAATATTACTTTTTAATATGTGAGCTTTGTGGTCTAAAAAAGTAAGATTAGTTGATCCTACTTTCAATTTTGCAAACATGATGAAAAGAGATCAGATTCAATACTGTTTAAAACTCATTCACAGCATTGTTCATATTTAGTAATTCAGACTTAGTATACTCACATTTGAGAATGCAGCTTGATTAAATAATGGTTTTATCTCCATATTTAATTCCATATCAAAATTTGAAATGAGAAAGACACCATTAAGTGAAACATACTGCTCATTAAACTTTATTTGTTCATAAAATCATTTACCTTTCATTTTTGCTTTGGACTGGAAGACGATTATTTTGTTGAAAAATAATTTACAAGTAATATTTATCTCATTGTCTCTATTTAGGCAGATCCTGACCATGGAACTATTCATCAAAATCACTTTAATTTTAATGACAAAGCTTTTGGCTGCAGTTCTTTCAGAAATGTTAGGGCATACACATAAGGTAGCTGGTTAGTGTCCTCTTAACTTTTTGTGTGATTTATATAACATTTAATTGTAATTTTGTTTACATGTATATTTTTATTTTTTTTAAATATATTTTATTGATTTTTTACAGAGAGGAAGAAAGAGGGATAGAGAGCTAGAAACATCGATGAGAGAGAAACATCGATCAGCTGCCTCCTGCACACCTCCTACTGGGGATGTGCCCGCAACCAAGTTACATGCCCTTGACCGGAATCGAACCTGGGACCTTTCAGTCCGCAGGCTGACGCTCTATCCACCGAGCCAAACCGGTTTTGGCGTATATTTTTATTTTTGATGCTGCCTTGATTTCCTTCCTTCCTATTTTTGTAGACATTCGGGAAACTTACCTTTCTCATTCTTTAAAAAGAAGAAAATAATATTTCAATTCTGTATCACTATGAATATTGTTGATTTTCTTTCACCACCTTGGTTTCCTTGCATTTCATGTCAGGTAATTTCTGTCCCATTTTCCATGAGATGAAGCTTTTTTTTCTTTCACTCCCCCTCTTCTCCCACCGCCGCCCCTCCCCTACCCATTTTCCTCAGCCTAGCCCTTCTAGCAGTAGAGGCAGCTTTTCTTCTTTTGCTTTTGGGCTTGTTGTTATCAAACCTTCTGCTGTCAGATAAGACTAAATGGGGCTGTGAGCTAACAGAAATAATAGTTTTAACTAGCAAGTGACTTTATTATTCACATAAACTAAGAAGGATGGAGATATTCAGACCGGGTCTGAAATAGCAGCACTAAGTTGTCTTTGAGAATGCAGGATTTTTCTATTTTTCACTCAGCCATCAGAACATACAGCTTGGACATCCCTCTCACAATCCAGGACTGCTGGTTTCCAACCGCTCGCCTGCCTGCCTGCCTGATTGCCCCCTAACCACTTCCCTGCCAGCCTGATTGACACCTAACTGCTCTCATGCCAGCCCGATTGCCCCCAACTGCCCTCCCCTGCCAGCCTGGTCACCACTAACTGCCTTCCCCTGCTGGCCTGGTCGCCCCAACTGCCCTCCCCTGCAGGCCTGGTTGCTCCCAACTGCCCTCCCCTGCTGGCCATCTTGTGGTGGCCATTTTTGACCACATGGGGGTGGCCATCTTGTGTGTTGGAGTGATGGTCAATTTGCATATTACCTCTTTATTATATAGGATTCCCCGAACTTGTTCAAATGACCACTCCTAATTGTAATAGAATCAGGAAAAGACAGTTTCTTAAATGAGCATATTGACCATTGACACTGGAAGTAGAACCAGGTTTCTGTTAAGAAGGAAAGAGAAAAGATTAGTATAGCATTGGCCACAGTGTTTTTTTTTTTGTTGTTGTTGTTTTTTAGTAATTTGGTTCTTTTAAATGTATATCTTTGCTTCAGTTCTATAAATAACACTCCCCCCACCATGAACATATTATTTTCTTTCTCCCAGTTATTCCAGGATTAAATAAGCTCATAATTTCCATAAAATTTCTGCAAATATAGGCAGTCCTCGGGTTACGTCAGACTCGATGTACTTCATTTTGTGGTTATATTGCCATCTCCCATTTACAGTATTTATAAAAACAAAGTTCTGTCATTTGATATATGTACATATGTGCTTTATGTTTTTTATTATTTATTTACCACAAGTAAAGGTCAGGAATTATTATCTTTCTTTTATTTTTTTTTTACTGTTTCACTTTATTACTGCTGTGTATGTGCTCCATGTGAGAGACGTAGGTGCCTATGTAAGTAGGTTCCGACTTATGGCGAAAATCACGTTACGTTGTGCCATAGAAACGGATCTCTGGCATAACCCAAGGACTGCCAGTATGTTTAACTCAAACATTGCATATTATGAAACTCTTTTCTTGCCCTTTCACTCTTTGGTACTCATTCTGTATAGTGCCCTCCCATATAAATGGGTAATATAGCATCTATTTGTTTTAATTATAATTATTTGATTATGCATTTGTTAATCTGAGTATGTTGTTACTTCTTTAAATAACATGACTGTTTCTCACTCATTTTCTTCCTTTATCATAGTCTATAATGCCTGGCAATAATCAAAAAGGTACTCAACAAATATTTTTTTCCTGAAAAAAAGTAGATTTTAACAAAATTAAGCATATATTTTTGTTTCTTAAATAATTTTCAAATTATTGGCAAATTGAGATTATTAGTTGTAATTTTTACTTATATGTTTATGGGTTTTTCTTGCTTATATTTCATAAATAATTTATTAACAATTATTTAGAAATACAGAAACCATGTTGAATAATTCATATTGCCCTATTTACCTCTCAAAAGCTAATTATCTAATTTCCATGACCTTTGCATGTTTTTCTGTTTGCTTTCATAGTCAGTTCAACAAATGCTTAGTGAGTGGCCACTATGTGTAACATAATGTGGTTATTTAATTAAAATTAATTTTTAGCCAACATTAATTATATCTTCAACCTTCAATGTGATGGTGGCAAAAATGGAAGTTCATGCTGTTATGTACAATTTCAATCCAACAAATATTTAGTTAGCACTCATAATCTGGCAGCAAATATGCTGACTGATGGAAATAAAACAGTTGAATAAAACTTCATCTTTGTCCTTGCAGAAATTACAGTATTTTATGGAGCCTGTTTTTTAATTTAAGTATTTTTTAAAATAATCAATTAAAAACATAATTCTGTCCTGTTGTTTATTTCACATAATTTTTAATATTAAACTTAAATTTAGTTTAAAATTATTTTATGGTTATACAGAAAGTTTATAATTTTTTTCAAAATAATTGAAAAATAAGAAGAATAACTAGAATTAATTTAGCACTCACTATGTGCCACCTACTCTGCAGTGAAGTTTGATGTCTAATCACTTTTAAGTGTCAAAACAATTCTCATTATGTAGATGCTATTGCTGTCAGCTATTCTCAATTCCTTGACAAGAAAATTTGGATTTAAAGAAGTTTGGTAGCTTTCCAGCATTTTAAAGAACTCTTTGGGAGAATAAGGATTCAAACAAGTTCTGTGTGACCATAGAGCCTATTCTCATAACTGAACACCTTCAATAGAAACATCTTGTATTAATTATCCTATCTAATAAAAGAGTAATTTGCAAATTAACCATCACTCCACTACACCCACAAGCCACGCCCACAAACCATGCCCACAAGCCACGCCCACAAGCCAATCAGGAGCAAATATGCAAATAAACCCAACCAAGATGGCTACAGCCACAGAGAGCAGGAGGGAGGCTTGGGTTTCCCCAGTGACGGAGGAAGCCAAGCTTTCCACCTGCCCTTGCCGGCCTAGGCCTCCACTCAAGGCTACAAAGTTTCAATGACAGAAGACAGATAAACCCAAACAGAAATGGCGGCAGCCACGGAGCTGGAAAGAGCAGGAGGCTAGGGTTGCCCCTGGCGATGGAGGAAGCCAAGCTTTCCACACACCCTGGCCGGCCCAGGCCTCGCTTAAGGCTACACAGTTTCAATTATAGAAGATACATAAATCCCAACAGAAATGGCTGCCACCACAGAGCGAGCAGAAGGCTTGGCTCCGCTCCAGGCTACAAAGTTTCAATTGTAGAAGATAAATATACCCCAGATACCAGGGTCTCCACTTGGGTTGCCAGGGGGCGTGGCCGGCCTGCAAACCACCACAGGCCCCTTGCCCAGGCCGCCCACACCCCAAGGGACCCCCATCCTGATCTGGGACACCCTTCAGGGCAAACCAGCTGGCCCCCACCCATGCACCAGGCCTCTATCCTATCTAATAAAAGAGTAATATGCAGATTGACCATCACTCCAACACAAGATGGCTGCCCCCATGTGGTCAAAGATCCTGCCCCCATGTGGACACAAGATGGCCACCACAAGATGGCCAGCAGGGGAGGGCAGTTGGGAGGGACCAGGCCTGCAAGGGAGGGCAGTTGGGGGTGACCAGGCCTGCAGGGAAAGGCAGTTGTGGGCGATCAGGCCAGCAGAGGAGGGCAGTTGGGAGGGACCCAGGCCTGCAGGGAAAGGCAGTTGGGAGGGACCCAGGCCTGCAGGGGAGAGCAGTTGGGGGAAATCAGGCCTGCAGGGGAGGGCAGTTAGGGGTGACCAGGCCTGCTGGGGAGGGCAGTTAGGGGCAAACAGGCTGGCAGGGAGCAGTTAGGCATCAATGAGGCTGTCAGGGGAGTGGTTAGGGGGTGATCAGTCTGGCAGGCAGAAGTGGTTAGGGGCAATCAGGAAGGCAGGCAGGTGAGCAGTTGGGAGCCAGCAGTCCTGGATTGTGAGAGGGATGTTTGACTTCCCGTTTAGGCCTGATCCCACTGGGATCGGGCTTAAACAGGCAGTTGGACATCCCTCGATGGGTCCCAGATTGGAGAGGGTGCAGGCTGGGCTGTGGGACACACACCCCCGTGCATGAATTTCATGCACCAGGCCTCTAGTTTATTACATAATTATGCTGAGTAACTGCCACAAAACTTTAGAGGCAAACAACAATCAATGTTTGTTTTTGTGCACTAGCCTATGGGTCAGCTGCCTGGTTCTGCTAGTCTCAGTTGATCTCCACAAGACTTCCTTATGTCCCTGTACCAAGCTGACAGTCACCTGCCAGCTTACTTTCTACATGTCTAGGGCCTCGGCTGGAACAATAGCCTGGATCATGTATGTGTGTCACCCACCAAAAAAGTGAGTGTGCAAACACATATTCTTGGGGAAAGACATAAGACAAAGAAAGAGAGTGGGCACGTGCAATGCGTTTTATGGCCTAGGCTTGGCACTGGCATATCATCACTTCTACGACATTACCTTGGCAAAGGCATGTGTCAAGTCCAACTGAAATTCAAAGTATAGGTTAGTAAACTACCACTTTTTGGAAGAACTGCAGAGTCAAGTTGCAAAAGGCATGGGTACATGGAAGAATCAAAAATTGGAATCAACTACTACAGTCTACTCCCTGGCCTGAATATTCACATTCATCTCATTTGCAGAATATGCTCACTTCTTCAAAATCAGCAAATTATCATTAAATCATGTCATCACACGCAGAGTCCATATAGATCTCATGATCTACATAAGGTCTGGAGGTTGATGCTTGTTTATAGTTACTCTTAATCTGAAAAAAAACTAAAGAAAGAAGTTATCTTCCCCTCCAAACAGTGTATAGTGATGACACAGATAGATAACCCTTATGGGCCCTCCCATTTAAAAAGAGAAAGAGTGATAGGTACATAGCAGTCTTTGTCAATCCTGAAAGCCAGATTTTGCCAGAATTTCTATTCTGGGGGTGGTTAGTGTTCCTTGACTAGGCCTTGGTTCTGTAGCTTGGGAATATCTCCCTCGTCCGTTGCTGTCCACGTAACTTTGCTCTGTGTGAAATTCTTCCTTTTCCATTGTTCTATTTGGTCACTTCTAAAGAGAACATTGAATATATGTCCTTGGAACCACTTCGACATTCCTAGCCAGATGCATGTACTTAAAGGTGGGATCACAGTGGCCTTTTTGCATTTTGAACAATCTCAGTCCTTTTTAGAACAGGCTGCTGGAACTCTTGCCAGTTACAATAGTCTGCTCAACAGAATCCACCAAAAGTAACATACAGCATTCTTATCAAGGCAAGTCTTTCTCCTCATGCTAGTCATTGCAGACAGGTCAGCCTTCTGTGAGACAAAAAATACTAAAGATTCAGAGAATCCCTTTTATTCACCTGAAAATGTCCACTAGGCAATGCTAATTCTTTCAGAGGCCTTTCAAAGGATGCCACCACCCAACACTAGATTTGATCTTTACTCTGAAGCCATTGTATACTTTGACTATCTTTTCCTGACTTAAGGACCTGGGTATGTCAATTAGATTTCTATTATAACCTAGCAAGTTTTACCTCTTTTTATTTTTTCTAAATTCTGTTTGTTAACGTTGGACTAGGTATTTATTCAGGTCATATTTTTTGAATATGCTTTTATTAATTTTTTAGTGAGAGAGGAAGGGAGAGGGAGAGAAGATAGAAACATCAATGATAAACATCAACTGTCTAGCCTCATGCATGTCCCCTACAGGGGATCAAACCCAAAACCCGGGCTTATGACCTGACTAGGAATTGAATCAGTGACCTCTTGGTACATGGGATGATACTCAATCCAGTGAGCCACGGTGACCGGGCTCAGCTCACATTTTTCTTGTAGTAACATGCACAACAAATGACCACTAACACTTTTATCAATATTCTTAGAAATCTCATGACTCAAGGGGTGCGTAGGACACACTCCAATTTAACAATAATTTCTTTTTTTGCTCCTGGATTTTAAGTCACATTAATAGGTCTCTTTTCCTGATGGCTACAGTTGCCAAAACATGGTTTCTTGAATAGTCAATTTTTTCCTCCCTGATTTGAAATGGCTCTATCACAACTAACAACTCACACTCATTCAGCCTATTTCTGGACTTTCTCTTATATTATGTTCATCTGTCTTGCTATGAATCCTCTGTAGTATACTGCTTTAATGTTGACATCCTCTGTAGTGCTTTATAATATGTTTAGTATCTGGTAGGGCTAGTGTTCATTCTTTGCACTTCTTGAGTTTAGTTTTCTCCTTTGTACTTGTTTGTTAATTTCCCATGTAAATTTTATAAAAATTTCCCTACTTAAAAATGGTATTTAATTAATGACTTCACTTGCAAAGAATTAAAATTTTATTACTACCCAAGAACATGAGATAATTTTGAATTTGTTAGAGCATTATTTGTTGCTTTCAGCAGTTTTTTAAAAAATTTTATATAGATTTTAGGTTTTTCCTGTTTAATATAACTCATAGGTATATCTAATTTTCTTTGCTATTATAAGTAGGATCTTTTACATAGTTAGAAATTCTAAAACAATAGACAGTGTAAAGGCCAATAGTAATTTCTAATTGTTTTTACATTTGATTGCTTAAGACATTATTGATTTATTTTATTGTTTAGAATTGATTTTAGTTGATCCCCTTGCATTTTATAACTATGCAGTCATATAATCTATATAAAATAGATAATTCTATTTTCCTTGTGTTTTTTTTTCTACTTTTTTTGTACTTTGTGCAATTTACTTAACCATCTCTAATTTTTTTGATTGGAACTCAAGTATGAAACATAACCTATTCAGAGGGGAATTGAGGTTACAACAGATATCTTTTACCATCTTAAAAAATATTCATTTTCTATTTTTTTGGATTTTATTTAAAAAAACTATTCGATTTAGTCAAATACTTTTAATTATCTACAAAAATTATCTGATATTTTATAGTAGTACTAAAGGCCTGTTACATGAAGATTTGTGCAATAGGCCTTCCTTCCCTGGCTGCCGGCATCGATTTTCCTCCTGTACCCAGGACACAGGCCTTCGCTCTGGCTGCAGCCTTCCACCTTTGCTTTGGCCAGAGTCCGCTTCGGCCGGAGTCTGCAGTCTTCACTTCGCTCCTGCTGGAGCGCCACTCCTGTAGCTCCCTCCACCCCCTGCCCTCCCCCTCATAGCAGGCGTCCTGCCTCTGCACCTGGAGTGGCTGGGGGGCAGGGCCACCACCATCTTTGTCCTGCTAATTTGCATATTCCCTCCTGATTGGCTGATGGGCGTTGTGGAGGTATGGTCAATTTACATATTTCTCTTTTATTAGTGTAGATTGATTTGATAAATTATATTAATCAATTTAACAATATTGAAACATACTTGAATTCCTGGAAGAAATACTCCATTAAGTCATGTTCCATTTATTTTTAAATATGTTGCTAAAGTATTTTGTTACGAATTTAGATTAACATTTATAAGTGATATTTTGTTAATTTTATGTTTTCTGTAAAATTATTGTCATGTATTAGTATTAATATATATTCAATTCATAGTATGAATTCTCCTGGGAATATTTTCCTAGAATTTCAGTTAGCTGCTTTTTAGAGATTTACTAAAATTCCCTCCAGAATATTCCCTCATTCCCTAAGGCTTTGATTCAGCTTGTTTCATTTAGTTTTTGTTATTATTTTATTGTTTTGGGGTGACATTCTTTATGGAAATCATTATGTGTAGATAATTTTTTCTCTCAGGTCAGTTTAGGGAAATTATATTTTCCAACAAAATGTCTATTTTAAACAGTTTTCATTTATTTGCATATTTCAAAGCAAATTTATTTTACTTGATTCTTACAATTTTCTGTTTCTATAACCATTTCTCTGTTATTTTATATTTTCCACTTTTTTATTTTTTTATTAGGTGACAGGAGTTTTTCTGGTTGGTTGATATTTGTGAAAGAATAAGCTTTGGCATTTATATATTAATTAAAGTATTCTGTGTTCCAACTCATTGCTTTATGTTAAATATGTCTCTATGCATGGCTATAAATTTTGGTTCACTAATATTGCTGCTATGAAGACTTTGGAACAAAACCATTAACATTTGACTTTAAATCACTGAACAGACTACAATAAGGGACCTGAGAATATACACAATGAATTTCTAGAATGTAATTAATAAGGGGTTAGATTTGAGTAGCATTCTATATAAAAAATCAAAGAAATGGTACTCCTTTGTCCTCAGGCTGATTAATAACTTTGGGGGGTTCATATTTTTACATAAATTATTTAATTTGTGTCTAAATTTCATATAATGTCCATTATCCTTTATCTTAAGTTGCAGATCACTGACTTAAAATTAGAATGTGACATTTTAAATAACATCCCAAAATGTTACAGTAAGTAAACTAATATGTCTTTATTAGTCCTTGAGAATCAATTTCAAAAGCCTTTAGATTCTGATGAAAATTATGCAAATTTCAGCATACTATCATCCTTATAGTTTATGTTAATTTGACATTAATGTTAGCTGCCTATCTCACTAACAATAATCCATCTGAACTAGCAGGCTAGAATACCAATTACGGAAATGAGTAGAGCTCATCCTTGAAGTTTCTTTTCTCTGTTGCAAGTAGACATATATCAGCACACAGGGAATAGCACACAGATGTATCAAAGTCTTTCAAGTATCGGGGCATCTTTGTATAATGGAGCAGGCTGTGGTTGACATATTAAATCTTAAAAAGGAAAAGAAATCACTTTGTATTGAGAACAAAAAGAGCTGAAAAGAGAAAAATTGATGTAAAGATATTATTATATGTTAAGAGTCATTATTAGAGAATGTGGACCAAGTGGAGTTTCTTTTTTGGCAGTGGGTTAATTTGTATTTTGTTGAATTTGTTTGTGTGGAATTCAAAGTACTAATTGATTTTTTTTTAATGAGGTTTTTTTTTTTTCTTCTTTTTTTTCCTGCCACTTGATTCTGGCTGCTGAGTATGAATTACTTTGTTATTTTTACTCTCATTATTGGCTTATAAAGAAAGTAAACTTTTTTTTTTTAAAGGAAACTGATTTTGGCTATTCAAAACAGATTGCTATTTGTTTTCAAAGGAAGAGTTAGCTGGAATCTGTGAGTTTTTGTACATGTGTTTTCTTAAAATGGTGGTATTTTTTATTATTTTATGATAGACTTAAGTTGAATGACTGGAAATTCCTTGAAAAATTCCCCAAATATGTCTTCCTCCGTATATTGTGGTAAGTACTGATACAAATGATTTAAAGACTAGATTCCCAACACCAAATCTCTCTATAATTATTATTTTAAATATTTTATAATAGTTAAAAGGTTACTTAAGTATACTGTGTATTTGATATATTTACACTCAGGCATCCTCAAACTACGGCCCGCGGGCCACATGCGGCCCGCCGAGGACATTTATCCGGCCCGCCGGGTGCCGCTGCCTGTCCTGTTTAGCAGCCGACTCGTCCCAGGCCCACAGTGCGCATAGGAATTTGTTCATAGTTTTTTTTTTTAACTATAGTCCGGCCCTCCAGCGGTCTGAGGGACAGTGAACTGGCCCCTGTTTAAAAAGGTTGAGGACCCCTGACACACATTTTGTTGAATCATTAGTTAAGTTTCTATGTGTATATGTGCATTTTCTTTTTTTTCCCAAGTATAGTATAAGGTTCTTAAGATTTAAGACAAATTTAATTCTTTATATTCCTTCCACAATGCTTGAGACAATAATTATAAAAGTGGATATAAATAATTAAATAACCCCTCATCAAAAGTGCAGTAATACTATAATGATAACTGTTATCAGACATGTATATAGGCAATAGATGGTTATGATAGACATAGAGAAGAAATAGTAAAATGATCATTCAGAGGAGATAGTTCAAGTATCTGGACTAGAAAATTCATCTTGCTACAATTAAAGAACAAAAGGAGTATCAATCAGTAACTGATCTACCAAGATGTTAAAAAAGCTCCTTAGGAGGAAAAATATTCTTGCCACTACAGACATTTTACTCCCTGTTGATCGAGTTTTATGGTTTCATAAGAATGGGGTTATTTTTAATTTATATTATGAAATATTTTGAATAGAGAGAATCATATAGTGAACAGGCATATAACTTTCACCTTAGTAAACAACTGTGTACATTTGCCAAATAGTTTAAAGCGTTTTATTTTTGCTGAAGTACTTTAACTTAATTATAGACAAAATGATAATCTATTCCTAAATATTTCAGTATGCATCACTCTAATTACAGATATTTCCTATATAAAAAGAATACTATTTATACAGTAGCAAAAAAAGTTATAATTCTCTATTACCTACTAGTCCAATCATATCCAAATTTCAGAATGGAGATTTTAGTGCCATTGCATTTTGATATATAGTATGAAAAGTTCTGTTCAACCATGTTTTTTATTTATGAGGAGAGTCAACTTATGTTTCTGATGGATGGATGGACATCAGAGAGTAAATCTTGAATGTTCTCACCACAAAAAAGGGATGCTAATTATATGATGTCATGAAGGTGTTGGAGGGATTAGTTAGCACTGTGGTGGCAATCATATTGCCATATATATATCTTACCTAATAATAGAGAAACATGTAAATTGACCATACCTCTGCTATGCCCACAGCCAATCAGAGTGAGTATGCAACTTAACCCAACAAAGATGGTGGTTAATTTGCATACATACCTGGGTCCCGGGAACCTCCTCAGCACCCAGGTCACTCCCAGCCGGCCATGGGAGGGGCTGAGCTTACGATCAGAGGGGCAGGTGGGGGAGGGGGAGGGGGGGCGGCAGCACTTCCCAAGCCTAAAGCCTGGGGCTTGGGAAGGGGCCGAGCCTGCGACCAAACGCAGACCATCCAGAAGTCAGCGCTGGGTTGCCCAGCTGCAGCCTGGCGAGCCAGCACTGACTGCCCAGGTGGCTGAGACCCAGAAAGTGACTCAGGGTCTGATCTGCAGCCTCAGTGGAAGCTGTTGACCAGTGTACTTACCTCTCTCTTTCTCTCCCTCTTTCTTTCTGATCTTTGCCAGCAGCCAGGCTTTTCTTTCTCTCCTGGCCTCGTGGGGGCTGCTGTTAAGCACCGCCTCTTTGATCAGGCCCAGAGATAGGCCTGGAGATGCTGACTGGCATAGGAACCAACCAATCAGAACCAAAGGTGGGTGCTGTGGGGAGCCAATGGCTGCCTAGGAGGCACAGCTTTTGATGCTGACTGGCATAGGAGCTGACCAATGAGAAACAAAGGTGGGTGCTGTGGGGAACCAATGGCTGCCTAGGAGGCGGAGCTTCTGACACTGACTGGCATAGGAACCGATCAATGAGAACCAAATTTGGGTGCTGTGGAGAGCCAATGGCTGCCTAGGAGGTGGAGCTTTTGACGCTGGTATAGGAACCGACCAATCAGAACCAAATTGGCTACCAGAGGAGGGCAGTTGGGGGCAACATCAGGCCTGCAGGAGAGGGCAGTTAGGGGCAATCAGGCAGGCAGGCAGCTGAGCAGTTAGGAGCCAGTGGTCCCAGGTTGTGAGAGGGATGTCTGACTGCCGGTTTAGGCCCGATCCCTGGGATTAGACCTAAAATGGCAGTCGGACATCCCGCAAGGGGTTCCCAATTGGAGAGGGTGCAGGCTGAGTTGAGGGAATCCCCCCCTCCGTGCATGAATTTTGTGCACCGGGCCTCTAGTCCTATATAATAAAAGGCTAATATGCAAATCGAATGGCGGAACAACCAGTCGCTATGATGCACACTGACCACCAGGGGGCAGACACTCAACACAGGAGCTGCACCCTGGTGGTCAGTGTGCTCCCACAGGGGAAGCGACACTCAGCCAGAAGCCGGGCTCATGGCTGGTGGGCCTAAGCCATCAGTTGGACATCCCCCAAGGGCTCCCGAACTGAGAGAGTGCACAGGCCAGGCTGAGGAACCGCCCCTGGGTGCACAAATTTCATGCACTGGGCTCTAGTATATATGTATTTACACATGCACACACAAATCAACAGGTTGTACCTTAAATTTACACAATGTTGCTTTCCAGTTATAGTCAATAAAGCTAGGAGAAGAAACAGCTGACTTACAGTGGGGATTGAAAGGCCTTCAGATGAAACTAGTGATGAAGGTACCTGCCCCTCAGTAAGTGATGTCTGAAAATGGGCTGCAGCCTCTACCAGGGCTTCTAACATGGTTAGCTGAATTTTCTCACATAGCTGTATCTACAATTATATATTTTTAAAAACTTTAATTTTTGTAAGGAAAGCTGAGAATGCCAGTTCTGCTAGCAGGGTGGCACCTGGTGGATAAATAAGCAGTATATAAAATTTCACATCTCATATTACACTCCTCCCTGCCTTTACAGTAAGTTCAAACAATTTTTATTTTTAAAATATCCTCTACTTTTTCCCTCCTACACTTCTCACGTTTCAGCCCACTCCTTATCTCAGCCCCTCTGCTTTATGAAAGTGTCTTCCTTTTCATCCTTAAAAGTGAACATTCTCACTTCATTAACTCATTTTCCCTGATACTTTATTTACATATTTGCCCTTATAACTACTTCATCCCATAAACCTCTTCTCAAACATCTGCATTATTGTGACACTTTGGACTAATCATGAACATTAGGAAACTATGTGTTTCAGAGTGTCCCTAAATTGCATTTAATAGTAAACTTCATTTGTAAAATGGATATGATAATATGATCTTAATAATAATGTTTAGGGAGTCAATAATTATATAGTATATGATCAGTGTTTATTAAAATCTTTTTAATTTGTTTATATAAAGTGGAGGCTAAATCATTAACCTTGGAGTTTACTTCAAGATTGTAAATGGACTTGCTTAGCTTGTAAAGAGAATCAAATGAAGTAATGTTGATAAATGTTGTTTGTAAAGTGTATAATTCTGTGTATAGTTTTAATAACATTCTAAAATATTTAATCAGGTTTTCTAAAAGAAAAAATAGCCCTCTAAAGAGCAAAGAATGCAAAGGAGAAAATTAATGCCCACCATAGCTGTGAATTTGAATCTTTGTTCTGGGTAGCCTGACTTTTTTTTTTTTCCTCCTTTCTCACCTCCCCTTCTCTCTCCTCTCTTCCTCTCCCCTTCCCTCCCCTCCCATCTTCTCCTCCCATGCCCTCCCCTCATTGTCTCTTTTCTTTTTCTTCATCTAAAGAGATCTTTTTTCGCTCATGAAACTCTCTTATCCAGTTTCCCAACATGCTCTTGCTCAAAAGAGCAAGTAGCTGCTCAAAATATTCCAACTTCAGTAAACTACTCAAAATATTCCAACTTCAGTAAACTAGTTATATCTTCTTACCTACAGTTTACCTAGACTTAAATATATGTAAATAAAAAGTATTCATTCCTAACTGTAAGGTAAATTTGCATTCTACTAATTAACAACTTAATCATGATTATATATAGTGATAATTTTAAATTTACGTTTTCATCATAAAATATTTTGTTAGCTGATCTTTAAGTCAGATATATTCAAAAGCAGTCTTGCTGAGACCCATCAAATCACAGCAGTTTGGTATCTGTTTTACTCAAACCTTGCTTTCTCATGGGGGTCCAGCCTGTGCTAGAGCACCAATGTAAGTTTGCTGAATAGGGCTATACCTATTTTGAAAAATGTAGCAAAGTGTTGTTGATAAGGGATATATTCAAAGGTCAGAATTTTGTAAAAGCTTCTCCACAGAAAAGATTGGGGAAAATTTTATCTTAACTATTTAATTGCATCTTGGCAATGTTTGGTAATAACTTTTAACATTTATTTTATTTTTTTATTGTTTAAAGTATTACATATAGTAGTACATATATCTCCTTTTTTTTTCCCCATTGACCTTTCCCCAGCCTCCCCTACCCTGTATTGCATGCCCTCATCCCACCCCCCAGTGTCTTGTGTCCATTGGCGTGCTTATATGCATGCATACAAGTCCTTTGGTTGATCTCTTTCCACCCCTCCCTGACACTCCCCAGCCTTCCCGCTGTAATTTGACAGTCTGCTGCTTTACTGCCTCTGAATCTATCTTTTTGTTCATCCGGTTATAATGTTCTTTATTTTCCATAAATGAGTGAGATCATGTGGTATTTTTCTTTCATTGTCTGGCTTATTTCACTTAACATAATGCTCTCCAGGTTCATCCATACTGCTGCAAATGGTAAGAATTCCTTCTTTTTTATAGCAGCATAGTATTCCATTGTGTAGATGTACCACAGTTTTCTAATCCACTCATCTGCTGATGGGCATTTAGGCTGCTTCCTAAATCTTAGCTATGATGAATTGTGCTGCTATGAACATAGGGGTGCATATATCCTTTCTGATTGGTGTTTCTAGTTTCTTGGGATATATTCCTAGAAGTGGGATCACTGGGTCAAATGGGAGTCCATTTTTAGTTTTTTGAGGGAACTCCATACTGTTCTCCACAGTGGCTGCACCAGTCTGCATTCCCACCAGCAGTGCACGAGGGTTCCTTTTTCTCCACATCCACACCAGCACTTGTCGTTTGTTGATTTGTCGATGATAGCCATTCTGACATGTGTGAGATGGTACCGCATGGTTGTTTTGATTTGCATATCTTGGGTAATTAGTGACTTTGAGCATGTTTTCATGTGTCTCTTGGCCTTCCTTCTGTCTTCTTTCAAAAGATTCTATTTAGGTCAGTTGCCCATTTTTTTATTGGATCATTTATATTCATTTTATTAAGTTGTATAAGTTCCCTGTAGATATTGGAGATTAAACCTTTATCAGTGATAACATTTGCAAATATGTTCTCCCATACAGTGGGTTTTCTTGTTGTTTTCTTGATGGTTTCTTTTGCTGTTCAAAAGCTTTTTATTTTGATGTAGTCACATTTGTTTATTTTCTCTTTAGTTTCCATTGCCCTAGGAGCGGTATCGGTGAAGAAATTGCTTTGGCATATGTCTGAGATTTCTCTGCCTGTGGATTCCTCTAGTATTTTTATGGTTTCCTATCTTATGTTGAAGTCCTGTATCCATTTTGAGTTTATTTTTGTGTATGGTGTAAGATGGTAATCTAGTTTCATTTTTTTGCATGTACCTGACCAGTTTTTCCTACATCATTTACTGAAGAGACTGTCTTGACTCCATTGTATGTTCATGCCTCCTTTGTCAAATATTAATTGAGCATAGTGGTTTGGGTCGATATCTGGGTTCTCTATTGTATTCCATTGATCTATATATCTGTTCTTGTGCCAGTACCAGGCTGTTTTGAGAACAGTGGCCTTGAAATACAACTTGAAATATGGTATTGAGATCCCTCCTACTTTATTCTTCTTTCTCAGGATTGCTGTGGCTATTCGGGGTCTTTTTTTATTCCTGATGAATTTTTGGAGAATTCTTTCTAGGTCTGTGAAATATGCTGTTGGTATTTTAATGGGAGAACATTGAATCTATAGATTGCTTTGGGTAGTATGGACATTTTAATGATGTTCATTCTACCAATGCATGAACATGGTATGTTCTTCCATCTGTTTATGTCTTCCTCTATCTCTTTTTTCAGTGTCCTGTAGTTTTCCACTTAGAGGTCTTTTACCTCCTTAGGTAAGTTTATTCCTAGATATCTTAATTTTTTTTGGTGTGATGGTAAATGGGATTGCTTTTTTAGTCTCTCTTTCTGTAAGTTCACTATTGGTGTATAGAAATGCCATAGATTTCTTGGATTTAATTTTGTATCCTGCTACATTGCCGAATTCACTTATTAAGTCTAATAGTTTTTTTATGGAGTCTTTAAAGATTTCTATGTACAGTATCATGTCATCTGCAAATAAGGACAGCTTTACTTCTTCTTTTCCAATTTGGATGCCTTTTATTTCTTCTTCTTGTCTACTGGAAATGGCTAACACTTCCAGTACTATGTCAAACAGGAGTGGTGAGAGTGGGCATCCCTGTCTTGTTCCTGTTCTTAGGGGAAATGGTTTTAGTTTTTGCCCATTGAGTATGATGTTGACTGTGGGTTTATCATATATGGCTTTTAATATGTTGAGGTATGATCCTTCTATTCCCACCTTGCTGAGAGCTTTTATCAAGAAAGGGTGTTGGATTTTGTCAAATGCTTTTTCTGCATCAATTGATATGACTGTGATTTTTATCTCTCAATTTGTTTATTGATTTGCAGATATTGTACCATCCTTGCATTCCTGGGATAAATCCTACTTGGTCATGGTGTATGATCTTTCTGATGTAGTGCTGGATCCGATTTGCTAGAATTTTGTTGAGGATTTTGGCATCTATGTTCATAAGGGATATTGGCCTATAATTCTCTTTCATTGTGTTGTCTTTATCTGGTTTTGGTATTAGGGTGATGCTGGCTTCATAGAATCAGCTTGGTAGCGTTCCTTCCTCTTGAATTTTTTGGAATAGTCTGAAGAGGATAGGTTTTAGTTCTTCTTTGAATGTTTGGTAAAACTCTCCTGTGAGGCTGTCTGGCCCCAGTCCTTTGTTTGTTGGAAGCTTTTTGCTGACTGCTTCAATTTCTTCCATAGTTAGTGGCCTGTTGAGATGTTTAGATTCTTCATGATTGAGTTTTGGAAGGTTATATTTTTCTAGGAATATGTCCATTTCCTCCAGATTGTTCAATTTCTTGGAATAGAGCTGTTCATAGTATTTTTTAACAATCCTTTGTATTTCTGTGGGGTCTGTTGTTATTTCACCTCTTTCATTTCTGATTTTATTTATTTGGGTACTCTCTCTTTGCTTTTTGGTGAGCCTGGCTAGAGGTTCATCAATCTTGTTTATCCTTTCAAAGAACCAGCTCTTGGTTTTGTTGATCTTTTGTATTGCTTTTTGGTCTCTATATCGTTTATCTCTGCTCTGATCTTTATTATTTCCTTCCTTCTGCCTTCACTGGGCTTTTCTTGTTGCTCTCTTTCTAACTCTTAGAGTTGTAGGGTTAGGTAACTTATTACCATTGTTTCTTGTTTTTTGCAATAGGCTTGTAGAGAGTGCTTTCACTGTGTCCCATAGATTTTGGATTGTTGTGTTTTCATTGTTGTTCATTGCCATGATGTTTTTTATTTCTTCCTTGATCTCTCTGGTAACCCAGTCATGGTTTAATAGCCTGCTGTTTAGTCTCCATGTGTTTGATTTCATTGGATTGTTTTTATTGTAGTTGATTTCCAGTTTTATGCCACTGTGATCTGAGAAGATGCTTGATATGATTTCTATCTTCCTGAATTTGAAGAGACTTTGCCTGTGACCCAATATATGGTCTATCTTTGAAAATGACCCATGTGCACTTGAGAAGAATATATATTCTGTGGCTTTGGGGTGAAATGTTCTGAAGATGTCAATTTATTCCGTCTGGTCTAGTGAGTCATTTAGGATTGATGTTTCTTTGCTGATTTTTTGTTTAGAGGATTTTTCCAATGGTGATAGTGGGGTATTAAAGTCTCCTACTATGATTGTATTGCTGTCAATCTCTCCCTTAATATCCTCCAGGAGTTTTTTTATGTATTTGGGTGCTCCTGTATTGGGTGCATATATGTTTACCAGAGTTATTTCTTCTTGTTGGATTGCTCCCTTTAGTATTATGAAGTGGCCTTCCTTATCTCTTGTTATGTCCTTCAGTTTGAGATCTAATTTGTCAGATATAAGTATTGCTACCCCAGCTTTTTTCTCATTTCCATTCGCCTGAAAAACCTTTTTCCATCCCTTCACCCTCAGTCTGTGTGTGTTGACAGCAGATATATAGGTCATGTTTTCTAATCCAATCCGTTACCCTATGTCTTTTGATTGGGGCATTTAATGCATTTACATTTAAAGTTATTATTGATAGGTACTTGTTTGTTGCCATTTTTATTCTTTACCTCTGTGTTCCTTCTTTGCTTCTTATTTCTTTTTTTTTACAGCAGACCCTTTAGCATTTCTTGCATTGCTGGTTTGGTGGTAATAAACTCCCTTAGTCCTTTTTTGTCTGTGAAGCTCCTGATTTCATCTTCAACTTTGATTGATAGCCTTGCTGGGTACAGTATTCTTGGATTCAGACCCTTCCTTTGCATGACTTTGTATATTTCATTCCATTCCCTTCTGGCCTGATGTGTTTCTGTTGATAAATCAGTCCTAGTCTGATGAGGGATCCTTTGTAGGTAACTTTCTGTCTCTCTTTGGCAGCTTTTAAGATTCTTACTGTGTCGTTGGTGTTTGCCAATTTAATTATAATGTGCCTTGGTGTCGGTCTTTTGGGGTTCATTTTGCTTGGGACTCTGTGAGCTTCTTGGATTTGTGTGTTTTTTCTTCTCTATATCAGGGAAATTTTCTGTAATTATTTCTTCAAACAGGTTTTCTATTCCTTGCTCAGTTTCCTCTCCAACATCAACCCCTATATGCTGATGTTGTTTTGTTTGGTGTTGTCCCAAAATTCCCTTAGGCTCTCCTCCTGCTTTTTAATTTTTTTTTTTTCTAGAAGCTGCTCTACTTGGGTATTTTTCCTACCTTGTCTTCTAGCTCACTGATGTGGTCTTTTGCTTCTTCTAGTCTACTCTTGATGCTTTCTATTGAGTTCTTTAGAGAAGTGATGTCATTTTTCATTTCTTCTTGATTCTTCTTCATTTCCTCTTGGTTCTTACTCATATTGTCAAATTTGTCTTCCATTCTTTTCAGCCACCTTATGACCATTTTTCTGAATTCTTTCTCTGGAAGGTTGCTTACCTCCATTTCGTTTACTTCCTTGTCTGGTGATGCCTGCTTTTCTTTCATATGCGGGCTGTTTCTTTGTCTCCCCATGGTCTCTGCTTCTCCATGTGTCTGGTTATGTAGTTCTCTCTCTCCTGTGTTGATTTAAATGCACAAAATAGAACACAACCAAGTACCACACACAAGGCACTGAACAGAAATATATTCACAATATTAATAACCCCAAATAAAGGTAACCACCAGAGAAAGGCAAATTAGGGGATAGGAGAGAAAGAAGAAGAGAGGGAAAAAAAAAAAAAAAAAGAAAGGAGTTCCAAAGTGAAATTGCAAAAGGAAAAAAAAATGTAAGAGAGAAAAGAAAGGGAATAAGAAGAAAAGGGGAACAAACTGTATGTATGGGGGAAAAACTTCAATAGAACAGCCACTAATCCCAGCAAATGCCAGCAACAAGTACCTGGAGATGAATACAAACTACAAACAACAATTAATATCAAGCGAGCTGAGAAAAAACAGATGCAAAAAACAAACAAAAACAAAGAAAACAAGAAAACAAACCAAAAAAGAATAAGCAAAAGAATCTCTCAAACAAGCATAAAAAAATGATATAATCAACATTCGAGCAAACAACAACAAAAGGACAGAGAGAAAAACAATTTTTGGACAGTGAAGACAGAGAAGATAGAGGTGTCTATGAACTCAGAGCAGGGGATTGGAAATAGATATATAAGTAGGGTGAAGTTCTAACAGGGGGTAAAAAGAAAGAATAGGGAAAATCTAAAGCAGGAAAAGGGTAAGAGAAACAGGACAACAAATGGGCAAAAGTTAGGGAGAGAGTGATGGCATAAAGGTAGAGTTGAGATAGAGTAGAATGATGCTAAAAGAAAGATGAAAATAGAATGTAGAACACTAATCTCAGAGTCAAATAAAGAAAAAATAAAATGATACTTTTTTTAAAAAAAAGGTAAAATAGTAGTAGTAATAATACTGATTGAAAATAAAAATGTAATAATTAAAAAGGTAAAATTAAGTGAGCAAAAAAGAAAAAAGTTAGTTTCTTAAGTAAAAGATGAAAAAGATAAAAATAAAAAAAATAAAAAATAAAATGTGCAGTAGTGAAGGTCATTCACTTCCTCTATTGTTCTGTTTGACACACCTGTTTCCCAATCAGGACAGTATTGCAGTTCCCTGCATTCCACTGCTCCTCAGTGTTGTAAGCCAGTCCTGATTTTTAAGCAGAAGGTGTGTCTTACTTTTTTGCATTCCTTAATTTGTGATTACACAAGAGTCAATTTGTGATTCAGCCCCTGGTGGTAGTGTTTCTGGGTTGACTTCTGGGTCTATAGGCCCTTTCTAGCCTCTGCTTTAGATCCTGCTTTCCCTGTGGCACTCAATACCGGTTTGTGGGAGTGGGCTGCCCCAGAGCTGGTTCTCTGATGGTCATTCCCTGCTCTGATCCCCAGGTTCCAGAAACACAACTTTCCCCTGCAGTCTCCTAGGGTGTCCCCAACTGGGTGATCCTATGTATTGAGCTCAGTAATCAGAAACAAGGATTCAAAGAAGAGAAAGAGCGAGTGTGCGAACTCCGGGTTTGCTCATAAGCCTGCACAATCCCCTTTCCCCCTTGTGTCCAAACAGCTGGCACACTCTCAGAGTTTTTAGGCTGTCCTTCTGCATCAGATCAACATGGGTTGCTTTTTAGAGATCCCCTCTGTTAGCAGCTCTGAGGACCCCCTTCCACATTCATGGATCATGCCAGCCCCAACAGCCACGGATTTTTCTAGGCTCAGACTTCTCCCGGTCCTCCAGCTCCTGCAGTGCGTGCATTTCTCTGTCCCGCCGGGACCAGATACCTCACCTTATCCCAGGCAAAATCTGACCTTTCTGTGGTGGAGTGTAGAGCTCCTCTGAATCCATGTGTTTGCGCCAATTGGGGACTTGTGTTCTGGGGTTCGCAGCTGTTCGGTGTGTGCCACAGTTGTAGATTTTCAGGTTTCCAATAACATCCACTTTCCCCTTCAAGATGGCGTGGTCTCCGCGTCTGAGCTGGTGGCTCCGGGAGGGAACTCAGCAGCAGTGGGGGCTGCCCGGTCAGGGGAACCCCGTCCAGCAGCCCCACACCTTCTCCTGGAGTATAGCTGTCCCTTAACTCTCCAACAGACACTCCTCGTGCGACCCTCAGCTGTTCTTTCTATCTGCTCCGGGACAAGGCTCGGGACATGTCTTTCTATTCCGCCACCATTTTGGGTCTCCTGTGGTAGTTTCTTTTGATGTTCAAGGTTGCTCACCTCCTTTTGAAAATTTCTGATATTTCCCAGTGTCTTATTTCTGGAGCTCCTAGAAAATACACATTTCTGTGCCCTGTGGTCAGGTGATTTATATGATAATATAGGATAAGGCCAGGAATCTATATTTTTGTGAAGCTTTTCAGGTAATACTGAAGTGTAGCTGATTTGGGGAACTGCCGATCTTTCTTCAACGTGTTCATTTTATAACTAAGGAACCCAGAACCAGGGAAGCTGCTGTAGAGCTAATTGGTGGCTGAGTTCATCTTCACCCATTCGAGTCTTTGTCTATGGTGACACTTCCACATGCATTGTTTACGCACAAGAGTCAAGAGGCTTCATGAATTTAAAGGAGTATGCCTTTGGAGAAGCCGTTCCTAAGACAACCATGATGACCCCATGGTGGCTGAGCATTGATCACACATGGCTAAAGAGGAGTCTTTAAAGCAAGAATAATATGCTTGGGTCTGGGTTTTCAAGCCCTGAGGCCATAGAGGCTTTTACCCATTTTACAGTCTAGATAGTTTTTGAGATGATGTTCAGGGGAAGGAACTGTATTGTTGTCTTGGATTCATCACTAAGAAATATAACTGCTCATGCTTAATCTCAAAGGCAAGATCATACTGAGAAAGGCAAATTGAATATAGATCCTTGTTTGAAATACAGAAGTTACTAATTGTTAGTTTTTATTCTGAAGACATCTTGATGCACTCATTTTTAATGAGTACAAAATAACATCACCATTTTATGTTTTTTAATTTAATATAAGATCCTCTCAGTCTTATCCTCATTCTTGGAATTGACCTTACACTTATTGTTTAAGTGTGCTGAGTGCACTTGGCTGCAAGTTATTACCACATGTTAGAATTTTTTATTTTCTCACATCTTCCCTTGATGTCAGAGCCTGCAATTCTCAGGGGCTCCTCAATGCTGATTTCTCTGAACAATACCATTGAGGAGCCCCTGAGAATCTCACTTAAAACTGAAATCAGCATTGAGGAGTCCCTGAGAATCTCACTTAAAACTGAAACCAAAACTCCAGTGGAAAAATTAAGGAATTATAAACCTAGAAATATGATGACTAAGATATAAAGTAATCTGCATTTAATGTTTCCATCAGTATGTTCACCAGAAACTTACAAGGTGGCCTTCTTTTTTTTATTTATTTTTTATTTTTTTATTTTTTAATTGTTTGAAGTATTATAAATAGTAGTACATATGTCTCCTTTTTGTTTTCCCCATTGACCTCCCCCTGGCCTCCCCTTCCCCCCAGTACATGCCTTTACCTGCCCCCCCCCCCAGTGTCTTTTATCCATTGGTTATGCTTATATGCATGCGTACAAGTCCTTCAGTTGATCTCTTACAGCCCGCCCCCCCAAACCTCCTCTGCCTTCCCGCTGTAGTTTGACAGTCTGTTCAATGCTTCTTTGCCTCTGTATCTATTTTTCCCCCTTTTCTTTCCTTTAAAAAATCTTGCCTCTGCAGACTAGAAATAAACATATAATAACAAAAAATGTTTGAGTCCCAATTTCAATGTCCAACAGTTCTGAGTCCCCATTTCAATGTCAGACAGTTCCTTAAGTGTACATGTCAGCAATGATATCTGGATGGTGGGCACATGGTGGCAATGCAGGTCCGACCCTCTCTGGTTTGGTCCTAGGCAACCTGCTGTGACGCACAGCTGCTGACCGCTAGCGTGGCAAGGCGTGGTCAGCGTCTTCCATCTCTGGACTGTTTCTCCTCTTGTCTTCGTGGTTGGAGCAGACCTGTCAATTCCTCTCTGTTGCAGGAATCCACATGGTCTTGGAGTTGTTTTCTGAAAATATACAAACATATTCTCGACCAAAAGTTAATAAAGGAATCTTTTCTATATAATTGATTTGGGATCCTTTTTATTTTTGCCCAAATGATTTTCCTTTGTCTTATTTAGACACCATGTGTGTTTTTCATGGGTGTCTTGCTGTTAGCATTACAAATGAAAACTAATTTTGTAAAGTAAAAGTTTTCTAGATGTAATTTACTTATAGGGTATTTTTCCTTACATGATATTACCCTACTATCTCCCCTTTTTTTGATTAATGGAGGCTTTTGTAAATTTTATAATGCAGTCTTGATAACTTTAAATTTTAATTTTTTGCACAAAAACAAGGTGGCCTTCTTAGGGTACAGAGATAATTATGTTGGCAGTTCAAAATGCTGTTTTCACTTTGCTAAAAGTGTACCATTTTCAGAATGAAAACAGGGCAGCTGAGTATTGATGAAGTAAGGATTCATTGAAGTCAGAAATTTTGAATATGATTTGGATGGTGACCTTTTGGTAGAAAAACACTGACATAGTGTGCATAATATCTTCAGACAGTAAGACACAGTTCTTATAAATTCTGAGGCAGTTCATGTTCCTTTACAAACCTTGGGAGGAGAAACTTTCTTGACAGATTTTTTTTTTGATTGCCTACTCAACATTCAAAGACAAATCTGTGCAAACTACCTTTTGTACCAAGGCTCCCACTTTTCAAAAAAGGTAGAGGAGAAATGTTTCTATCTGGCCAAACAAACAAAAAAACTCCACTTATTTCACCTAGACCCATGATGCTATGGATAATAATGGTTATATTCCAGGTTTAAACAATTTCAAGAACTGACACAATTTCCCACAGCAGAAACGAAATAAGAAAATACTTTGGAGCTGAAAGCTCTTTCTTTCATCTCTGAATTATCTTCATCTATCAGTTGAAAGCAACATTGATTAAGAAAATTGTCCTTACAAGTCAATCCAGATACAATATGTGTTTTTTATTTCTCTCCAGTATATTGAAACAGTTCTACCATACTATCTGTACTGTTAACAATATTATTCTTTTTAAAGTACAACATGATTCAAAACAAATAGAAGATAGATGGCCAAGTAGTTTATAGAGTTAACAGTTTTCATCCTGTCCTTACTGTTGTAGGAGACTTGCAGAATGGAGAATTATTTTCACTTCCACAGTCTATTCTATTCTGATTTGGGGCTCACTTTCATCAGGCAGACTTTAACACCTGTCATGTTTCAGGGCAAAACATGAGATGCCAAAAGGCATTTTAGAGACCGTCTATCCCATTTGTTGGGTTTAGAAGATAAAGATAGTGTTGGGTCCTACAGAAGGGGGTTTTGTAGAGGGCTAATGCAAAATGACAGGGAGAGTTTACTGAGACTGAGAAGTAAAAGGGTTTTAGGATTTTTTTAAGAGTAGCAAACCAACACACAGCTTACTTTGATGTGGTTATGTGCCTGTAGAATGTCTATGCATGTAAAAGACAGAAAAATTAATGAGAGAATCTGCAGGGAAATCTCCTCTCGGTGGGGAGGCTGCTGTGTGGGCATCTCTGAGCCCATTCAGAGCATCTGTGGGCCCCAGAAGGAAAGGGACTCCATTGATCGATGCTCCAACCATTGAGCCATGTCAGCTTGGCAACATTTCTATGGAGAAGGAGCAGCATGGATGACACCACAAAGAAACAGTTGTGGGTCTATCCCTGTATTCTGGCAATGCATAAACTCTCCAATTCCTGTGGCATTTTAAGAGGGGAGGAGTCCCTAACACATAAATAAAACTAAACTTTCACCATTAGCAAGTGGTCAGTTGGGCCAAATTGAGGACTTGAATTCAGAAAATGGCTATAAAGTTTATTTTTGCAGAAGAGGTATGTGGGAAAAGTTCAAATTATTAAAAACATAAACATTTTGGAATTGATGTATTTTAAACCAAAACTGAGGGTTCTGAAAAAGAATGGCTTATCTAAATTATTTATTTAATTGATAATGGGTAATTGATTTCAGCATGGTTTCCTACTCTTAAGGTACCTTTCATATTCTGGAGGTTAATAATTTGTTAAAAAATTATTTTTAAAGATGTGCAATTGAGATTTTATTTTGAGTTATATAATAATAACTACATAAAATTGATAGTATTTTTGGAGTTCTGTAATAAAAAATTATAATAACAAACTATATGATGTTCTTAGTTTGCTTGGAGAAGGTCCAGGTCTCCAAAATAAATAACAAATAAATAAATGAATAAGTGTCTTGACTTTTTATGAATGCTTGGAAAGATTTTAATAAAATAGAAACTTTGCCCAGACAACATGGCTCAGTGGTTGAGTGTTGATCTATGATCCAGGAGGTCATGGTTCGATTCCAAGTCAGGACACATGTCCGGGTTTTGTGCTCCATCCCCAGTGTAGAGCATGCAGAAGGCAGCCAATCGACAATTCTCTCTCATCATTGATGTTTCTACCTCTCTCTCCTCTCCCTTCCTCTCTAAAATAAAATAAAAAATATTTTTAAAAAGTCATTTTATTTTACATTTAGAAATACATTTTAAGTTATATATATTTTGTGTGTTTCTAAAAATCACAGAGCTATTTTTAAAATATATCTTTATTGTTGAAAGTGTTACAGATGTCCCCTTTCTTTCCTCCTTTGACCTCCTCCACCTTGCTCCCACCACCTCCCCAGGCCTTCACCACACTATTGTCTATGTTCATGGGTTATACCTATATGCATACAAATTATGTCCTTAATCTCTTCTTTCCCCTCTCCCCTTCCCTTTGAGATTCTTCATGCTTCCATGTCTCTGGATCTGTTTTGTTCATCAGTTTACTTTGTTCATTAGATTCAACCTATAAGTGATACCATGTGATACTTTTCTTTCTCTGACTGGCTTATTTCACTTAGCATAATACTCTCCACGTCCCTCCTCCATGCTGTCTCAAAGAGTAATAGATCCTTCTTTTTTTTTTTTTTTTTTTACAGCTGCATAGTATTTTATTGTGTAATTGTACCACAGTTTTCTAATTTACTCTTATAATGATGGGCACTTGGGCTGTTTCCAGATCTTACCTATTTAAATAGCACTGCTATGAACATAGGAGTGCATATATTATTTCTGATTGGTGTTTTGGGTTTCTTAGGATATATTCCTAGAAGTGGGATTACTGGGACAAACAATCCAAATTAAAAATGGGCAAAGGACCTACATAGACACTTCCCTAAAGAAGATAGCCAAGAGACATATTAGAAAATGCTCTAAGTCACTAACCATCAGAGAGATACATTAAAATGACAATGAGATATCACCTCACACCTGTCAGCATGGCTACCATCAATAAATCAACAATGGACAAGTGCTGGTGAGGATGTGGAGAAAAGGGAACCCTAGTACACTACCAGGGAGAATGCAGACTGGTGCATCCACTATGGAAAACAGTGTGGAGTTTCCTCAAAAAATTAAAAATTGAACTGTCACAGAGCTATTTTAACCTTGAGAACTCATTGAAATGGGGAAAAGGAGTTTGGGGGAAAAGATGAATTTAACATGAAAAAATATATTTATCAGTTTATTTTAAAGGCATTCTATTATACTAAATTCTGTCTTCCTTAATGCTCTGAAATTGTTTTTATTTAAAAATTTATTTTAATATTAGATTCTAAAATCATACTCAGCAATTCTTTTTGAGTGTAGGATGTGTACAGGCCACTGTGTGCATGATTCTGTCTTTGTTTTATCCATATACAGCATTTATGCCCTTCTGGTAGCAGTTAGCCTGGGTAGTTTATAATAAAAAAGAAAGTCTTTTAAAAATTAAGTAATTGTTTTCTTTGTGACTGTTGCCAATCAATCTATTTTCTATTAATGAAGAGAACCACTAATTAAAAACAGAGTAGAAAGCTGTTACCACTGGTAAATTCTAGTTTAAAATACTATTTATTTAATGGCCATATTTTCTCCTAGAAACTTATGATCTCGTAATAGGGACAATAACCCTTAGCTGTAAGTGCTATGGTTATTCCAGCTTTTCCACATGAAGAAACAGAGGCAATAGAGGGAATTCAAATAACTGGCTGAAGGTCACACAATTAGTACAGGGTGGATCTGGAATCAAACTCAGGCAGCTTGTCTCCAGAGCACATGTTCCTGCGCACCATGTCACAGAACTCTGCTAAGTTAGAAGTCGCTTATGTTTAACGAGGGCTCCTTATATGCCCGGCATTTTGTTGTGACCTTTATATCAGTACGTCATTTACTATTTAAAACACAACTAAGGGACAGAATCATTATTATTCACACTTCACATATTAGAAACATTTAAAGATGGTAAGTAACTTGTCTTAGTAAATATAAAACTGGATGAGGAACATGATCTCAGCTCTCTCTCAGAGTTGAAGATCTCAACATGTTTTCTCAAGTGCTGTCCCAAGACATGTCAATGTGTCTTCCAATGTGCACGTGACATTAATCACCTTTTTTCTGCTAAGGACTTTGAGTAATAATTTCTGTATTTGTAGCTCATGTTGAATGACCTGGATCATTGAATATATATATTCAGTGGGGAAAATAAGGTCTTTAAGCATCAAGAATCTTTAAATATGTGGTAAGTCTTTAAAATGTTAAATTGACCTATTTATTTTTGAACTGGAAATATGATTCTAAAACAGATGTTGTTTTATAAATAAAAGCTATTTATTTTGCATACATATATAGCAATACAAACAAACATTAACAACAGCCTGAATACTAAGGGATAAGGAAAGAGTTCAATAAACTGTAGAATTTATTCTTGGTGAAAAATTATGCACTCATTAAAATATTCCTAAAGAGTAGACAATAACATTGATGGAAAGTTATTCAAAATAAAATTTCGGGTATAAACTTGTTTATATGGTAATGTTAAAATTATGTTTAGTGATTTTTCTTTCTGTCTTACTCTTTTTTCACTCTTGTGATTTTAATTTTTTTTCCTTTTTAAGTATTTTTGTGTCAAGTAGAAAAATATCTGATGAAATGAGATGGTATGATCATAGTATAAGTTAGAATGAAGTTATTCATTTCATTGTACTTAAAAATTGTCTGCAATTTAAAAATGTCCTTTGTCCAATTTATGTAGTGTTTAAAGACTTAATTTCTAATGATATGCCATTAAAGGTCATTTAGTAAAGGTGGCCAGCGGGGACTAGCAGAGAACAGTGATGTTACATGAGGAAATGACTGAAAACAGAATGCATAGAATATTTAACTACAGATATCAGTGCTAAAGTTCACTTTTCTCAACTGGTTCTAAAGAAAGCAGAATAAGCTTATTCTGATTGATTTAACTTGATTAATCTGGGCATTCTCATTGATATACTGGGCCCCTAATCCACTGGGTATCGGTATGATAGCTTCCCATGGAGAGTATGATCCCCAGGCTGTAAAGAAATAATGGGTGAGAGCATGTAAGGCAGGCCAAGCCCAGATGGCATTCTAAGGGATGAGTGGGATCTGGACTGTAGATGTACATTTCCAGTTCTAGGGCTGGTTACCTGCACATGAACTTTCAGTCTAATTAGCTTTCAGAACACACAACGCTATTTGTTCTGTTTTAAGTAAGCAATTAATCCTAGGTAACCTGTGTAAGGATGGAGGGGAATTTGTGGAAGGAGTGGGGGAATCTGTAAACATGGGAGATTAGAGCCAAGCTGACCTGTGACCAAATCCTTGAGCAATTTGCTAGTCTACGCTAAGTTGCAGTTTCATCTATAAAATTTAGTTAATCATACTGACTCACTCATGATATTGCCAGAAGGATATGTTAGGAATATACTTCTCTGCACATACAATATATTATCACTATTGTCATTATTAGTGGTTATGTTATATCCAAAACTCCACAGAGCAATAGATGAGTGTTGAGCAATGACTACATATACTTTCTAGATGTAGAGCAAGGTTCGGGTCATCGCCAAGGTAGCAACTATTTGAAAGAGTGTAGCTGAGAGTAGGAAGACCGGAGTGTAGTATGAAGGAAGGGCAGAAGGACAACTCTGGAAAGAGTCAGAAAAAGAAAGGCTACATCACACCTTGTGTCTTTTTTCAGGGTGATCCTTTTACTCCTGGGAAATAGAAAAGGAAAATCCCAACTTGCAATTAAGATTTTCTGTTTTGAGGGGGAATGCCACGAGGACTGTTTCAGGCTGTACACACCAAGGGAACTGATTTAGAGGAATAACTTTAATCCGAAAGAAATTATGGACTATGAAAATCATATTTGGAGGTTGCAGTTTTGTGTTTTGAACGTAATAGAGAATACATGGGAAAGTAAAAGGGAAGAAAATGTGGCAGGTGGTAGATAAAGATATTAAGCAAAGAGAGCTGAAAAGATAACAGCTGTAACAGAACATACCAAAAGCCTATGCGTTGGCTCTTTTTGATGTACTGTTTAATTTCTGCTAATAATATATTTGTAGATACTTTTCCTATAATAAGCAAAAGCTTTCTTCCCATACACAGACTTTTATACTTTTCATCTGAGTTAAGCAAACATTAGGCAAAAGTCATTAATAGTGTCTTTATTGAGAAATCAATGGCTAATTTAAAAATAAGTTGTTTAGCTGGAAATCGAACTTTCATTATACAGTATTTGGGGAGGGGGCTTTCAGTGGTTTCATTGATTCCTAGTTTCTCTAAACATTTGTAGGCAACTAGCCCTTCTACCCTTGACCCAACAAGGCTTCCCAGCTCAAGAATGCTTGGCTTTTTCCTTGCAACATTTTAATGCATTTATGAGTTTCATAAGGCTGAATTCTGTCCCATCCAATTATACATGTTCTTCAGCCACTGTTAATCTATGCTTCATGTTCTACATCAGATATGGGGCTTCCCAATGAGCCAAACAGAACTCTGCACTATTACATGGGATAAAGGCAACTCTCCCTTTTTCTTTGTTACCCATGATTCAACCTCACGCTCCAAATATTTATTCTTATATTCACTTTAGGGGTACAGGTAGGCATCCTGTCCTCATGCACAACAAGAGCATCTAAATTCTTTTGATATTGTGTTCACTCTCTATCTTGCCTCCATCTTGTAACATTTAATTTTATTTTGATAGTGGGATCAAACATGATTTCAGGTGATATCAGTCTGATTCATTATGATAAAATTCACCGTTGACATTTTGCCTAATGATTTACTAGGTATTGAAAGTCATTACCTAGATTTGTTATTTCATTGTATTGTAAGAGTTTTGGTGTTAGTAACAAAATATTGTTTTTTCTTTTCAGTGGTTTGGGGTTTTTTACTTACCGTTTTTTATTGTTGATTTCCCTATAATATATAAGCACTGGAATCAATAGAGATTACTTGTTCTTTATTATTCAGGGGCCATTTCAGCTACTACAAAACCTTGAATTTGTATGTTAACTGTGATTTCCTGGTCATCTAAACATTATCTTCAGGGATATAGACATTATCATCCTGTATTTAGAAAATTTATTTAATGAGCACGTACTACTTATAGACTAAGGGGAAAAAGTAATTTTAGAAACTGGGTAGCCGAAGCAGAGTACATCTAGTGCAAACTACTACTGGTAAATAATTAAATATGCCTCCACTTTAAAATCTAAGGAGACCCTTTACTTACAATGATAGTTTGGGGACACATTGATGTATTTTATATAAGTAGCCTACTTACTTGTATTCTTATGATTAAAGATATATTTATTCTATCTTAAAGCAAATAAAAGAGATGGCCCTCAAGAGAAGTATACTATAATTCTGGTGGCCCAAAATATGTTATAATAAAGTATAACTCTCCCTATTTCAATTACCATAAAGGTTTCCAATAAACTTATGACATTTTTGAAGGCCTGATTTCTCATTAACATCATTATAGAGCAATTGGAATTATTAATCCTCTGTGAGAACTTTGTCTCTCACAGTGTATAGTTCCAACATCCAAGCCCATAATGCTATTCTGCAGATGCTTTTTCGAGGGCACTGGAATATTCACAGTGCAGACCTCTACGAGCACTACTAGGGAACCACATGTAATATTTGCCGAGGACCCACAGAGGGTGATTGTGTGATCCTATTATTGTATTCTGCAGGAAGTAAAGACAGGATTTCTAATACAAATGCTAAGCTCATGTAAATGGGCATTCTTGACATCAGTTTTTTTTTAAAAAAGGAGCAAATCTCCATGTTAGATGATCTTCTGATAAAGACTAATATGTATCTGCTGCAGAGAGTTAGTTTTGTGGTTTGCAATTTTAAGTCCATAGTGTGTTTATTTAGAACAGGAAAAAGGGTAGACGTTCAGAGAATGATACTGAGAATAGGGATTGTTGTCACATTGCACATTGCCTGAAACCAAATGACACTAAATATTCCCCTGATACAATATGGAACTTTATCATCTTTAAAAATTTCAAAATTACTTGAAGTATTGTTTTCACATCATCATGATTAAAAAGGCCAGTGCAGTTCTGCAAATGTTACTCATTAACTTCTACGTGCAAAAATATTGGAAAGTGTGAGTGGCATAGATTGGGATTTTATTAATAATAGATAAAAGCATTTTGTGCTCTTTTATGAGTGACAGATTCAAACATCCACAAAGGATAAGCAAGTAAAAGGAAAGCACAGAGCTGTCTGAAGATAAATGGTGGCATTGTTTAAAAGGGACATTGTGGCAACCCAGAGAAGAATTGATTATTTCTAAAGGGTTGGAGGGAGGACGATTATTTTTCAACTCTGATGAATGTTTATATACAACTGACTTTGGCCTGGAACCCCAGTGTTACAAGATCTAATTAATTCTATTTAAATATCGATATTTAAATAAATTATTGGCTCATTATTCTAGACCATGGGTGGAGAACCTTTTTTCTGCCAAGGGCCATTTGGATATTTATAACATAATTCACAGGCCATACAAAATTATCAACTTAAAAATTAGCCTGCTGTATTTGGTCCAACATTTAATTCACTTACCTCAAATGCTTTGGCAGGGCCAGACCAAATGACTTCTCAGGCCTTAAAACCAAAGGCCAGCCAGGAGTTCCTTGCCCCTGTTCTAGACAAACACAATATTCTTTTAGAACCTCTGCACTCAACTCTTACACACCTGTGTAATATAGCTACTTCATATTCTTCAATGCACCAGTTTCCCCAGTGACATTGGCGGAAAAAGTAAGCAAATGCCTATTATTAATTCTCCCTTAATTTAAATTGTATATAAATATAAACTTCTTGTCCTCAATCCACTTTAGGTTTTGTTAAGATAACAAAGAATTTTACTTTCAGATTTTTTTCATTGCTATGAATGTTTGCCTTTTATATTTCAAAAATTAATTTTAACCACAGCATAGATCTCAAAAAGCAGTTTCAAAACTTGATTGTAATTTTGTTTAATTTCTCACCATTCTTTTCTGAATATCACCATGTCCCTTTTATATGTCCCTGCCTTTTTTTTTAAAAAAAGTGTATAGTTCTTTCCTTTTCCTAAAAGGAGAAAAATATTAATAATGTGAATTATTGAAAATCCAGTGGCTCCCAGCAATCCTGGGCTTTCATTAGAGTTACCGGTTGAAAGGATGATGCAAATCCACAGTGCAAATTGTGTCACTGCGTTAACAATTACTTTCAATTTCAGATCTGCGTTTAGATCTGATGTACTTAGGTCTTTTTCTCGCCACTTGCCTAATTTGTGCCAACAATGGGAGGTATGAGAAATAGTTGCAATTGCTAGACTTTTACTCACTTTTGAATTCAAGTTTGCATTTTCTCTCTGCCGAGTAGGAGCTTTCCACATAAAAAACGAATCCATGAAAAGCCGGGCGATTGAACATTCATTCCCTTCCTGCTTTGCAGTGAATATAAACTGACTCCGTTTCAGTTTATACACCTACTCATTTTCTACTTTAGAGCAGCTTTTATGCTAAGGAAATGTCTGAAGAACTTCTATCTCCTGGGAAGAAAAGTGTGTTATATGTCAAAGCTGCAATTGTTAAAAGACTATAATATTTTCAAAGGGTAGGAATCAAGGTCAAATCAAAAGGCTAAGTCCCTTTACTTTCCTGTTTCCCATTTCTCTTTTCTCTATTATTATCATGTCTATTTTCTAAAAGGTTATGCAAAATAAATTAGGCTTTTAGAGCGCTGACAGCTCAGGCATAGAGAAATTTTTTCCTCTTTTTTTTTTTTTTGCACTTTATACGTGAACACCTGCTACACTTTTAATGAGCTTTAAATTATACTTTACACCCATGTAACAAGAATGGATATTGCTCTTTAGTTATAATCAAAGAAAATATCATGATGACTTGTTGCTAAGAGCAACAGCTTGTCAAAAAAATGACACTTTCTTCAGTAACAATATAGATAGATAGGTCCAGGTTGATAGATGGAAAATATGATTTATACTACATTGAGAGTTATCAATCTTTTAAATTTTTTTGGTTTTGGTGATTTAGGAGGAATTTGTCGTTGCTCTATGGCTGTGCCTACATTATTTTCTTTTGTTCATATCTTTGTTCTTTCTGTCTCTTTGCTAGTTATAGGCTAAAGGATTAAAATGAAAATTCTCCTTTATGCTTTTATTTTCTCTGACACTTTAAAATAGACTTTCAATAATATTCCAAGAGCCTCTTGAAAGACCAGATTACAGTAGGTCCTCGGGTTACGTCGGAGATCCGTTCCTATGGCACGATGTAATGCGATTTTTGCCCTAAGTTGGAACCCACCTACGTAAGCACCTACATCACTCACATGGAGAACATACACAGCAGTAATGAAGTGAAACAGTAAAAAAAAATTAAAAGAAAGATAACAAGTCCTGACCTTTACTTGTGGTAAATAAATAATAAAAAACACAAAGCACATATGTACATATGTCGAAATGATGGAGCTTTTTTTTTTATAAATAAACTAGAGGCCCGGTGCATGAAAATTCATGCACTGGAGGGGGAGGCATCCCTCAGCCCGGCTTGCACCCTCTCAGTCTGGGAGCCCTCAGGGGCGGGAGGCGACCCTGCAATCAGGGGAAGGCGATGCCCCCATCACATCTCTGCTGCTGCCACTGCCCACAAGCCTCGCCAGGCCCTGGTTACGTGAGCCTCGGGCGGCCCTGGGTGGCTGGGGTCTGAGGGCACTGAGGGACTCTGGAGGCAGGCATGCGGAGCTGAGGGGACTGGGCGCCACCATCTTGTGGCTGTGGGCACCGCCATATTTGCGGGCAGGGCAGTCAATTAGCATATTCTTCCTTTTTGGCTGTGGGCGCCACCATCTTTGCGATGGCGTGAGGGTCAATTAGCATATCCCCTCTTTATTAGATAGAATGGGAGATGGCGTCATAACCGTGAAATGATGTAAGTCAAGTCCAACGTAACCCGAGGACTGCCTGTATAATGATATGTATTTATTTTTTAATCCTGTTTTTCCCTATAATTTGATCCACTTTATTATGTTTTTATTGATTTTTAGAGAGAGAGAAACACCAGTGTGAGAGAGAAATGATCAGCTGCCTCCTGCACTCTCCCCACAGGGTATAAAACCTGCAACCCAGGCCTGCGCCCTTTCAGTGCATGGGGTGACACTCAACCAACTGAGTCAAACCTTCTAGGGCTAATTTGATCCACTATAAAATACTTAACCCTATTGAAGTGAACTCTAGTCATTATTAGATTTTCTTTTTTGGACAAACAGCAGTCATTAAAAATGAACTATAGCAATTTGGCTATATTTTATCCTCACATGAGAAATCTTTCACTTCATGACCAATCATAATTTATTTCTTTTCTACAATGGTACCAGTTTAATGCCACCTCCAGGAAAATGCAATGGCTGAGTGAAAGAGAAGATGGCTGTGGAAGTAAGTAAGATATAATGCAATGGAGACAGAAAGAGGGGCTCTGAACGTTTTTGTCCAATGTCCCAGGCAGGCACTGAGGGAGACAGGACACTATGATATCAGAACTTAGGAGGATCATCACCAGAGTGTACAAAGGAGAAGCAGGTACCTCTCGGTTGAGATGAATACCTTACTGGCTACCTGCTTTCAGGTTGAATTATATGATGGAGATGTGTCCATAACATAGGCTGTTCCCTTGATAGTTAAATATGTGGGCTCATTGTTTTATAAGCTTTCCCCTGTATGCTGATAAGGAGGGCTGACCTCCAGAGACTACTCTATTATTTAAAATACCTTTTTAATAGGTGGTTAAAATGTAATTTTATAAAAGGAACAATGAGGAGAAAGAAATAGAACTGGACAGGTGGGTATGAAAATGAAGGAAGATGAGAGGAGAAAATAAACAAGACAGGACCATTTTAGCACATTTTTCCATGCCATTTTATAATCTACATAAGATTTGGAAAACAATGAACTGCTTAATTAGAAGTATAGTTCAACGTCATAAATTCAATAACTTCAGTTTTCAAATCTTTCATTTTTATAAACATTTTAAGTGTTTGAACTAAAATGAATAAAAATGCAGTGAATAATCTTTTTTTCTTCATGTAATTCCTCAAACAATATACCTTTGCCTATAAGTGTGCATTACTGTACTCTCCTTTAAAAAAAAAAGTATTTATCCTGTTAAAAAGCTGCAGAAGAAATGCACTCTTTTCTCTTATCACCAGGTACAAAAAACTTCAAAAAAATGTTTGGTTCCAAAGCTCCTCAGTATGCAAGCTATCTATTTATACTAATTATTCATGCCTTGAGAGACTGAAAACTAGAGATAGAATTCTCTTGAGAAAAAACAAACTGTACATTTACATGTGAGCTTTCCTAAAATTCCCTGATCCATTCACACTAGCTGCAGAAAGAATATCATGTCTGGTATTTTAAGTTAGCTAATAACAATGGTAACTTTATAATAAAACAATAGCTATAATAGTATATTTACAGATATATTTTATTATATAAGTTGGCTACAATGTCATCACAAAGTAGCAAACAATGTCCTTCAAGCATTTTTTCACTTCCCCTGGAACTAGTGTTTGTTTTGTGTGTGTGTGACTTTGAAAAAGCACAGAGATAAAATGCGTTAAGTCTGTGAGCTTGTTCTGCTATATTCTACAAGATATCCTCCAATTCAGGGAACTTTTTATAATATTATCTTACCTTGCTTCTTTTCATCATATCTATCTCCATGTTCACTAAGTGTACTCAATTTTGCCAACTGCTAACGCTGAAGTCCAGTCCGTCCTTTTTGGTCCTTGGACATCAGAAATGCTGGTTCTCAGGCCTTTGGACTCAGAATGAATCACACCACCAGCTTCTCTGGTTCTTCAGCTTCCAGTTCACATTGTGGGAACTATTGGCCTCTATTGGCCTCCATAGTCATGTGAGCATTTTCTATGATAAATCCCCTCACGTATATACCTGTCTATGTCCTAATGGTCCTGTTTCTCTGGGGAACCCCAAGTAACACTCCTGCACAGTCTCCAGTTCCCCTTATATTCTCCTTAGAAATGGATGTGGAGTCAAGCAGAAAGGTTTGTACAGGTATTTCTGTTTTCTTTTGGCCTTGGGAATGGAAATGAGTGAAGGCAATTGAGGGATCAACAAGTCAATCTAAGAATCTTAATTTTAATGTACTAACTTAAAAAAATAGCTAAAAAGCCAGAATCCATTAAATAAAACGAACCAAATGTGCATAAAATGCACATACACTATATTTTACATATTTCTATTTTTATGGAAGAGAATGTGTTTTTCTAATCATTCTCATTTGCCTGCTCATTGAGCTGTTCATTCATTTTCAACTGTTCTGCGTTTCCCTCTGCAAGAAATCCTGAGTGGATAATTTTGATTAGTAGCTCTCTCTGCAAACGCATCTTTTTTGTTCATATTTTCAACTGTTCCTGTTTCCCTTTTCATTTTAATATGGCTCTCCATTTTATGCTTGTGATTTAAACTAATGTCTTTGATGTGAGCCATTAATATAGAGGTTTGATCATTTTACATTGACAAAGGTATGAAAATACATTCATTTATTCCTTTAACAAGAAATGTCATACCATTGGGATTTAATAAGTAATCATACTGAGAAATGAAAGTATGTCAGTGTCTTTGTTAAGTAAAAGCAACAAGTCATGGAATTTTTATCATTGTGAAGAAATAGGTCTTCTTGGAGATAATGGTGTAAGAGACATTTAGAAAAGAAGTTTTTAAAAGAATGTAAGAAGTGAACCAAAATGACTCTTGCATGCAATAGTCTCCACCATAGCATGCTGCAAACACTTTCTGAAACAAATGTTGGTGGACTGTGGGCTGAGACAGGCAGTCTTACGAGCAGGCCGTTTCTCGCTTGCTTCCTATCTTGCAGGAGGCTGTTAGGAGGCAGTTTCTCATGTCTCCTTAGTTTCATCAGGCCTGAGACTTTCTGTCTGGCCCTTATTTTTGGTACAGCTCAAAACTATTAAAGTGCTTAACTTTGCCCAGCCGGCTGGTTCAGTGGTTGAGCATCAACCTATGAACCTGGACGTCATGGTTTGATTCCTGATCAGGTCACATGCCCAGGTTGTGGGCTCGATGCCCAGTGTGGGGTGTGCAGGAGGTGGCTGATCAATGATTCTCTCTCATCATTGACATTTCTATCTCTCTCTCCTCTTCTTCCTTCCTCTCTGAAATCAATAAAAATATATTTAAAAATAAATAAATAAAATGCCCGACTTTGGATTAGAGTTGGCTCCCTAAAGATAGACTCCCATCAAAAGATGATAATCCTAAAGATTGTCTCATCTTTTCATTCCTCACTGTTACTGTCCTAGTGTGTGCCCTCATTACAACTCTTAAAATATACCCTGTACCAACCAGCTTATTGCCACTATTCCTTCCTCCCATAAGTCTTATATACAAAGAAGCCAGATAATGCTTTTGTGTGTGTGTGTGTGTGTGTGTGTGTGTGTGTGTGTGTGTGTGTGTAGCCACAACCAGCACCTTCCTCTCTACTGGGTAAGCCTAGTACTGCTTGAGCGTTTACTGTCCTTTGTCCTTAGTAACAATAACTGTAGTTCCTCAGGTTCGTCAGTCAGTCCAGGTTTGTTTTCCTTCCCTTGACATGATTGTTTTTGTCACAGCCTGTGACTCATTTCTAGCAAATTGTAGCTGATGGGAAGTCTGTAATCTTCTGGGAATGGTTTTTTTATGGGTTAAATTATATTCAAGGGTGAAAATGCCCCTATTTTTAACAGGACATCAGCTTTCTGCATGTGAAGCTCAGAACTGGTACAGTGTCCTTTCACTCATGAAGGAGACACCGTCAGCATGTGCAGTGATGAGGCCTATGGATGGAGAACCTCTGGTCTTTAATGAATTCACTGAGTGATTAGATTTGCTGACCCTTTAACAACACTGCATATAGTAACTCTTATCCTATATAATAAAAGCCTAATATGCTAAGTGTCCAGTCGTCTAGTTGTCCATTCAACCTATCAAAGTCAAATATTCTAATGATATGCTAAGGCCGCTCAACTGTTCACTATGACATGCACTGACCACTAGGGGGCAGACACTCTGACCAGTAGGTTAGCTTGCTGCTGGTGTCCAGCCAATCAGGACTGAGCAAGATGGGCAAGACATGCCCTGGAGCCTTCCCGCGGTCCCTCCCTGGCTGACCAAACTCCTGTGTCCCTCCCCGGCCCCTATTGTGCACCATTGGGGTTCCTCAGACTGGCCTGCGCCCTCTCACAATCCAGGACCCCTTGGGGGATGTCAGAGAGCTGGTTTTGGCCTGATTCTGCAGGCCAGGCTGAGGGACCCCACTGGTGCATGAATTTGTGCACTGGGCCTCTAGTCCTATATAATAAAAGCCTAAGTGGAGTCATGCCCTCATGCGATGTCATAACAAGATGGCTACCACAAGATGGCTACCACAAGATGGCCTGCAGGGGAGGGCAGTTGGGGGTGATCAGGCCAGTAGGTGAGGGCAGTTGGGGGCCATCAGGCTAGCAGGGGAGGGTAGTTGGGGGAAATCAGGCCAGCAGGGGAGGGTAGTTGGGATTGATCAAGCTGGCAGGGGAGCAGTTAGGCATCAATCAGGCCGGCAGGGAAGTGGCTAGGGGGCAATCAGGCTGGCAGGCAGAAGCGGTTAGTGACAATCAGGCAGGCAGGCAGGTAAACGGTTAGGAGCCAGCAGTCCTGGATTGTGAGGGGGATCCCAGATTGGAGAGGGTGCAGGCTGTGCTGAGGGACACCCCCCCATCCCATGCATGAATTTTGTGCACCGGCCCTCTAGTGTAATATAACAAACCACTTACATTTAAAGCCTTTATATGCTAGGTAAGTTAGTTTATATGGGGCTGTAATTTGGATCCCAAAGCATATATTTGTTGCAACTCAAATCACTTTATTGCTCTAATTGTTCTCTGTTCCCTTCAGAATTATAACGCATGCAGCATTGCATTTAAGGACCTGTATGAACTTACTGTAGCATACCTTTCCAATTTTATCTTCCATAATGACTCCTGACAACTTTTATGCTCCATTTAAAATAATCTGTCAATTCACTGTTCTCGAACAAGTTTTAGAATCTTTCTCTCATTTGCCTTGAAACATGTTTTCCTTCCATTTGTAATACGTCAAAACTATTTTTCTATTGAAATTATTATTATTTTCTTAAGTTGAAAAACCACAATACTCATGAGGTGACCCTATTCCTCTGATTGGAATTTAAAACCTCTCCGTCTGGCCCTGGAGAGTGTCTCCTTTGGTTGGGTGTCATCCTGCTCATGGAAAAATTGCTGGTTCCATTGCTGGTTGTGGGCTCCATTCCCGGTAGTGGGTGTGCAGGAGGCAGCTGATCCATGTTGCCCTCTCACATAGATGTTTCTCTCTCTCTCTCTTTCTCTCTTTCCCTCTCTCCCTCTCTCCCTTTTCTCCCCCTTTCCCTTGCTTTCTCTCTAAAACAATCAATAAAAAATCTTTAAAAAAAATCTCTGTTAGGGCACGTGGTGATTCTATTGGTGCACCTATCACAGTCTGTCCTATATCATGAAATATTGTGCATTGTGTCCCTTGTTTCTTTGAAGTTTCAATTACACTGCAATGTGCCTATCTATAGGATGCTGTAGTCAAAAGTAGGCTCTGTAACTGAAACAGAGAAAATTTAAAAGGTAAAACAAAATTTGAAACCCCTTAGCCTAGGGAAGAGAAAAGAAAACTTGCTGAAACTTATTTCTCCTTGAGAGCATAGGGATTGTGATTTTTGTATTTATCACAGATAAATTTTATACTCTGTATAAATTAAACATAAATGTTCATTGCAGCATTATTTGTAATATGACAAAATTAATGTGATGCCATTTGGGTTGCCTTTCCTTTGTTTTTAATTAGTATAGGGCAATGGGTTTTTGGAATTAATACCACAAAGGTGAAGTTTGCACTGTCACAGCATTCCTAATATCTATGTGATCCCACTGGTGAGGATAATGCATTTACCACCTGGTTAAGGTGGTGTTTGCCAGGTTCTTTCATTGTAATGTTACTATTTTTTCCTTCTTGACCCTAGTTTTGAAAGCAAGTCACTACATCTAGAAACCTCTGGGGAAGGGAGGGAGGGGGATGGGTGACAGGAATGACGCTCCTCCTCCTGCGATGTAGAATATCTACATATATTATTTGGGATTCTTCTGCACACATTTGTCCACTGATTCATTTATTCAGTAATTTATTTATATCAGTATGGACTTGTGTTTATGTACTTTATAATTGTGTTATAAGCCAAAACGACTATTAATTTTGTACCTTGAATTGTTCTAGTTTTGGCCATTGTGAGCTCTTTCAGAAGTCCCGTTTCTTTGATAGTCATTCTTTCTGTTCCTCTTGATCTTTGCCCTGCCCTTTTCTCTAAACCTCGTGCATACAGTATCTCATAGGCTAGAAATTCAATACCTCCAACCACTGACTTTCGGTATGACACGTTACCAAAAGAATGCTTTTCCGTTCCATATTTAAAATTTTGTAAACCTACTTGGCATCATTTGATTTCTCCAGCAAATTAATTCAACACTTGAGGCATTAGCAAAATATATTTGCTATGGAGAAAATTAGAACTCATAGAATATAAAAAATAAATTACCAAGCCATCTGTTGGAAAAATCTTGATGCTTAAAAGGACTTTTCTTTCCCTGACACTTGTACTTGGCTCCTACCTCTCATATGCTGCTCTAAATATGACAGCTGCCATGGGTGATTAGTTCCTCACCTGCAAAATCTAACTTCTGCATACTTAACCTCTCATTTTATCTAGGATGAATGGACAGGCTTCCTATATTTGTACATGCGTATATCTGTGTATTGGCGACTTATACTGCACCACAGCGCAGAGGATGCCTCAATGTATCAGTTGCATTTCACAGGGGACTTACGTATTGCTTTACATTTTCAAAAAGGCCACAGACTTTTGTCTAATTGTCTGCTCAGTGTCAAGTGGCCTTTTTAAAAATGGAGTTGATTGTCATAGAATAAAATTTGTTTAATATCATGGCTATTGATTGGAATTTAGCAAATAGCATAGTAACAAAAACAAGACCACACCTGTTCCCATATTTTATCTGTTTTTTTTTTTTAACGCTTTTGTTTCTCAGAGGGAAGGAGGGAGGAGGGGGGAAGAGATTAACCAAAGAACGAATATGCATAGAAGCATAACCCATGGACACAGACAACAGTGCAGTGAAAGCCCGAGTGGGGTGGGAGCATGTGCAGGGTGGAGGGGGTCAGTGATCAGTGAGGGGGAAAGGGTACATCCGTAACACGTTCAACAGTAAAGACAAATTTAAAAAAACTAGAGGATGAGTCCAGAAGGACCAAAAAAAAAAAAAGAAAAGAAAAGAAAAAGAAAAAAAAAAAGGCTTTTGTTTCTAGCATTTGGCTATTACATTGGAAGACTAGAGATGGAAAGTTATAGAATGAAATGCTATAAAGTTTAGAATTCTAGCTCCACTACTTAATATTTCTCATATGTATAAAATAGAGATTAACAAGTTCATAATGGTAATCAAATAAATCTAAAAGAATTATTAGTATTTTTATTTAGTCATCTGTGGAGCAGTTATCAGTGATATTTAACTCTAATGTTAAAATATGTGCACTTATTTTCTTTAAAAGTTGAATAAGTTATGGGCATTCTAAGAAGTATATTACAATCATCCAGATGGCAAGTCAAACCATCCGTGACCATCCATTGAGCAACATCCTCCCAGTCAAGAATGCCCTTGCCTGGCAAGTGAGGCTAGTCCGAGCCTTACGCCCACTTGGCTCTTGCCACCTCCCTGCCCCTTCCAGGGGACTTAGCACCTGTCTGATGTTATTTAGGGGGAAAGCCAGGGGCGGTGAAGGAGAAATATAACTACAACAGGGTGTTTTCCATCTTATTCATCTCCTAATCTTTCTTTAATAAAACCAAACACATTTCCAGTAGGGGTGACTGAAGCTCATCTGGAAGGCACAGACAGGTTTATTCTATAACTTTTCTACCTCTTTTCCCAGTTTCTTACCTTGAAACCGATTTCACTTGATATTGCCTCTGGAAAGCAACAGGGAGACTATGTGGCTCCTGGTGAAGTCACCCTCTATGATCTTCAGTCCCTGAGTGTGACTTTTTGTTTTTCCTAGTGTTCCACGCTTGTAAATGACATCTTTGGAAGCAAAATGAAGTTCATCAGAGTTAATGGAAGATAAATAGGTAAGAAATTATCTCAATGACTTTTATCATCTCAGTGTCCTAGAAGGATCAGTATCTTTCCACGAGTGTATAAAATTACCAACGGCTATTTTAAACAAAGTGTGGAAATGCAAAACCATCGTAAAAACACCCACCGTTGCCCACACACATTTGCTATTTTATGTCCTGAACCTTATGAATATGCATATACTTTTTTTGCATATCATATGTCTATTCTACTTAAAATACTTTTCAAGTTATTGAAGAATTTCAAATATTATGTAAAATGTTAATGACTATACAATTTACTACCAGGGACATGATTTAGGCATTGGGGCAAATATGTACTGTCTATCTCAAAATTAAAAGAAAAAATTCTTAGTTATTATATTTATAATAACTAAATATATACTGACACTTAAAAAATCCTAAGTATGAGAAGGGTAATCTTCATGAACTAAATTATAGAATATCAACATGTTTCTTTTGCTTTATGATATATAACTTACTTTGTTTTGAATACTAAATATTGTAATACATTTTCACCCATGTCTTTTGTATATAGACAATGTGTAAAAGTAAAGGAAAATAAATACATGTTAGCTAATCTTCACAATTCTGATAATTTAGTTAGGTACACTTCTCTATAGATTATACACCACATAGAATAGCTTCTTCAGTATTAATCATAAATTTTATGTGGAAAGGAAATATTCTTTCAATAGTATCAAAACTATTATAAACATTTCATAAAAAACAATATATAAAAGCTCTTGTTTTCATTTCTCTGCCCATATTTATAACTATAGGAAGAATTTTCAAAAGTCAATCTTTATTTTATGGTAGTTCGCATGTTTTCTTATAAAACTTTAGGTAGTATTAAACACATCAAAATTAGTAAAGGGAGTCAGATATACACTGAATACATTAGAATGTGGTTTAATCTAGATTATTAAAATTCAATAATACTAATACATCAAGCAAAGTCTGTACTACACACACTTTATTCAAACTGTATATAAAGCACACATTTTACACCTTTTAAAAACAATAATACAGTTATACTTTGCATCAAGATGTGTAAGATTGATCTTTATTTTAGTTATTTTTCTCAGTATACCAATAATAACACCTATAGTCATTATAAACCTATAGATTTTGCATTTGGTTTTGCAAAGTCAGTTATTATAAAAGTCAAACTAAGGGAAAGTAAGAAATTTATAACTATTTATACCTTCCAATGTCATACACTTTAAATGTATACTAGTGTGTGGTTGCAATAGGATGTTTGTTATAATTCCTCCTCTAAAAGAATTTATCATTTACTGGGAAACTAAGAATTAAATTCATAAAATAATCTGTAAATATGGTATAGATTGAAGTCCAGTGTATTATCCATCAGTAGTGATTAATGTAGTTGTGTGTCTTTGGCAAGATCACTGGGGACAGAAAAGGGTGTTATTATTGGCCAGTAATCTGAGACAACATAGATTTAGGGAGTTGTAGCCACATTAAGGTTGACCTGAAGTCAAGATTGGAATAGTGATACATTTGAATTTTAAATACATCGAAAATCATTCTGAGCCCAGGAAAATGGCGGCAGAATAGACGGACGTGTCCTGAGCCTTGTCCCGGAGCAGATAGAGGGAGCAGCTGAAACAAGTGGAATCCAGCCTGAATTGGCGAAGGAGGCACAGCTGGTGAGACAGTTTGCAGCTGGGAAGGGCAGAGATCCCCCAATAAAGGTAAAATCAAAGATCTAGGCATTAGAATCTGCTAGACCTCTGAGCCCAGGTAAGGGAGAAACTACACAGCGCCAAGCCGCGTCCCTGAGGACAGGCAAAGCGTCTGACTGAAAAAAAAAAAAGGGTCCACGGGATTGCGGGAGGTAGGGGATTTTAGACCTTGGAGTCTGGATTTGGGATCTGAGCTCTAAGGCAGCCCTGAAGAGCTGCTGGACCGCGCAGTGCCGGCAAGAAAGGAACTTGCAGAGACGCGGTCCCTCCTCGCGCTGGGGTCTGCGCCTTTTTCCACTGAACCTGGTTCATAGGACCCTTAGGATACAGACGCTTCCCTGTAGTTGAGGTGCAGAGGAGGGAGTGGGGTTGTGGAATCTGGGGAGAGTAGGCAGTGGATGGTCCAGGAGAGGTGGAAGCGAGTCTGGTGCTGAGTCATATCTAGGCCCCATCGCCATTTTCTCCTGAGAGATAGCCCCTCCCTCCAGTTTCCAGGCAACCAATATAGCCACACCCAGATCCCACACTGATTAACACTGTGGAACCTGAATACTCCCTGAGGCTATAGGATCTGCCCTAAAGAGAAATCTTTAGAAGTTAAGCACCTTAATTACACAGCTACACTGCCAGAGCCCTTCAGAGTGCTTCAGTGTGCCTCGCTGGCAAACTTAACAGCGGGTACTCCTGTGAGCCGCCACTGGGAGTAAGCGCCTATCCACCACAGGTGCAGCAGTGAAAGCTGAGTCTTCCCACCCCATAACTACAGAACCCTGGGCATCACAGTCACACCTTTCCAGAGTGCAGGCCCCCTGAGCCACATCACCCCGACAGACAATTCCTTGGTGCCACTGTGAGTCCCCACTGGGCACGTGTGATTTCAATTAAGGGTGCAAGACAGCAAAAATTGGGATACTCCCCTCCACGGCTGCTGACTTCTAGATACTGCAGTTGTGCCTCTCAAGCTCGAAGGCCTACATCAAGAGAACCCAAATAGCTCAAGTAGGGAGCTACACTAGATTACCAAGCCCAGGAGAACTAAGAGATTACACCAGTAACACCATCACCAAAAGAACCTGGGTAGCAAAGCAATTGGATCTACAATTAAAACATTACAGGAAAACATGGGGAGACAAAAAAGCAACTCCCAAAGGAAAGAAAAAGAGGAATCACCAGAGAGGGAATTAAATGAAATTGAGGCTAGTAGCTTAACAGAGAAAGAATTCAGAGTAATGGTTATAAGGATGTTTAAACGGATGGATGACAAATACACACAACTCAATGAGAACTATAAGGAGCTGAATGAGAATGTCACCAACATGAAAAGAAACCAAGAAGAGATGAAAAATGACATAGCTGCAATAAAGAACACATTGGAAGGCTTAAACAGTAGACTAGAAGAGGCTGAGGACCGCATCAGCGAATTAGAAGACAAGGTAGGAAAAAACACACAAACATAGCAGCAACTGGAAAGAAGACTTAAAAAGCAAGAGGAGAGCCTAAGAGAGCTTTGGGACAACACAAAACGAAACAATATTAGAATAATAGGGATACCAGAAGGAGAAGAAGAAAAGCAAGGAATAGAAAACCTGTTTGAAGAAATAATGACAGAAAACTTCCCTGATATTGGCAAGAAAAAAACTATGCAAGTCCAAGAAGTACATAGAGTCCCAAACAGGTTGAACCCCAAAAGACCAACACCAAGACACATCATAATTAAATTGGCGAACACTAACGACAAAGTAAGAATCTTAAAGGCTGCCAGAGAGAGACAGAAAGTTATCTACAAGGGATCTCCTATTAGAATATCAACTGATTTCTCAACGGAAACACACCAGGCCAGAAGGGAATGGAATGAAATATACAAAGTGATGCAAAGCAAGGGTTTGAATCCAAGAATACTATACCCAGCAAGGCTATCATTCAAAATTGAAGGTGGAATCAGGAGCTTCACAGACAAAAAAGGGCTAAGAGAGTTTATCACTACCAAGCCAGCAATGCAAGAGATGCTAAAGGGACTGCTGTAAAAAGAAGAGAAAGGCAAAAAGAAACACAAACACTAAGGAAAAATATGACAACAAACATGTACTTGTCAATAATAACATTAAACATAAATGGATTAAATGCACCAATCAAAAGACATAGGGTAGCTGAATGGATAAGAAAACATGACCCATATATTTGCTGTCTACAAGAGATCCACCTCAGAGCAAAGGACTCACACAGACTGAGAGTGAAGGGATGGAAAAACATTTTTCAGGCAAATGGAAATGAGAAAAAAGCTGGGGTTGTGATACTTATCTCTGATAAAATAGACCTCAAAGTAAAGGCCATAACAAGAGATAAGTTAGGCCACTACATAATACTGAAGGGAGCAATTCAACAAGAAGATATAACTCTGGTAAACATATATGCACCCAATACAGGAGCACCCAAATACATAAAAGAACTCCTAGAAGACACCAAGGGAGAGATCGACAACAATACAATCATAGTAGGAGACTTTAATACACCACTGACATCGCTTGATCAATCCTCTAGACAAAAAAACAGCAAAGAAACAGCAATTCTAAATGACGCGCTAGATCAAATGGACCTAATTGACATCTTCAGAGCATTTCACCCCAAAGCCACGGAATATACGTTCTTCTCAAGTGCACATGGGACATTTTCAAAAATAGACCACATACTGGGTCACAAGCAAAGTCTCCCCAAATTCAAAAAGATTAAAATCATATCAAGCATTTTCTCAGACCACAATGACATAATATTAGAAATAAACTATAATAAAAACATTCCAAAAAATTCAAACACTTGGAAGCTGAATAGCATGCTATTAAACAATGATTGGGTGATCAACGAGATCAAAGAAGAAATTAAAAACATCCTGGAGACTAATGACAATAAAAACACAACAATACAATTGCTATGGGACACAATGAAAGCAGTCCTGAGAGGGAAGTTTATAGCTCTACAGGCCTACCTCAAAAAACAAGAAAAAATGCTAATAAATGATCTAACTCAACAACTCAAAGAATTAGAAAGAGAGCAACAAGAAAAGCCCACAGTGAGCAGAAGGAAGGACATAATAAAGATCAGAGCAGAAATGAATGACATAGAGACCAAAAAAACAATACAAAAGATCAACAAAACCAAGAGCTGGTTCTTTGAAAGGATAAACAAGATTGATGAACCTCTAGCCAGGCTCACCAAGAAGCAAAGAGAGAGGACGCAAATAAACAAAATCAGAAATGAAAGAGGAGAAATAACAGCAGACCCCACCGAAATACAAAGGATTGTTAAAAAATACTATGAACAACTCTATTCCAACAAACTGGACAACCTGGAGGAAATGGACATATTCCTAGAAAAATATAACCTTCCAAAACTCAATCAAGAAGAATCTAAGCATCTCAATAGGCCGATAACTATGGAAGAAATTGAAGCAGTCATCAAAAAGCTTCCAGGAAACAAAAGCCCAGGGCCAGATGGCTTCACAGGGGAGTTTTACCAAACATTCAAGGAAGAACTAAAACCTGTCCTCCTCAGACTATTCCAGAAAATTCAAGAGGAAGGAACACTTCCAAGCTCCTTCTATGAAGCCAGCATCACCCTAATACCAAAACCAGATAAAGATAACACAATGAAAGAGAATTACAGGCCAATATCCCTCATGAATATAGATGCCAAAATCCTCAACAAAATTCTAGCAAATCGAATCCAGCAGTACATCAGAAAGATCATACACCATGACCAAGTAGGATTTATCCCGGGGATGCAAGGATGGTACAATATTCGCAAATCAATAAACGTGATACATCACATAAACAAATTGAGAGATAAAAACCACATAGTCATATCAATTGATGCAGATAAAGCATTTGACAAAATCCAACACCCTTTCTTGATAAAAGCTCTCAGCAAGGTGGGAATAGAAGGATCATACCTCAACATAATAAAAGCCATATATGACAAACCAACAGCCAACATCATACTCAATGGGCAAAAACTAAAACCATTTCCCCTAAGAACAGGAACAAGACAGGGATGCCCACTCTCACCACTCCTGTTCAATATAGTGCTGGAAGTATTAGCCATTGCGATCAGACAAGAAGAAGAAATAAAAGGCATCCAAATTGGAAAAGAAGAAGTAAAACTGTCCTTATTCGCAGATGACATGATATTGTACATAGAAAATCCTAAAGACTCCATCAAAAAATTACTAGACTTAATAAATGAATTCAGCAATGTAGCAGGATACAAAATTAACGCCAAGAAATCTATGGCATTTCTATACACTAATAGTGAACTTACAGGAAGATAGACTAAAAAAGCAATTCCATTTACCATCGCACCAAAAAAATTAAGATACCTAGGAATAAACTTAACTAAAGAGGTAAAAGACCTATACGTGGAAAACTACACGACATTGAAAAAAGAGATAGAGGAAGACATAAACAGATGGAAGAACATACCATGTTCATGGATTGGTAGAATCAACATCATCAAAATGTCCATACTACCCAAAGCAATCTATAAATTCAATGCACTTCCCATTAAAATACCAACGACATATTTCACAGACCTAGAACGAACTTTCCAAAAATTTATCTGGAATAAAAAAAGACCCCGAATAGCTGCAGCAATCCTGAGAAAGAAGAACAAAGTAGGTGGGATCTCAATACCGGATATCAAGCTGTATTACAAAGCCACTGTTCTTAAAACAGCCTGGGACTGGCACAAGAACAGACATATTGATCAATGGAATAGAATAGAGAACCCAGAAATTGACCCAAATAACTATGCTCAATTAATATTTGACAAAGGAGGCATGAACATACAATGGAGTCAAGACAGTCTCTTCAACAAATGGTGTTGGGAAAATTGGACAGATACATGCAAAAAAATGAAGCTAGATCACCAACTTACACCATACACAAAAATAAACTCAAAATGGATAAAGGACTTAAACATAAGACGGGAAACCATAAAAATACTAGAGGAATCCACAGGCAGAAAAATCTCAGACATATGCCGAAGGAACTTCTTCACTGATACTGCTCCTAGGTCAATGGAAACTAAAGAGAAAATAAACAAATGGGACTACATCAAATTGAAAAGCTTTTGCACAGCAAAGGAAACCATCAATAAAACAACAAGAAAGCCCACTGCATGGGAGAACATATTTGCCAATGATATCAACGATAAGGGTTTAATCTCCAACATTTACAGGGAACTCATGCAGCTTAACAAAAAGAAGATAAACAACCCAATCAAAAAATGGGCATCTGATCTAAATAGACACTTTTTGAAAGAAGACAGAAGGAAGGCCAAGAGACACATGAAAACCTGCTCAAAGTCACTCAGCATCAGAGAGATGCAAATCAATACAACAATGCGGTACCATCTCACACCTGTCAGAATGGCTTTTATCAACAAATCAACAAATGACAAGTGCTGGCGAGGATGTGGAGAAAAAGGAACCCTCGTGCACTGCTGGTGGGAATGCAGACTGGTGCAGCCACTGTGGAGAACAGTATGGAGTTTCCTCAAAAAACTAAAAATGGAACTCCCATTTGACCCAGTGATCCCACTTCTAGGAATATATCCCAAGAAACTAGAATCACGAATCAGAAAGGATATATGCACCCCTATGTTCATAGCAGCACAATTCACCATAGCTAAGATTTGGAAACAGCCTAAATGCCCATCAGCAGATGAGTGGATTAAAAAACTGTGGTATATCTACACAATGGAATACTACACGGCGGTAAAAAAGAAGGAGTTCCTAGCATTTGCAACAACATGGATGGATATGGAGAGTATTATGTTAAGTGAAATAAGCCAGGCGGAGAAAGATAAATATCACATGATCTCACTCATTTGTGGAATATAACGAATGGCATAGTCTGATGCACAAGAACAGATCCAGAGACTGAGAAACGTCGAACAGCACGTCATACCTCAGGGAAGGTAGGGAAGGGTGGGGATAAGGGGGAGAGATCAACCAAGGGACTTGTGTGCATGCATATGAGCCTAATCAATGGACACAGACAACAAGGGGGTGGGGCATAAGTGGGGGGTGGGGGGTTATGGGGGAATAATTTGTGTTTTTGCCTCCCTGACAAAGTTTATATAAAGTTACAAAAAGAAATTGTCAGCCAGTTTGAAATTGAATTGCCATGGCCTAGAGCAAAGAATATCCTTACATGATATTATTCTACAATGTCATTATAATTTTAGATATTTTACAACAGCATACTGTACAATTATCCCGAACAAACTTACAAACTAATTCTTGGAATGTTTGGCAGCAATTAAAAAAAAAAAATGAAAGGATTTAATCCCTTTCAGAAGGAATTAAGGCACTGGGAAGGCACTTGAGCATTCTATATTGGCCCCTCTTGCTTTTTGTGCCAAGAGGGACCCTCTTCTCACAATCCAATTGCCCTCAGCTGTTGCCTGAGCTTTCAGTTCATGCTGAGCTTGAAGCCTCGTGGTGGCTGGTACCATGGATCTGTCTCTCGCCCAATTGTGTGAGCTGGGCCCTCCCTGGAGAAGAAACCTGAGTTCCCCGAGATATGTGATCAGTTCTGGGGCCCCGCCAGCAGGCCAGGGGATCCCAAGGCAGGTGCTGGGCGTGGAGGCCACGGGGGCATAGGCTACCAAGGAGACAGAACTGAACCTCACATCACCCTGCTTGGCCCCGGAGGATGACTGGTTAGCCAGAGACGGGTAAGATTCCTCAGGGAAGGAACAACCTAAGACAGGCACAGTTGCAGAGGGGCCATCAGGAGAGAACTTGGGGATCATCAGAGGTGGGGCACAGACCCCCACCCTCCCAACCTTGCAGGGGCCTGAACCCTAGCCCCGTCTGAGGGAGGTCTCCTGCTCCCATGGCTGCTTTGCTTCCCATGCCCAGCTCAGATCGGGACACAGGTGACAGACAGAGTGACTTGGCCCAGCTCAGATTGGGACCCAGGTAACAGACAGAGACTTGGCTGACAGCAGCTGCCCTATATCTAAATCCAGCCTAGCACCAGGAATGCTCAGGGCCTACTCAAGAATGCAAATAATCCTTTCCACTAATATTTACAGGGTAAACTAAGATTGTTGGTAGAGTATTAAATTTGACAGTAAAATAATAATCAAGTTTTCAGATTAATTTAAGTAGGCTAATTCAAATAAGTGAATATTCAAGAAAATTTAATTGTACTGGACAAAAAGCTGTTCCTAAAGTGTTAACTAAAATTTCTATTGGTAGTTCATCTCATGGTAAAATTCCTGAACATGCAATGAAACTAAAGCAGTCATATTTTTGTGCAAAAAGTTAAAATTTAAAGGTATCAAGACTGCATTATAAAATTTACAAAAGCCTCCATTAATCAAAAAAGGGGGGATAGTAGGGTAATATCATGTAAGGAAAAATATCCTATAAGTAAATTACATCTAGAAAATTTTTACTTTACAAAATTAATTTCTATTTGTAATGCTAACAGCAAAACGCACATGGTGTCTAAATAAGACAAAGGAAAATCGTTTGGGCAAAAATAAAAAGGATCCCAAATCAATTATATAGAAAAGATTCCTTTATTAACTTTTGGTCGAGAATATGTTTGTATATTTTCAGAAAACAACTCCAAGACCATGTGGATTCCTGCAACAGAGAGGATTTGACAGGTCTGCTCCAACCATGAAGACAAGAGGAGAAACAGTCCAGAGATGGGAGACGCTGACGTCGCCTTGCCACGCTAGCAGTCAGAAGCTGTGCGACGCAGCACTTGCCTAGGACCAAACCAGAGAGGGTCGGACCTGCATTGCCACCATGTGCCCACCATCCAGATATCATTGCTGACATGTACACATAAGGAACTGTTTGACATTGAAACGGGGAATCAGAACTGTTGGACATGGAAATTGGGACTCAAACATTTTTTGTTATTATATGTCTATTTCTAGTCTGCAGAGGCAAGATTTTTTAAAGGAAAGAAAAGGGGGAAAAATAGATACAGAAGCAAAGAAGCACTGAACAGACTGTCAAACTACAGTGGGAAGGCAGAGGAGGTTTTTGGGGGGAGGGGGGTTGTAAGAGATCAACCGAAGGACTTGTACGCATGCATATAAGCATAACCAATGGATAAAAGACACTGGGGGGGGGGGGGGGCAGGTAAAGGCATGTACTGTGGGGAAGGGTAGGGTTGGGGGAGGTCAATGGGGGAAAAAAAGAGACATATGTACTACTATTTTTAATACTTCAAACAATTAAAAAAAGTGTAAAAAAATAAAAAAATATTAAAAAATAAAAAACCAAACAAAACAAAAAAAAAATAAATACATCAACACAAGCAAGAAGACTAAAAATATTTAGATACAAAAATTAACTCATATCTGACTTTTCTAAGAAGCTCAATTTATTTTAGGAATGAGCTTTAAACCTATTGAAACTTTTTCAGTGCTTAAAACTTTTAGGGTTTTTTTTTCCTGTTTTAATTGCAAGTATTATTTTATAACCATTCTAAAACTATTTCTAAAATATAGTTCTGGAAAAATAGATTTCTCATACCTGATGTTTTAATTTGTTTATTTCTAAATCAAAGAAAAATATTTTGAACAGTTGTAGAACAAATTTCATCTTCTATTTATGGAAATGATGAATTCATTTATTTCAAAAGTAAAATAACAACTTTTATGACCCCTGGAATCTGTGTACATTAAAGCTACTTTAAATAATTTCTTCTTAAACAACTATCTGATTTAACTAATACTTTCTATTGACTCTGTTAAAAATGCTAATGCTTGCTTTCTTGCTATGTTGAATAAGATTAGTAATTGTGGACATCCTTGCCTTGCTCCTGATCATAGAGGAAAAGCTTTCATTTTCACCACTGAGTATGCCATTAGCTGAGGGTTTGTTATATATGGCCTTTATTATGTTGAGGTACTTTCCTTCAATACCCATTTTATTGTTTTAATCATAAATGGACATTGTATATTATAAACTGCTTTTTCTGCATCTATTGATATTATCATATGATTTCTATCCTTCATTTTGTTAATGTGAGTATCACATGGACCAATTTGCATATGTTGAACCTTCCTTGTGCCCCTGGAATGAACCCCACTTGATCATGATGTATTATCTTTTTAATGTATTGTCGCATTCTGTTTGCTAGTGTCTTGTTTAGAATTTTTGCATCTGTATTCATCAGAGATATTGATCTGTAGTTTTCTTTTTTGTGTCTTATCCTTGACAGGTTTTGGTATCAGGGTTATGTTGGCTTTATAAAGTATTTTAGGAATGTGTATTGCCTCTTCAATTTTTTTTGGAAGAGTTTGGGAAGGATAGGACTGGTCCTGGACTTTTACTTTTTGGGTGGTTTATGATAATTGTTTCAATTTCCTCACTGTTGATTGGTCTATTTAGATTTTCCATTTCCTCATGATTCAGCCTAGGAAGGTTATATATTTCTAGGAATTTATCTATTTCTTCTAGACTATTGAATTTGGTGTTTTTTGATAGATGATTAGATAAAGATATGGTACATATATTCAATGGAATACTACCCAATAATCAGAAAAGATAAAATACTGCCATTTGTGACAACATGAATGGACCTTGAGAATACCATGTTAAGCAATATAAATCAGACAGAAAAAGTCAAGATCCATATGGTTTCACTCATATGTGGGGTATAAAGCAGAAAGCAACAAAATGAACAAACAAGGCAAACAAACAAATAAAAACTTATAGACAACATTATAGTAGTCACCAGAGAGAAAGGGGGATGAGGGGAGATAGTATAGGGTAAAGAGGGTCAATTATATAGTGAGGGAAGGAGATTTAACTTAGGGTGATAAAACATACAATGCAATATACAGATGATATAGAATTGTACAATTGAAACATATGTAATCTTATTAAGCATTTTCATTCCAATAAATTTAATTTAAAAAGACAAAGAGAAAAAGGCTAACTCATGCTCATAGAATGCTTATCACCTGTGACAAATTGGCCAATTTCTAATGCCAAGAATCACTTGTTCATTTCTAAAATGCTTTATGCCAATATACTTATTATCATTAAAAAATTAATATTGATTATTTAAAATGATACAATATAAGAAAAGAATATACTAACTTATTATTTTTATTAAAAATAAGGTATTTATAAAGATTTGATAAAAGAAAATCACTAAAAATTTTCTCTATGTTTTTAAAGACTATTTTTTAAATGCTATTATCTAAAAGAATTCTGCAAAAATATAGTTCTTATATGTCTATATTTAAGTTCTCTCACTTTATAGAAACTATAACTGGAAAACATATTTCTATGCCATATGCCAGAAGTAAAAAGAATTTCATACTTGAAATATTTATTTAAATGAAAGACCTTAAATCATGTTATAACATTTGGATGGCTATTTGATATAAGATAAGTTGAATTCATTTTTTCTCCACTCAGAATAAATTCAAAATTAATTAGAGAATAAAGTGTAAAAAATGGAACTATATCTAAACTGGAAGAAAATTAGTGTAAAGTTTTCAATGGATAAAAATTGTGGGAAATACATAATAAGCTAAGTCAAAACCCAACATCAAATTGGGAAGTAATATTTTCAATTTATATGACCAAAATGTTTATATCCTTATCTACCAAGAGCTCTAAAGATCAATGACCTGTAGCATAATGGGGAAATGATATCAACTAGGCATTCACAGAAAAAAATGTCCTTAAACATATGAGAAGTTGCTAACTGTCACTTACAAATAAGAGAAAGATGAATGAGCATTTTATGGCAGCAAATGGCAAAATTCCAAAAGCATGATATAATACTTTATTAATGAAGCCATGGAGAAATGGGTAGTCTCATTAATTACTAATGGGGTTGGGTGGAAAAAACCCAAACATTATGGTATAGAGGAATAGTTGGCAATATCAGTAAAATCACTCAGTAAATTAATCCTCCAATTCCACTTTTATGAATCTATCACCAACATACATTGGCAAAAATATACTTGGGGTATTTTTCTTTAAATAGCAAATGATTGAAAACAACTTACTGTCCCTTTAATAGGGAACTGAATGATTGTGTCCTGTATATAATGCAGTGAAATACATTGTAGAAAGAATGAATATAATCTTTATACAGTGATGTAACATGATTTCTATGATATGCTTATATGTGGAAAAGACACAGTATAGAATGGCGTATATAATTTTTTCCAATTATCTATATGGGGAGGAAGAGTCAAAATAGAGGAGAAGGGAATGGAAGCAAGCCTTTACCTAAATATCTTGTCATGTAATTTCTGATTGTAACCATTTAAGTCTTACATGATAAAAAATTAATTTTTAATCAGAAAGTAAAACACCTAAAAATCAAAACTAGTGAAACTACCTACCTATCAAGGTCAATTTAAAAAAAAAATTTTTTTCTGTCCAGGTTAATTTAGAACACAATGTATTTTTCTATTCAAACTCAGAGAAATATGTTTCAAGGAAAAATTGAACTACAAAGAACTCTTGAAACCTATTAAACTTTCTTTTTTTTTTTATTAGCAATAATGGTGTTGTTAGACTGAAACTAATTTATTTGTGATTGGGTAAAGCAGAGAAATAATAAAATTGACTTTATTCCGGAACCAAAATTTTCAATATAAGAGAAAATCAACACAGGTTTAAAATAAAACAGGTTAGATGCAAATTCTGCAGTAGTGAACTTGAATTAGAGAAATATGAGGGCATTCATTTGTTTTGTTCCAAAAGACATTTTTACTAGCTCTGTCTCTTGAAAAGGCAATGGTAGTGGAGTGGCATCTGGACTGTGACTTCTCTAAATACCTTTCGCCAATAAAAGGAGCAACAGTAGCTACAAAAGGAAACAGGAAAGATGTGCGAAACGTTGTGCCAAAACCCAAGAATGCTGTCAAAGAAAAGGGTCACATCAGAAGAAAACAGAGACACTACAGGAGACACTTTGGGCAGTATAAAGTATTCTCATGAAAAATGTTAAATGTCTCAGCAGCATTTAAACACAGAAACCACAGTTCAGCTAACCAAAAGAACTCAGTGCACTGGCCCGCTGGCCTTCAATCCAAGCCTCACCACCACTACCATCCCACCACCGCTGACCCTAGGGCATTAGAGACAGGCTGTCTCCTGGCCAGTGATGGTGGAGTACCTCACCAAAATGAATGTCACTTCCAAAACAAATTTTGTCTGGAAAACGGAGTTGGAAAAAGATGCAAGCTCTCTTATTTATCTCCTACATGGTTCTTCCTACATTTGTAGTACATGGTTTTTTCCTTCATCAGTGCATTTGATTATTAAGTCACTCATTTATTGTTTTGGGGTACCTCTCTATGGAAACTGAAAAGCAATTATAGGCATGGCAGGTGATTTAATATCAGTGAAGTAACTGTCAATGACAATAGCTAAACTTACATAGTACCCCTCATGTGTACTGGTATAAAGTCTGTAACTTTAATTCTCATGGATATCCTATGAGGTAGATCCTGTTATGCTTCCCATTTTAACATGAAATAAATTAGAGAGGTTAGAAGACTTGACCAGGTTAGTTAGTAGCTGAGCCAGGGGAGAAACCCAGTCAAGTGGGGTGTTGGAGTCCATGCTCAGCCTTCTTACAGAAGATAGTTCTTTAAATCATTCCCACATATGTTTCTATTTAACTCAATGAATAATATTGAAAAAAAACATTCCATATATTTATCCCATGTAAACAAAAAGAGTTTGCTTTAAAATATTAATACATACTTTGTCCTCTTTTATTGTAATGAATTGTCGCTTAAAATCTGCTGTGATACACATCCTTCAATGATACACATCCTTTTTAGTCAACTTAATATGTGTGCTTAAAATGATGGTGTTGTCCATATTTAGAGATGTTTTCAGGTGATACTAATTAATGGTTTCTTATTTTCCCCCCAGTTCTCTATTTTAAATCAAAGTATTCTTTTAATAGATAGTAGATAATGCCTCCTTGTATGATACAATTTAGCATACAGAACATTCACAGAATTTACACAGCGTAAAAAGAGCTTTCTATTGTTATTTGAAAGGTTTCTTATTTCTCTTTTATTAAGTCTTCAAAGAAAGCTAAAAATTCAAAATGTGAAAATTTTAAATTAACTTGTACTAAAGACAACTTTAAATTATTTGCATAGGAGAGTAGTTTACTAACACATACTATGAAGTGAATTAAACAGTGTTAAGCAAAACCATTACACAAATATTTATAGAACAATCTTAACAATTAGAAGTTAAAGAGCACTGTAAACAATGTTGAATAAATTTTCCTCGTTGTGTTCTGATGTGTTACTTTAAACTAATTATCAGTAGCAAAAAAGGCTTTTGGAAAAATGGTCTTTTCTTTTGTTTGCTCCAGTGGAAGACTGCATTTTTAAATAATTTCTACTTCAAGTTGTGATAATTTGTTTAAATAAAAAATATATAGAGTAATTAATTTTAGAATGTGTCTTAAAGCAACATATTTTCTTACAAAGATACATTCACAAGAAACTTTATATAATTTGATTTAATAGTAGGAAGAAGGTGATACATTATTTCTCTTTATATTTCTAAATTTGTTTAATAATGAAATACTTATTGGATTGACATTATATTTACCTTGTATTTGGACAAATATAATTTATGCTAATAATATTTTCATGTTTATAAATTATAAGCAGGGAACAATATTATCTAAAAATGCTCATTTTTTGTATTCACATGAATATAAACACACACACTCAGATATAATAGGGCCACTTGAACACATAAATTTAATTATCTATCGTTATTACTACAATCATCTAACACTAAATTCCCAAGTACCATGAATAGTACCCCAGAAAGAAAGTGTTGCTCTAATTTGTGACATTTTTAATTTGCCTAATTAACATTTGCCTCCTTTGAATTATAAACAATTTTTAATAATAACCTTATGATTAGTGAATGACTTCTCCTAACTCTAAATGGGAATGAAAAAGAAGGTAGATGTCAAGTGCATTAGAATATGACCTCTTGCTAATTAAATTAAATTAACTAACACTTTTGAGAAAACTTGAACTTTCATACACTATCTCCTATGATAGTTGCAGAAAAGCTGTTAAGTCACTGTTCTCTTCTCCATTTTACAGATGGGAAAAGTGAATTTCAGAGAGTACATGAGTTGTCCAAGGTCATACAGCCAATAACTTAGATCAGACTAAGTTCAGATTCCATGCCTAGTTTCTTTCTATTTTCACACTGTAGCTACCCATTATAAGTAATATTTTATTATTGGAAAAATATAAGCTTGATGATTTGTAGATAGTACTCTAATCTTGATACCTCTCCTTCAAATTTAGATATGGTGCACATTGATAAGAAATTTAACTATGTAAAATGTGTTATTAATTTTGAAACAGAACATCCAATCAGTTTTATTATACTGTACACATCATTTATACTGTTTCCTCCAATGTCATCCTGAGTCTCTATATATACATGTATTTCATATATAAAAATAAATATATGTATAATGTTTAATTTACATATATGTTTGTTATATATAATTTATTTATTTTTGAACCCTTTAAATTAGTATTTATTTCGTATTAACAAGATCCTTTAAAGGACAAGTGATATTTAATATCCAGTGATTCCCATATTTTTTAAATTAATTCTATCACATACCAGAAAACATTGTCATTCTTGTGAGTGAATGAAGCAAAAGAGCTACCTAGAGCTAGTAGTTAACTAGTGTAACTCACCTGGGGAATGATTAATATGTGAAGGTCGGGAGATACTTTAACTAGTAGTAACTCTCCCTCATCCAAATCCCATATAAGCAATAGGAAAAATACACTGTTGGAGTCACAATTCACCACTGCCATGCCCTATGCTCAGGAGAAGCTCAATACCGATGGAAATGACTGGGAACTATAATAACCACATGCAAACATCCTCAGGCAGATCATCATTTCTGTTATTTATACTTATACCATGATTTGGAATAGCAAGGCTACATGGACAAGTTGTGTTTTATAGAGACAAAACATAAAATAAATCAGAGTACTTTAAATCCCTGGGTAAATTTGAAATCCAATGTGAAAAAATATATACAGTCAAAACAGGGTTTTTCATATTTGGGATGATTTCCTGATGCTATATTATTTGCTTTATAGCCCTATAGGGAACATTCTTGATCAAAATGGCAATGGTAGGCAATAACGATGGGCCATACTCAGTGCAAAGCTGCACCAACTTGTGAATTATTTCTCTTCATATGAGTTTGGAGAAATGATGTCCTTGAAACATATATTGTCATCTACCAATAAAATTCAAAACAAATCATAGCAAGAGAGTCACTTTATACATTTCCTGGAAATTACTAGAATAAAAAGAAAGGCATAGTATTTAATTCATGATATTAAACATTGATGTTTTTTAATCATTTTTATTACATGATTTCTATTATTGATATAAAAATATAGTTAACAAAAGTCAAGTAGTATAGAAAACATATAAAAAAGCAACATTATTCACATAAATGTGAATAACAACAATTTATCTCTTCTTAGGAACAATGATTTAAATGTTTATGTTTTGGATTCTCTAATTTTTCTCCACAATGCTAAATAATTGTGTTTTTTTTAGCATTTACTTCATGTCACCTCTTTCTCTTCAATTTCAGTAAATATATGATCATTTTAGTCACTTTTATAATCAAATTATATTCTGAAAAATAAATTCCTATTTTATTGATTCATACTTCTACTTACTATTGTTATGAAAATTTCAAACATATAAAATTATATCAGTTCCAGGCATTTATTTGTACTTGAGTATTGAAACATATCTCCTAGTACATTGGCAAATGATTATAAGAGCATGGGGTAATATGTATCATTATATACTGGTCTGTGAATAGGTTATTAAGTGACTACTTAATACAGCAAGAGGCAGTGGCAGAGAATATGATTGAGATGGAGCAGCAAAGCAGAGAACCAACCGAATGAGAGGGAAAATGGAGCTGCTCCAAAATAATCATGATTAACATGCTTCATACATTAAATTTAGCATAATTTTAATTGTTTATCTAAATTGTTCACATTAGCTAATTAAAGTGAGCTAACTTTACATTAGCTAATTTAAAAACAAGAATGGCTGAAGTAGACATAAAACATAATAAGAAGACATAAAAAGATAGCAATTGAAGATATAAAAACATAGTAATCGAAGGCTCAAGTTATAAAGCTAACCTTAAATATGTGATCCAGCATAAAGATACATAACTTTGTACAAACTACATGAACTTCCTGTTCATTAGTTTCCTTATCTATAAAATATGAAATTGAGATTCAAATGATTTACTAAATGAATGGATCATAGAACAGTACCTGTTCTAGTTGGTTTTCAGTAAATGAGGGTTGCTATTATTATAACTGCTATTGTTGTTTTTACATAACCATCATGACTCTAGTGCCACTCAAAGGAAAATTTTCATAGTATGAAAGTTGTCTTGTTTTGTCCTAGTTCATTTTGCTTCAAAATAGTGACTTTACTTTAGTACACTATTTTTTTGTTTTCTTTGGAGTTTATAATTTTCTTTTACATTTTTAAGGGGGGAAGAAAATGCTTTATTTTTATATCATGACAAACACTGTCTTTCTTATTCAGTTTTTATGTGAAAATTTAAAATAATAGCAGTCACTAAATAATTAATCAAATTCACAGAACCACAATATAGCATGTATATAGTATCCATGTCTACGTCCTCCACTCTTCCTCCTGTTACCACAAAAGAACTGTCTCTCTGTTTTTTATTTTGGTTAAGTATCAAATTGTACACTGGATGGCATATTCTCATACTCATATAAAGATATCACTCAGTTTTCCCTTTTTGCATCATTAATTTTTCCTTCTCTGTTATATTATTTCCATGAGTTCGTAAATATGCTGTAATTTTCTTCATTAAACATAAAGCAAAACAAAAGAAAAGCTTTTTTGACCCCAGTGAATTGTCTATCTACCTTCACATATCTATATCTTAATAACATAACTCTTTGAAAGGACAGTTTGTGTTTGCTAACTCCAATTCTTGTTTTACCATTCCATGAAAATCAATGTCTATCAAACCATTGCATAATTACTTCATTGAACAGTTCTAGCCAAACAGTCCTCCCATCCTGGCATGCAGACATCCCTATGTGATTTTAAAGTTCCCAGCATTAACCTCCTTTCCAACCCTTGAATCTGGGATGTTTCCATAATAAGAACCCAAAGCATTTGCTATTGGCTGTGGGACTGCACGAGGGGAAGGTTGGAAAGACAGTAACTATTGGTGGAGACTGAAAGGGCCGTGAAGACACACAGGTACAAAACACAAAGTGAACAACATACTTGTAAATATATAAATTATTAGCTTTCACCGATCGTGCTGCTTCTTTCAACTTTTTTCATTCTAGAGACCGTAGCCTTCTAGAGCTGGACTATCACTGTATCTGTTCCAGTCTTTCCTGCAGTGCTGATTCTCTGAATTCAGATTTCAGAGCCTTGCTCTGGACAGCTCCTCATTTCCGGCCATTTGTGCTTTCTTTTTAGGTGGAATAGGTGAGGTGATTCTGCCTACATTCATATCCATTTCCCTCCTCTAGAAGATAAGCCACACTTCAGAACTCTCTATACAACTCCTGTTTGCTCAGCATTTTCTTTGGAAGAAGGATAGTAATAATATCAGCAGTTGTACAGTAAAATGAAAAGTGGATTTGGTTTGAGGATCTCAGTAATGGGCATGGTACAATTCAATCACTGGAGAAAGAAACCAAGAAATGCAAAACTACCAGTAGTTTTATACCTTATAATGACATGTATTAATATATTGGAATCCTTAAAACTGATAACTGTGAAAGATGGCCAGAGAGATTTTTGAGTAAATATTGAGAGACAAATGGAATCTTAGATACCTGTTGGTAAGCTCCCTTGGGACAGACACTCTGGTATTTATCTCTGTGTTTTCAACAAAAAAATTGAAATTTTTACATATAACAGTGACTGAAGAAATATTTATCATGTTAAAAGTTGTCAGTGGGGTCCCTCAGCCTGGCCTGTGGGATCGGGCTGAAACATGCTCTCCGACTTCCCCCAAAGGGTCCAGATTGCAAGAGGGTGCAGGCCAGGCCGAGGGTCCCCACTGGTGCACAATCGGGGCCAGGGAGGGACGTAGGAGGTTGGCCAGCCACGGAGGGACAGTGGGAGGGTCCTAGGGCATGTCTGGCCAGTCTCGCTCAGTCCCAATCAGCCGACCCCAGCAGCAAGCTAACCTACCAGTTGGAGTGTCTGCCCCCTGGTAGTCAGTGCATGTCATAGCAAGCGTTTGAGCAGACTTAGCATATCATTAGCATATTACACTTTGATTGGTTGACCGGACACTTAGCATATTAGGCTTTTATTATATAGGATAGGTAGAGAAGCAGGAATTTTCAACTAATGTACTTGAGCTGCAGTCTAGGTTAAAATGAAGGTCAAGGCACCAAACTTGAAAGGGAGTAAAACAGTTAGTGCTGTATGAATGTCTTCTCAGTTCATAATGTCTTCTCAGTTCATAAACCAAGAGTATACCATAAAACAGTTAGTGCTGTATGAATGTCTTCTCAGTTCATCTTAATCAACAGAAGATAAGCAATATGTAAGAACCTAAGGAGATAATTTTTTCAAGGTCATAGGAGTGTCACCTTTGTATAAGAAAGTGTGGATTTTCAGGGAACTGATAGGTTTCTAAGTGTGTCTTTGATCACACCACACTATATAGGCAGTTTTATTTTGACACTATGAATAAGAGCATATTTTCCTTGTATAAAATAAGGTGGTGTGTTTTTTCTCATTGAGGGATACATTTTTTAATTATTTAGTATTCTTAAATATATTCATGGGAAAAATGAGAAACTTATGTTCTGAGATTCTTGCTAGTCAATATCCAAACTATTGAGAGTATATCTGCTGAAGTGATTTAATTTAACTAACATATCTACCTACATGTAATATAGTTTCTCACTCTGGTTAGGAGCAAATTATTTCGTAAACTCAGACATTTCCCTCAGAAATAACGATTGTATATTGATCAGAAGAAAGCTTCTTTTTACAGTGTAGGATTCAACACACTGAGGAAGAAAGAATTTGGGGACTAGTGGGCACAGTTGCACATGCATGAACTGCAGCAGCGAGAGACTCGGGTGGCAGGTGCAACTGGCTTGGCATTGGGAAAGGCATGCTGTGCTATTTGCAGAAAAAGGTGCAATCCGTACCCTTACCCAATGTGGAGACAAACTAGATTTAATGCAATTGATAGGTGAAGCTTAGACATTGGATATAGTTTTTAAAAGGTTGGAGAGACAATGAGTTCAAAAATCAAAACAAGGGACAGGAAGTCACAAGGAAGCTGAGCTGAGTTTTTGTAGGCTTTGAGTGAAGAATTAGGTGTTTGTTTCTTGCTATATTAAATCTCCTGTAAGGAGGTTTTAGCTGTGTAAAGATGATCAAATGGGTTTAAGAACGATGTATTTGCTTTTCTTATGCACAAAACACCTAAATATAAACCTGGATTGAGGATATAGTTGAAAAGAGGTACATTTACTGTCTGAAATATTCTAAATAGAATATCAAAGCTCTTGGTGAAGCAAAAGAGAGAAGGAAGGAAAGGAGGGATGAAAGGAGGGAGAGAATGAGAGAAAGAGAGAGAATAATAGAAGGAAAGAAAATAAAGAATTTTATTTCGTTAGGAGCTTAGGCTACCATATTCTTCTCAACTGATAGCAGGTAATAATAATATTGCTTTGACTCCTAAATTCCCCCAATTTTTATTCTTCTAAATACAGCAATAATTTTTATGTGAATATGTGTTTGTGTATGAGCGTGAAAGGGAAAATGACTACTGCTTTTGAAATAGCAACAATTGTGGGGAATAAGAACCCAAAGATTCTTTAATTTGTTAGTATCTTACTTAACTATTTTCAGTACTATTATACTGTATTGATTTATATATTTTTATTTTAGGATATTTCATTGTTTTATTTACATTGTGATAGCTTTTTAAATTGATTACAGACTCTCTTTTATGCTTTAGGCTAGTTTAAGAAGCATATGGATTACTTCCTTCTGGCAGTTAAATACATGGGTAGGCAAAAGTAGGTGTACAGTTGTGATACAAATAAATAATACAATAATTAATAAATAATATACAAAAATTAACTCTGTTTCATGTACTCATAACTATAAACCTACTTTTGCCCTCCCATGTATATATAAAGGTTCTTTACTATAGATGCCTCTGAAATAAACACTGAATGTGTGCTACATTATTGGAAAACTTTTAATATAGTCTAGACTTTTAGGTGTGATATTTATTGGTGTTTCTTTTTCCCCTACTAGTTGTTTTCTTCCTGTCCCCATGCCTTCTTGGCGAATTTCATCACATTGATTTTACGGAGCACATGTGCTCTGTTGGTCAAGACATATACCCTGACATTCTAGAGAATAAATAAGCTTTAATTATGGTGAAGATGATTTTGGAGGAACTTTAAACCAAGAGTATACCAGTAAATGTTTAGAATCTATTTTTAAATAATGTAACTTGAATATAAATGTAAAGCTGGGTCCCTGGATTTACATGTCCTTAAACTAGAAATGAAAAAAAAAAATATCCATGTGTAAACAATGCCAATTCTATTACCTTATCATGTAAAAATAGGAGTGACCTCTGAAAGCCAGAATTAGCCCCCAGATTTATTTATTTTATGTGGTTTTGTTGGTCCGTGCTATTTTAACATCTTCTTTAAAGCGATGGTGTAGTTGTCTCTGGTGAACTTTATTAAGGGCAGTCTAATGTCTGAGCTAAAGAAAAAGTTGAACCCACTCAAATTTTTCCTTAAAATAGTAAGCTTCATTTCTTCACCTAGAGTCCTCTGTTAGAGGGAGCAATAGAGGACTCTGTCTTCAAAGCCTTTACCCACTACGCTGATTGCAACCTGATTGGCAGCTAGAGGGAAATAAGAAGCAAGTTAGGTAGAGCGTGCTCATGGCCCGCTCTAGTGGCGACATTTCCGTCCTGGCATCTAGAAGACTGTGTCTCTTGTGCCCTTCTCCAACTTCTGTGAAGGCACCCAAGGAACTGGAACAATTTCTACAGGAAACAGAGTGGAAAACTCTAGGCAGCTAGACCGGAGGAACGCCTAAGGATTCCTTAAAGCCAATGCTGCATAGCCACCGAGTACTGGGAAACCATGAAAGGAGAAAGCCGGGTGTGCAGCAAACACACATTAGTAGGTAATGTAGATTTTGGGCCAAGGGATTCTAGTTAACTATTAATTTTATTTTATTCAAAACTGTTTGAATTTGTTTACATTTGTACCTGATGTCCTCCTCTATCACTACTGCACAATTTAAACTGTATTTACTTTACACAGTGAATGCTAAAGAATTTTTTATTTGAAATGAACATGTTGAGAAAATTTCCCAGGGAATGTATCTGGTGATAATGATTGCTTAAAAATTAGTCTTTCTACCTACGATTACCTGAGAATAATAAAATACTGATAATAAAGTTAATCTTTTAAAATGTGTCACCTGGTGTTGTCAAAGCAAACAACATTGACATAATGCTTAATACTTATTCTAATTGCTGTTTACCTAAAACTGTCAAACAAGACTAGCTCCATTTCAACATCACTTTCTAGTATGTTGCATTGTTTAATGTTCACATTTAAGTAGTTTATTTACTTTCTACAGTGAATCTGTCAGCATCTTTTCTTCCAGTATCTAAATTTCAAACTTGAATTTGTCCTTGAGTCTTCTCTCTCAGCCAACCCTCAGTTCCCAATCACGACAAGATTGACAATACCACTCTCCCCTGTTAGTGCCACTGGAGATAATTCTAGAATAAATTCTCATCAGGGATCATTTATATTAATGTCAAAATGTTCTAATTCCTTTTTTGTGCTTTTAGTTGTATATTCCTCAAATCCAACTATCACACTTACTGTTCATGTGCTATTTGTTTAGTCATTTTGCAATTCAAGACATAAATACCTTTTAATTCATAGTTCCTGGATATCGAATTCATTTATCCATGGAAATGAAGTTTATCTAAATTTTTTCACATCCTAACAGTGTTAAATTCAAGTTTATTTACAGTGATAGATATGGTTTATGTTTGTTTTTCAGTTCTGTTAGTTTTCATTTTATTTTCAATTTGTGCTGTTCTTTCAAAGCTTTGAACACTTTGATAAAACTTTAGTTTGCTTTGAAAAGTTAGATTATTACACATTCTCTTGTTTTGTTGCTAAATTTTAATGGTGTCCTCATTTCCTTTTGAACCATTATTTATTTTAGTTTCATCATTTTTCATCTCATAATTTGTATGGGATGTGAATGAAAAAGGATCTATGATAAATCTGACCAGTGACATTGGTAAATAAGATTATATCGGTTTCAAGTGTACAATTCTAAGAGACATCATCTGGAGTGAGAAACATACATTGTCTGACTCTATGCCTGCTCCTGGATTCACCGTAGTGTGCATTGATACATGTTTATTGAATGACTTAATGCATGAATGACTTAATTAATGCATGAATATTTAATAAAATAAATTGAGGGAATTAAAGTTCTTTTGAAGATAGGTTTGACAGTTGTTTGAAATAGACACACCTACATGGCCTCTGAAGTGGGACATTGGACCTTCAGAAGAAAACCTTGTTTGTTATTCATTTTTTGGTTGAAATAGTATAAGATACAGGTTCCATCTGATGCAACTTTGAAAATTATATCTTAACTAGAGGTCCAGTGCACAGATTCATGCACCAGTGGAGTCCCTCGGCCTGGCCTGTGCCCTCTCCCAATCCAGGACCCCTTGGGGGATGTCAGACTGCAGGTTTTGGCCCGATCCCCGCAGGCCAGGCAAAGGGACTCCACCCATGCATGAATCCATGCATCAGATCTCTAGTATTCATATAAGATCTTTGTTTAATCTCTTCCTGGCCTTCCCCCTCCCCCTTTTCTTCTGAGACTCATCAATCTGTTCCATGTTTCCATGCCTGTGCATTGAGCATCTGCCCCCTGGTGGTCAGTGCACATCATAGCTACTGGTCAAATGGTTGAACAGTCACTTAGGCTTTTATATATAGACTAGAGGCCCAGTGCACGAAATTCGTGCACAGGAGGGTGTGTTCCTCAGCCCAGCCTGCACCCTTTCCAATCCAGGACTGCTGGCTCCCAACTGCTTGCCTGCCTGCCTTCCTGATTGCCCTGAACTGCTTCTGCCTGCCAGCCTGATCACCCCCTAACCACGCCCCTGCCAGCCTGATTGATGCCTAACTGCTCCCCTGTCAGCCTGATTGCCCCTAACTGCCCTCCCCTGCTGGGCTGGTCCCCCCCAAGTACCCTCCCCTGCAGGCTTGATCACCCCCAACTGCCCTCCCTTGCAGGGCTGTTCCCTCCCAACTGCCCTCCCTGCTGGCCTGATCGCCCACAACTGCCCTCCCTTGCAGGTCTGATCCCTCCCAACTGCCCTCCCCTGCTGGCCATCTTGTGGCAGCCATCTTTGACCACATGGGGGCAGCCATCTTGTGTGTTGGAGTGACGGTCAATTTGCATATTACTCTTTTATTAGATAGGATTGCTATTTAAAATGCACATTCTTGATATTTCTTACTAAATACTTGTAGGCAGTGGTCAGCAAACTGCGGCTTGCGAGCCACATGTGGCTCTTTGGCCCCTTGAGTGTGGCTCTTCCACAAAATACCACGGCCTGGGTGAGTCTATTTTGAAGAAGTGGCATTAGAAGTTTAAGTTTACTGTTGATATTTGGCTCTGTTGACTAATGAGTTTGCCGACCACTGCTTGTAGGCAAAGAAAAAAATAATTTCATTATATCCTTCAGATTTCTCTCTGGTGTCCTATAACAAAAGACAGATTGACATGCATTCCTCAGGTATAAATGGGAGGCACCCAGAGAAAAATGAGTGACTCAAAGCAACAGCTTAGACCTCTGGTTGATAGAGCATCTATAACAAAAAACAGTACATTTTGGAGAAATGACATGACAAAGGAAAGTAGTTTTAGGCTTCCAAGTTTGGCAAACTGTGGGAAGGTAAATATGTGGGGGGAACTAGTGGTAGAAAAAAGCTAGTTAGGGCTGTTATGTAGATTCTTCTAGTGCCTCTCCAGGCTGATAGAGTCTAAAGTTGTCTCCAGAGATTAACTTTTGTTTTTTCTGGTTGGGGGGGAGGGGAGGGACAACTTTGTATATTTATTTCCTGCTTGTAGGCAAATGGTGGGAAGACAAGAACTTGTCCTGTATCTGCTTCTTCTCAATAGTCTGCTGCTCAAAAGAATCCCATAGTGGCTTATTTTTTTTTTTTTTTAAATATATTTTATTGATTTTTAACAGAGAGGAAGAGAGAGGGATAGAGAGTTAGAAACATCGATGAGAGAGAGACATCGATCAGCTGCCTCCTGCACGCCCCCTACTGGGGATGTGCCCGCAACCCAGGTACATGCCCTTGACCGGAATCGAACCTGGGACCCTTGAGTCTGCAGGCCGACGCTCTATCCACTGAGCCAAACCGGTTTCGGCCATAGTGGCTTATTTTGAAGTGACATATTTTGCCCTTTCATGCTGAAACATGAATTTCAAAGAAAAAATAGAAAAGAAACACTAAAAATACATTCCAATTTTTTTCTATTTGAGAATTAACTATTAATGTGATTAGAATAATGTCATTTAAAATTTATAACATACATGATTCTGAGTTTATTAATGTAAAATAAAATATCAAACTAAGTCAAACTAGATTATGAGCTAAAAAAGATATCTAATTGAATATTTTTAACATTTTTGATTATTTAACATATACCAATTTATTCAAAGTTATTATATAATTACATTTATAGTGCATTTTAATAAATCAAAGCATTTGAGTGCTTTTAATTGAACTTTTATAAAGGAAAACCTGATGCTTCATGTGATATAATCCCAAATACAAAGCAATTGCATGCTTTATACGTATATTTGAATGCTAATTTCTTATTTCTAATGCCAGTGGCTGGTTTAAAGTTTTATTTTTAAAACTTCATAGTTGATATTTTCTCCATATTTGTAGAGTATCTCAAATTGTAGTTTATTTAATTATGGAGTTAGAATGATTCTTGATGTATTTATGACTCCAGTCAACTTAAATTTTATCTGCTTTTCTGGAATAAAGTCATTTAGCTACAAAAGAGTCAAGCAATTTGAAGATTATCAAACAGTATGTGTTCTTTTAGTAATATAGCTTTAAGTGTTCCTATTGTGGAGGGGAGGGCATCCTTAAAAGCAGTAAGCTATTAAACAAAATACATAAAGTGCTATGAAAGTACAAAGCCCTTATGATTCCTTCATTTGTATTCATTTAATATTTTTATTATACTCAGTAGGTATAATTTAATTTTAGGAAGGAAGTGTTCAAAAATTGCTTCAGATCATGTTCTTATCAGTTTTGTGATTTCTGAACATCCTTTAAGATTGATATGCAGTGTATTTCCCAACATTTCATGTTAAATAAGTATTCAAAAATAGAAATAAAAGGTCCAGGGATTTGACATACCTCTTTTAGACAAATAATTTACATAAGCAAATCATAATCTTTAAAAAATAGGTTATAATTAAAATTAATAAAATGTCTTTTTATGTTGAAAGTCTTAGAACTTTCTGAAAATAAGAATTTTATGTTATAAATGAGAGGGAGAAGTTAAAAAATGAGATTGTGTCTGGTATATTCACGTTATTTGCAGTCTTTTTCTGTTTAAGTTCATCAGTTAGGATTCTTTAATTTATGTGGTAATGAAATGTAGAGCGCCGTCTGGGAAGGCACATGGATACTTTTTTAATTCTTATTCAGCTGAGCCCAAGGGCACTGGCAGAATCCTGTTATCAGTACTGATTCCACATACTTGGAATGAGGAACAAAAAGGACCTTGAACCACCCAAAATAAGGAGCTTACTCAGATCCTGATGAATAGGATTTGGGCACACCCGAAACTCCTTTTGATCATAAAATCCCTTTTGGAAACCAATAAATATGCTGTGTTGTCTGAGGTGAGTGTGACTGTCTCTCTATCAGAGGACAGGAAGCCACCTGGCACCCAGCTTGAATCTATTTCTGTCTCTTGTCTCTTTCTTTCTCTAATTTCTTAACCCCCAGCTCCTCCCCTCAGGAACCTGTCTTTCTCCCTTTCCATGCGGGACGCGGAAAAGGAAGAAACACCGCACCACAATGAAAAAATGAAGGCTTTTTCCCTAGTCTGCCATCTATCCATTGAAAGCCATCAGGAGGTGCTGTTCCACTCCATCCTCAGTCTGGGGAATAGTGTGGTGAAGTGTACATGATGTTTTTTTTTTAAGTGTCAACCTAGAAGTGACACAGGCCTCTCTTGCTCATGTTTCATTTCCCAAGATGAGTCACATGGACACATTCAACTTCAAATGCAATGAAAGTGCAATGGCATGGCAGGACAGATGTGAAATACTTGTGAGAGAACATGCATCTTCTATTGAATATGAAACTGTAGAACAATATGAAAGAATAAATATCAGTGATATGTGATCAATGAAGAATGTTTTAAAAGATGGTAAACACAGGGTAGAATCTCAATATCTTAAAGATAGCTTCAAAATATGTAAAATTTTATCAGAATAAATTTTTTTACAGATCACCCACCCACCTCAAGTGTGGCAACCATCATCTTATTCTCTGTATCTATGGATCTGTTTCTGTTTTGTTTTGTTTATTCATTTCTTCTTTGATTTTTTAAAAGTATATTTTTATTGATTTCAGAGAAAGGAAGGTAGAGGGAGAGAGATAGAAACATCAATGATGAGAGAGGATCATCTATCGGCTGCCTCCTACATGCCCCCATTGGGGATTGAGCCCAAAACCTGGGCATGTGCCCTGACCAGAAATCAAACTGTGATCTTCTGGTTCATAGGTCTACGCTCAACCATTGAACCACATCGGCCGGGCTCATCTTTGTTATTATTTTATTTTATACTCCACATATAAGGGAAATCTTGTGGTGTCCTCCTTAGCCTGATTTGTTTCACTTAGCATAATACCATATAGATTCAACCATGTTGTCGCAAATAGCAAGATTTCGTTCTTTTTTTATTGCTGAATAACAGTGAAACTTTATCTTAAGTACATGGTTTGGATTAAGCTGCTAGTTTTTATTTTCCTATTATTATGCAATCCCCTATTAATACAATTGTCATATGAAAATAGTTTTAGCAGAGTTAAACATAACCTCTGTGAATTGATACATAGCTAAGTTATCATTTGCACATGTGCTCTTTGCTCAGACCTAAAAGGAAGATTTGGGTTTCTAGGCTTAACATTAAAAGATATAGTTACATGGAATCTAGTATTCTTAATTGCAGATTGTTGGAGCCAGCAAAATAGCATAATCTCTCTAGACAATAACAGATGCTTGCTACCTCTTGCATTTCCAACACTCTGATTCAAGCACTTTAAAAAACATCACAGCCTGTGGCCTCAGAGGGTAGCATCAAGCAATCAGGCCACAATGAAGCCAGATGTATTTTGACTTTTGAATAGACTCTATAATTAAGTCTGAAATGAATTATTGCAAGAACTGTTTTCTCCCACATCAAATAAATAAAAAACTCCCAGTATTTTAGTGAATCTCATTTTTACTTCTTTAACATTTTTAGCATTAACAGATAATACATCTGATTAGTTTTTAACGTATTCAGTTATCTTTTTAATACTTAATTTAATAAAACTAATTTTAAGTGACATCTTATATAGGTACTAGAGGCCTGGTGCACAAAATTTCATGCATGGGTAGGGTCCCTAGGCCTGACTGGCAGTGAGGGCTGATCAGGGCCTTCTGGCTGCTGGCCGGGGCCTCCCTTCCCCAGCTGCCAGCTGCCAGCGGGGGCCTTTATTCGTTCTGTGCCGCCCGCTGGTGGTCAAGACATCATAGTGAGTGACTGGTCTCCTGGTCAAACTCCTGTGGGGATAATTTGCACTATATATATATATATATATATATATATATATATATATATATATATATGGAAATTTCTCTAGTTGGACATATAAACATAATTTTTGAATATTTAAACCATAGATTTATAAAGATTTTATTTCTATTTTAAACTTTTTAAAAACACAGATGCATAAACAGTTCAACATAAAGTGCTTTCTTAAATTAGAGTTCCTGAATGAAAATGACAAAGGAATGCAGATCTGAAATTTATTTGAGTACTTGAAATTTGCCTTTAAATAAATTAAGTCATGAATGTTTACAGACCTCAACAATTTTCACCTTGAATATTATTTTTGCCTGAAAACTCTAAATAAATAGGTTTCTCTGTTTTAGAAATATATGTGGTCTGTATTGATTTGGCTGGGGTAAATTGTTATTTTCCCAAAAAGTAAACTTTTCTTGAATCTCACTGTGTAGAATTTTGAGCACAGTTGTTCATGCTGGGTTTTCTAAGCTGAAAGATGTCACTGCCGGGTCTTAAATACATGGGGCAGAGTGCCAGTGAGAACAACTTGCCCGTTATCTTTCAAGCCAGGCTAAGCATGGGGCAGTACCCAGAATCCACGAAGAATATTCTGAAGGTCAGAACATCAGCTAACTGCAAAGAGTTCAAAATGAACCTTTAAAGAGTAAATACTTTTACTGATGTTGTGCGTAAAAGGAACCAGGATTTCTTGGCTATAAGAAACTAAAAAGAATATTGATGGTTTGGTTAGAAGTTACACACTTTAGGTAGTATTATGTATGGCTCAATAATAATAATATCAATTAAAGAGATATGATAAATTTCTGCTTTAGAATGGTTGGATAATTTTTTAGATATTTAAAACCTAGAAAATATTTTTAGCTAAAAATGCATAGTAAATGGATCTTAGCATTTTGAAAAATGAGAGATTAATTATTTATCTAGCATGATAAGCAATAAAGAACAGGTGTGCTGTGATTCAAAATAAGATTTATGTCATTCTGTAGGAAAAGGGAATTTAATTTCCTGTCTCTAGAAGGGGACAAATATATAGTCATCACTTTTTTTTTTTTTTCTGCAACATGAACAAGGAATAATGACAGATATTTTTAAGCTATACATTTAAAGTGAAAGTAATAGACATGATTAAAGCGTTTCTTTTTGAGTAGGTGTTTCTAAACTCGGTAGCAGCAAACAAGACAAGGAAATAATAGAGGAAATAACACAGTTAAATGGAAGGAAAACAGAACCAACTGGAAAGTTATCTACATATAGCACACTTTGGGATTTTCTTGTCTTTAGTTTGCACTGGTTTTGAGTAACATCTTTATATTAAATTGAGGACTTGGTACAGTTTTTTTTTTTTTTTCAATTTCTTCTTTTACAAGTCTTCTAACTGCTATTACATTTTTATAATTAATAACTACTATTGTAACTAAATCTTTATTGTTGAAAGTATTACATATGTCCCCTTTTTTTTCTTTTATATTGCCTATTTATCATTTGATCTATTCTTATTCCCCATGGGGACCAAGTTATAATAAAATGTTATCCATTAGGTTTGCTGACATGTCCCTAAATTTGACCTAGAGCATAGACCATTCATATTACATATTTGAAGAAATATATAGGGTAGAATAACATCAGAATAGTGAAATTGGGAGATTCCCTTAATTTAAACTGGGAATATAGGTGTTTTTTTTTTTTTTTTCTTATTTAGCTTTCTGGCAGTTATTAAAATTAAAAAGTAACTTTATCATGAGATATGGGAATTGTTGAAAATCAATAGATAGTAGAAAATTGTTAAATGATGTTTTTAATGTTTAAATATACTTCAAATGTTATTTTTATTATTTTTTTTTTTTCATTAAGAAAAGGCATTCTTGTGTTTAGAGAAGGTGTTAAACTAATTCTATTCTTGGAGAGGTCATTAGGTAATTTCTCTGCAAACTTCATGTTAATTAATAATGGCTTCTAAGTAATATATCACATTTTGTCATACCATGCAGTAAACAAGATATGTACATTAAGTGACTAAATTACTCACATCTTGTAAATGGGAAAATAGCCTGGCTTCTAATTTTAGACTAAATTTTATACTTAGAATTTTAAAGAAAATTTTAAACAACATTAAAAATTTGTCCCAATAAAAATTTCTATGTCAGAGAACTGTATCTGAATCATAAGAAAAAAATAAAAAATTGCTGCAACAGGCCTTTTTTCTGTAAACAGGCTTGAATGGCCTTAAAATCACATTTTTCAGGTCTCATTAGTATTACTTTCAATTCAAAAATAACATCTGTATTTAAAACGTCACTGGGACAAGATTTATAAGCTAGTATCAATTAGCTTTCTATTAAACGTTTACATACATTTTCAAAGCAGTAGGTAGGTGTTCTAACAGGAGCAAACTGAACTGTCTGGGAACACAAAAGAAAGCACCATTTTTGTAAGACTCAAGTAATGAAGGAGAAATAATGTAATTTTATTGATTTCTAGATTATTTTAACTTTAAAAAAAGTATCTATGGATTTTAGAGAGAGAGAGGAAAGGGGAGGGAAGGAGAGACACATTGATTTGTTGTTCCACTTATCTATGCATTCATTGGTTGATTCTTGTATGTGCCCTGACCAGGGATCTAACCCACAACCTTGACATATCTGGATGATGCTATAACCAACTGAGAGCTACCCAGCTAGGGCTTTAATTAGTTTAACTTTTAAAAAAATTACTTACATTATCCAAATTAATTTGACCACATTATTTTTGGTAAATTTGTAAGATTTTACATTCCAATAATCTTTAAGAAATTTTTAAATATAGCTCTTAATTCTTATAAATTTGACTTCCAATTATGTTAATGAACTAGAGGCCCAGTGCATGAAATTTGTGCATGGGGGGGCGGGAGCCTCAGACTGGCCTGCACCCTCTTGCAATCTGGGGCCCGTCAGGGGATGTCCGACTGCCGGTTTAGGCCCTATCCTAAACCAGCAGTAGGACTTCCCTCTCGCAATCCAGGACTGCTGACTCCTACATGCTCATCTGCCTGCCTTTCTATTGCACCTAACCATTCTGCCTGCCTGCCTGATCACCCTTAACTGCTTGCTTGCCTGCCCGACTGCCCCAACTGCTTCTGCCTCAGCCCCGCCACTGTGGCTTCATCAGGAAGGACGTCAGGAAGGTTGTTTGGCTATCCGGTCTAATTAGCATATTACGCTTTTATTATTATAGATAATACTGAACTTTGTGAATTAATACACATAAGGAAATTTTTTCAATGATGCACTGATGAATTCTCCGTAAGCCCTTAATTTACTAAATGATCTTGAAGGTCTTTTCAGGAACTAATATTATATGTTATAGACCTTCTATGAAATGAAAACATTTTTGTTTTTATGGTCTTAGTGTCTCACAATTGTTACCATCCTTTCTCTTTATTTGTTTCAATCCCAAATGAAATAGAGTGCTATATATTGTATATGTGGATGGAGGCACATTTGCAGGGGTGGGGAGTTGTTAACCCATATAAAACTATAATAAATTCTTATATCGCTATCAAATACCTGACTTAAAATATACTTTGTTTTAACTTAATATTTTTGTATTAAAATAGTGCAAATATATGGTTTGAAAAGTCAAAGAGTACTATAAGTCTATACAAAATAGAGGCCCAGTGCATGAAATTCATGCACGGTGGTAGGGGGGTATCCCTCAGCCCAGCCTGCACCCTCAACAATCTGGGACCGCTTGAGGGAAGTCCAACCGCCTGTTTAGGCCGGAACCCACCGGGATCGGGCCTAAACGGACAGTTGGACATGCCTCTCACAATCCAGGACTGCTGGCTCCCAACTGCTCGCCTGCCTGCCTTCCTGATTGCCCCTCACCGCTTCTGCCTGCCAGCCTGATCACCCCCTAACCACTCCCCTGCCAGCCTGTTCAACGCCTAACAGCTTACCGGCCAGCCCAATTGCCCCTAACTGCCCTCCCCTGCTGGCCTGGTCACCCCAAACTGCCTTCCCCTGCAGGCCTGACCCCCCCAACTGCCCTCCCCTGCAGGCGTGGTCCACCCCAACTGCCCTCCCCTGCAGGCCTAGGTCGCCCCCCAACTGGCGTCCCCTGCAGGCTTGGGCCCCACACAACTGCCCTTCCCTGCAAGCCTGGTCTCCCCCAACTGCCCTCCTCTACTGGCCTGGTCCCCCCAACTTCCTTCCTCTGCTGGCCCGGTCACCCCTAACTGCCCTCACCGATGGCCTGATTGCCCACAACTGCCCTCACCTGCACAACTGGTCACCCACAAATGCTCTCCTCTACTGGCCTGGTCACCCCCAACTGCCCTCCCCTGCAAACTTGGGTCCCGCACAACTGTCCTCCCCTGCAGGCCTGGGTCCCCCCAAACTGCCCTCCCCTGCAGGCCTGGTCAACCCTAAATGCCCACCCCTGCTGGCTTGGTCACCCCTAACTGCCCTCCCCTGCAGACCAGGTTCCCCCCAACAGCCCTCCCATGCTGGCCTGATTGCCCACAACTGTCTTCCACTGCAGGCCTGGTCTCCCCCATTACCCTCCCCTTCAGGCCTGGGTCCTCCCAAATGCCCTCCCCTGCAGACCTGGTCACGCCCAAATGCACTCCTCTGCAGGCCTGGTCCCCCCCAACTGCCCTCCCCTTCAGGCCTGGGTCGCCCCAAATGCCCTCCCCTGCAGACCTGGTCACGCCCAAATGCCCTCCCTGCTGGACTGATTGCCCACCATTGTCCTCCACTGCAGGACTGGTCTCCCCCATTACCCTCCCCTGCAGGCCTGGTTCCCCTTACTGCTCTCTCCTGCAAGCCTGGCCCCTCCAACTGCCCTCCCCTCCAGTCCTGTTTTCCCCAACTGCCCTCCCCTGTAGTCCCGGTCCCCTCCAACTGCCCTCCCCTGCAGACCTGGTCACCCCCAAATGCCCTCGTCTGCAGGCCCGGTCACCCACCAACTGCCCTCCCTGCTGTCCTGGTCCCCCCCAACTGCCCTCCCCGGCAGGCCTGGTCACCCCCAAATGCCCTCCTCTGCTAGCCTGGTCACCCTTAACTGCCCTTCCTGCTGGCCTGATTGCTCACAACTGCTCTCACCTGCAGACCTGGTCACCACAAATCCCCTCCTCTGCCGGCCCGGTCACCCCCAACTGCCCACCTTTCTGGCCTGGTCCCCCCAACTATCCTCCCCTGCAGGCCTGGTCCCCCTAAACTGTGCTTCCCTGCAGGCCTGGTCCCCTCCAACTGCCCTCGTCTGCTGGCCCGGTCACCCTTAACTGCCCTCCCTGCTGGCCTGATAGCCCACAACTGCCCTTGCCTGCAGAGCTGGTCACCCCCAACTGCCCTCCCCTGCTGGCCTATTCACCCCTAACTGCCCTCCCCTCCAGGCCTGGTCCCCCCCAACTGCCCTCCTGCTGTCCTGGTTCACCCCAACTGCCCTCCCCTGCTGGCCTGGTCTCCCCAACTTCCCTCTTCTGCTGGCCCTGTCACCCCTAACTGCCCTCCCTGATGGCCTGATTGCCCACAACTGCCCTCACCTGCAGACCTGGTCACCCCCAAATGCCCTCCTCTGCAGGCCTGGTCCCCCCCAACTGTCCTCTCCTGCAGGCCAGTTCCCCCTAAACTGCCCTCCCCTGCAGGCCTGGTCCCCCCCTCAACTGCCCTTTCCTGAAGGCCTGGTCGCCCCCTACTGCTCTCCCCTGCAAGCCTGCCCCCCCCCAACTGCCCTCCCCTCCAGTCCTGTTCCCTCCAACTGTCCTCCCCTGTAGGCCTGGTCCCCCCAAACTGCCTTCCCCTGCAGGCCTTGTCCCCCCAACTGTCCTCCCCTGCATGCCTGGTCCTTCTAAACTGCCCTCCCCTGCAGGCTTGGTCCCCTCCAAATGCCCTCCCCTGCTGTCCTGGTCCCCCTCAACTGCTCTACCCTGCAGGCCTGGTCCCCCCCCAACTTCCCTCCTGTTGTCCTGGTCCCCCTCAACTGCCCTCCCCTGCTGGCCTGGTCTCCCCCAAATGCCCTCCTCTGCTGCCCTGGTCACCCCTAACTGCCCTCCTTGCTGGCCTGATTGCCCACAACTGTACTCCACTGCAGGCCTGGTCCCCCCCATTACCCTCCCCTGCAGGCCTGGTTCCCCCCAACTGTCCTCCACTGCAGGCCTGGTCCCACCCCCAACTGCCCTCCCCTGCAGGCCTGGTCACCCCCAAATGCCCTCCTCTGTGGGTCCGGTCACCCCCCAGCTGCCCTCCCTGCTGTCCTGGTCCCCTCCAACTGCCCTCCCCTGCAGGCCTGGGTCCCCCCAAACTGCCCTCCCCTGCTGGCCTGGTCTCCCCCAACTTCCCTCCTCTGCTTGCCCGGTCACCCCTAATTGCCCTTCCTGCTGGCCTGATTGCCCACAACTGCCCTCGCCTGCAGACCTGGTCACCCCCAAATGCCCTCATCTGCTGGCCTGGTCACCCCCAACTGCCCTCCCTGCTGGCCTGGTCCCCTCCCAACTGCCCTCATCTGTAGGCCTGGTTCCTCCCAACTGCCCACAACTGCCCTCCCCTGCCAGCCATCTTGTGGCTGGCAGGTTGTGTTCATCTTGTGGCAGCCATCTTTGACCACATGGAGCGGCCATCTTGTGTCTTGGAGTGACAGTCAATTTGCATATTGCTCTTTTGTTAGATAGGATAATAGGAGCTTTTGATCCCATATTCCTCTCCCTTTCCTAAAGTCCTCTTCCAGCTCTTTAGATTGTTTCTTTTGGAATTTATTTCATATTAGAGGCCCAATGCACAAATTCATGCATGGGTGGGGTCCTTATACCTGGCCAATCAGGGCTGGCTGGCTAGGGGGAAGGACCATGGGAGGTTGGCTGTGGGAGCACACTGACCACCAGGGTAAAGCTCCTGCATTGAGTGTCTTCCCCCTGGTGGTCAGGGTGCATCACAGCTACCAGCCAGTCATCCAGTTGTAATGGTTGCTTAAGCATTTATATATACTAGTGGACCGATGCACGAAATTTGTGCACAGAGGGTGTCCCTCAGCCCGGCCTGCACCCTCTCCAATCTGGGACCCCTCGGGGATGTCCGACTGCTGTTTTAGGCCCGATCCTAAACCAACAGTTGGACATCCCTCTTGTAATCTGGGACCACTGGCTCCTAACTGCTCGCCTACCTACTGATCACCCCTAACCACTCTGCCTGCTGGCCTGCTCACCCCCAACTTCCCCCCCACTACTGGCCTGCTTGCCCCCTACTGCCCCCCCCTGCCAGCCTGATCACCCCCAACTGCCCCCCTGCTGGCCTGCTCTCCCCCTACTGCCCCCCCCTGCTGGCCTGAACACCTCCAACTGCCCCCCACTGCTGGCCTAATTGCCTCCAACTGCCCCCCCCCGCCAGCCTGCTTGCCCCCAACTGGCCCCCCTGCCAGCCTGATCACCCCCAACTGCCTTCCCCTCCTGGCCTGATCACCCCTAACCACCTCTGCCTAGGCCCCGCCACCATGACTTTGTCCGGAAGGATGTCCGGAAGGTCTCCTGTTCTAATTAGCATATTACCCTTTTATTAGTATTAGTATAGATAGATAATATACATATTTGCAAAAATTACATGGCTAGTCATGCTTTTATCTTTCCATTTTAGACAATATTTACCAAATTTCTATTATTACAAATAAGAGCATCACTTTCTTACTATTGAAGTTTATTTTTCCTATTTTAACGTGCAGTTTATGCTAAACTTTGAGAAGTCATCATTAGCAAAATTCTGTGTAATTAAACCAAACTACAAGACAACATTAGGCTCAATATGTCTTTTCCCAGAATACTATAATACTGTAATATGCTGGTGGGTTAACCAATCAACTCTAGCATAAAGAAAGGGTAAGAACCCTGGCTGGGTGGCTCATTTGGTTGGAGCATTGCCCCATACACCAAAAGGTTGTGGATTTGATCCAGGGGTGGGCAAACTTTTTGACTCGAGGGCCACAATGGGTTCTTAAACTGGACCGGAGGGCCGGAACAAAAGCATGGATGGAGTGTTTGTGTGAACTAATATAAATTCAAAGTAAAGGAGCGGAGGGGAGAGCAAGAGAACCCTCCACTCTTTTGGCTCCGCGGGCTGGATAGAACAGCCGAACAGGCCGGATCCGGCCCCGCGGGCCGTAGTTTGCCCACGGCTGGTTTGATCCCTGGTTGGGGCATGTAGGGGAGGCAATAGATAGATGTTTCTCACATCAACGTTTCTCTCTCTCTCCCTTCCTATCTCTAAACATAGCCTCTGTTGAGGATTAAAAAAATAAAGTTAAGACAAAAGTATTAAAATTGGCTATAGCTTCAACGTGGATATAAAACTCATGATATCCTGTTGTAACAGCTGCACAAAATGTGACCACCAAACAAGAACAGGGAAAGTCTACTTTACGGGTATAATTGTATTCTAGTATTCCGTGTAGTGGAATTGCAGTATCAATGAACATGAATTTAAGGATTATAGCACCATAACCATTATCATAAGCCTGTTCTGAAAAAATAGTTATTAAATACAGGGGTAGATAGGCGTTTTCTTTGTTTTAAGAGATCAGTTCACTGCTAAAAAGAAGCTGGGTACTGACCTCAATTTACTGATCATTACTATTATTAAGAAAATGTTATTTATAAATACTCTTTTAAGGCTCTACAGTCTGTTTTCTATGCTGTTGCTCACTATATAAGGGAAGCATGATGTTACTTTTTTGGTATAGCTATTCACTGAAATTTTGTCTCAAATTATCTATGTATGAATAACAGTCCTTCCCACCATGAGCACACGTGTAGATAATGCTTTAATTGTTGGACATCGTGGAGCATGTCACTGATAGTATGTCCCTAAGTTCATGGTTAGCTCCAGAAGTCACTCTCAAAAGAGTTATTCTGGCTTTTCCTTGATTGATGCCCAGTTGTATTCTTCCTGCTTTTTCTTTCCTGTTTCCCAACTTGGAGCTTTTCAGCCCTACAACAGTGTTGAAAAAATTGCTTGATGTGACCTATGAAACCCCCCCACTGCTCCTTCCTTGAGTTCTACTTAGATGACCTGGCTTGGTTTTGCTACACAGTCATTGTTCATGCATCAATACCTCATTAGTTCTCCTAAATTTACTGTTTCAAAGTGCTTGTAAGAAAACTGCTCTAGAAGCAAAATGTTAACTCCATTTTTCTATGTGATTCAGGGTTGTTGGTGGTACATTATCACCATAATCTGACCAGCTTCCAAACAAGTTTTGAACAAATATTTGCTCAAACAGATTCAAATTGTTATAGACACATTTTCTCTGTTAAGTAAAGTTAAATTGTGTATAGATATGCTATTAATGGGTTTAAAAATAATGTGTTACTGAATCAATATATTGAAAACACATTTAAATTTTCTGACTAAAGATAGTACTTAACAATGATGTCTGCTGCTAGGAAAGGAAGATTGAATTTTAAGTGAAAGTTTTCATAGGCCCTTCCAAAATAATTGAGGTTATATACAAATATATAGGAAAGCATTGATGTTCTCCATGGTATAAATGACTATGAATAGTCAGTGTACAGAGGCTTTCTGGGAAGTTGCTATGTGAAGGTTTCAGTATTTGAGTAGCTGTGAGGAAAATGTATGAAAATGCGGATTGTGGTTGTGGTTTAATTTAATACCATCTTCTGGCTGACAAATTTAATCAGCTTTTCATCTCACAGAATTATTCTGGCTTATGTTCTATGAAATAGCCACTACTATAAAGAGTAGAATTTGTACTAAAACCTTCCCCCCCCCACACACACACAAAACTTTGAGAAGGATGAGACATTTATTTTATATATATATATTAGTAACTGCTTATGTTTCATAATCTAATGGAAATCTATGTAATTTTATCTGTTTTTAGTCATGCAACAGAATAAAAGCAGAGCAATAATTTTCTTTATTGCTATTATAATAAAAGCCTAAGCGACCATCACAACTGAATGGACTACTGAACAGGCTGTGTGGGGCGACTAGGCCGGCAGGGGGGTTAGTGAGGGACGACCAAATGACTAAGCAGCAGGCTACGTGGGGCAACTAGGCCCACAGGGGAGTTAGTGAGGGGCAACCAAACGACTGAGCAGCAGGCTGTGTGGGGCAACCAGGCTGGCAGGGGGGTTAGTGAGGGATAATGAAACGACTAAGCAGCAGGCTGCGTGGGATGACCAGGCCCATAGGGGGGGCAGTAAGGTGTGACCAGGCCGGTGGCAGGGGGCAGTTAGGGGCGACCAAGTGGGCAGTTGGGGCAGTTGGGGGTGACCAGGCCAGCAGGGCAGGTGAGGGCAGTTAGGGGCGATCAGGTAGGCAGGCAGGTGAGCAGTTAGGAGCCAGTGGTCTCGAATTGTGAGAGGGATGTCTGGCAGTCAAACATCCCCCAAGGAGTCCCGGATTGGAGTGGGTGCAGGCTGGACTGAGGGGACAGCCCACCACCCCCCAGTGCACGAATTTCGTGCACTGTGCCTCTAGTCTATAATAATTAAAGGCTAATATGCTAATTAGACCAGACATCCTTCCAGACAAAGCCAGGGCCAGAGGGAAGCCAGACCAGGTCCCAGGTGCCTGCTGACAGCCGTAGGGAAGCAAGTCAGGGTCCTGGGTGCCAGAAGGAAGCTGGTGCCGGCAGTCAGGGGAAAGAATGACTACTCTTGCAAGAATTTCGTGCATCAGGCCTCTAGTGTAATGATAATGTCACAGACACGGGCTGTCCTGGGTATATTCCATTTGTCCCTCCAGATTCTTTCTCCATTCTCTTTCACCCTGCTATGCTCTGGAATGCTGATCTTCAATGGGCTATATCATCTGAGCTGATCCTAGCCAAAGAGATATATAAAGAAGAAAACAAAGTTATTCCATGGAAGACAGTTCTTTCTTATATCTTTGTACATAATCTCAATTTTTTGTTTTTGGGGGCTATGGAAACTGATACTTGGAATTTTACCTTCCCTTCCCAGCAGCAGACATCATTATGAAGTCTTATCTTTACTTGGAAAATTTAGAGCTCCAGTAGGGGATCTTTTCCCAGAAGGCAGAGGAGAATGAAGTCAGAGCGAATCCTTATTCTCCAGTTACCCTTTGCTGCAGTCCAGGTACCTGCAACCTTTGCAGGCCCAGCAGACACCACCCATCCATCCCTCCACCCATGGTTGCCAGAAACATGTACCTTTCTTTCTTATTTTCCCTTAGCCCTTCCCAAACTTCCCTTCATTAAACTCTTTCAAATTATCCCACTTGAGTGAGTCATAGCTATCCTGCACGAAATCTGAATATTGAACTGAACTTAGTATTTATTGGAAAAAAATCATACATACAATTGAAAACACAATTTCAAGTAAGATAAAGGTTTGTTTGGGAATTAGTTTATTAGTGAAGCCATAAAATATGTGCACATTTTATTTCCTTTTAAAATAATAAATATGTATAAATATAACACTTAGTAGCTGTTTAATTTTCAGCATATAATACATTTATATGAAAACAATATAATATATGTAAATATGACAAACCTTTGTTTTTTGACAGTTCTTGCATGAAAAAGCACCATGCCTGAAATAACATTCATTTGTTTCAAAGTGTCATTTTCTAATAGTGTGCTATTAATAAGACTTACGGTTGGTATGTGTCTGAAAAAATGCAATAATTCGTAGAGTGTGCACATATGATTAATGCCCTTTACTTTTACCCTTCAGTGTATTTATTAATTATAACACTGTTATAAACACTTAGTATACACAGTTTTTCTTTGTTTAAGGCATTGTATATATGTGTTGAAAAAAGAGCAAATCTCCTCAATCAAACACCTCAAAGACAAGTGTGCTAATAAGGAAAACATGTATGAAATAAGAGACACAGATGGAGAGGTGCTGGTTAGAAATGAATATGCATGTGCCGTGAAATCACAACAAAGGAGCAGCAGCTCTACCTTCTGTTATTGCTTCCGTCTCTGGCCTTAGATCCATGGAAAAGCTGGAGTGGCCCATTCCCTCCTAACCACTCTTCAGCAGGTCCATGTGTTTCTGTTGCTTTAGAGCAGTTCATATTCATACTGTCTTAAGGAATAATGTGTCAGTTTGGAACCAAAGACTCAAGGTGTAGATGCACAGAAAATATCAAATCTATCCCAGTTTTGCCTGACAACTTCACCATAGCAGCCATGAGTATTTAAGGGGAATAGGCAAATGACCAACCAGATACTTGAGGGTCTGTTTCTACTAAAATGCAAGACATGCTTCCAAATGCTATTCTTTTAAAATTACATTTCATTAAATTTATTGGGGTGACATAGGTTAATGAGATTATATAGGTTTCAAGTGTACATTTCTATGATACATGATCTGTATATTTATTGCATTTTGTGCTCACCACTAAAGTCAAATCATTGTCTGTCACTACATATTTGACTCCCTTTATCCTTTACTATGTCCCACCCTGCTTCTGGTAGCCACCATACCCTCAGCTGTATCTGTGAGTTTTTGTTTTTCTTGTTTATTTATTTGTTGGTTTCAGTTTTATATTCCATATATGAGTTAAATCATTTTATCTTATATGAAATAGAAGTAATGTAATAATAAAAGGTATGAAGATTGTTTTAGAAACCATTGTATCACCTTATAATTATTTTAGAACATATCCTATATAATAAAAGGCTAATATGCAAATAGACTGAATGGCGGAACAACCTAACAACCGAACAACTGGTCGCTATGACGTGTGCTGGCCACCAGGGAGCGTGCATGGAACATGGTGGGAGTAGGCCACGGTGGGATGGTAGAGCAGGTGAGCGGGGGTGCCAGACCAAGGCGGGCACCAGTCACTGTCATCAGGGCGAGCCTCTGGTAGTTATTGAAAATTCTTTGCTCTCGCGCGCCATGGTCCCGCCCAGCACTCGCACCCACTGCCAGCGCCAGCCCCACTCACACCCGCAGCTGGCACTGGAGCTGCTGCTCGCATGCTGCCGGTGCCTGGCACTGGTACCGATTGCTCGGCACCATCAGCGGGTGTGAGTGGCGGCTGCCAGCCCTGATTGCCTCTGAAGGCTTCTCTACCTCCCCCTGCTCCTGAGGGGCAATCGGGGCAGCAGCCGCCACTCACACCCACTGATGGTGCCGGCCCTACTTGCACCCGCTGCTGGCACTGGCCCCAATTGCTCCACGCCACCAGCGAGTGCAAGTGGGGTCAGCACCATCAGCATGTGGGAGCAGCGGCAGCAGGAGCAGGGCTGCCGGCAGACAGAGGACCAGGCCACAGTGGGAGGGGCTGGGCAAGGGCACAGAGAATGGGCCAAGACCCGCCTCTGTGCCTACTGCAGCCTCAAGGCCCACAGTTCCTTTCAAGGTGCATGAATTCATGCACTGGGCTCCTAGTATATATAATAAATAGGAAGCATTATAGCACTTTATTCAACTATCTTTGCATGAGGAGGCAAGAGAGCAAATAAGAGTTTTAAAAATATTAAGAGTACAAGTAATTTTACTGATGTTTTAATTATGGTGTTCATACTCAAGAGTGTGCTTGAAATGCACCAGTTTCTTCTGAAAATTTAAATAATGAGAACCCTTGTTACAAATAATTACCAAGATGATTGAATTGGATATGTCCAAAATTTGGAATGTTTTGGACTATTTATTTTCTTGTTTTATCTGACATTAAAATAAGTTTTTGTAATCTTTTTAAGTTACTAAGATGAAGATTCTATAAATACAAGGATTTTTCCCATTCTCCTCCCTTTCACTTCTCTACCCACCCTTCCTCTCTCTACCAGGCAGTGTCATATGAATATATATATATATATATATATATATATATATATATATATTTATATATATTTATATATGTATATATATATATATACACATATATATAATTATTCTGACCCACTTTATTCAATTTATAGGGTTTTTAAATTTGATTTTCTAACTCACTGAGATTAAATCTTATGTCATCTGTTCCTTTAAAAATATAAGCACATAAAACTACTGAATACAATTCTGTTGTATTATAAAGTTTGACATTTTAATCGGGAAACATAATTTTTTTACAACTTCACCTTGAGTCATAATTGTGTTTTGTTCCTTTGCGCCATCTTTCTGAAAAGTCAGTTTTTGAAGTGTTCCATGAACTCATCAAATAATGAGATTTATTATCTATGTGATGTTCAATTTTTAATATATATTAATAAAATCAATCTAGTGATATTGTATTGTGGACTCTTCTAAAAGTGTGGTTCATAGATCTAAGGTGGTTGTTAGAAATGGATATGACTGGTACCTCTTGTATTCCTACTGAATAAAAAACCATGGATGTGAGTATCATAAGTCACATCATTATCTACATTCCTAAGTAATTTTCATAAAAACTGGAGTTTGAGAATTGTAGGTCTCTATATTCCTTTTATTTGACAGTCAATCTGTTATTTTTTTTTTAAATATATTTTTTATTGATTTTTTACAGAGAGGAAGGAAGAGAGATAGATAGTCAGAAACATCGATGAGAGAGAAACATCGATCAGCTGCCTCTTGCACACCCCCTACTGGGGATGTGCCCGCAACCAAGTTACATGCCCTTGACCGGAATCGAACCCGGGACCTCCCAGTCCCCAGGCCGACGCTCTATCCACTGAGCCAAACCGGTTTTGGCAGTCAATCTGTTATTTTTATTCTAATGCTTAAACAAGGCCAAGGCAGCAGTAAGTAGGCATATTAGTTGTATTTTAATATCCACAACAGCTTTATTAGTGATATTGTTATTAAGAATTAGAGTACTTAAGCAATTTATCCATGGTCGTATCTGCAGTAAATTGAAGGTTCAATTCAGTCTTAGGACATCGGGCTCCAGTGTCCTTGGTTTTAACCACCATGTACATGGCTCCCCTTAAAGCCCTCAGAGCCCTGAACCCCATGGTACACTTACTCTGTCAGGTATTCCTGATTTTAAAACAGATGCAGAGACGCCTGACTACAAAATCTTCATTGTTAAGTCTGTCCTTAATTAAAACAATATAATTGTCTTTGCTACATTTAAGCATTTCACAATATGGCAAGAATTTATATCACAATGTCAAGTATTTTTCCAATTGCTTTTAACTGAGCTATATTTGTTCAAACTTTGCCATTTTGATCTCACTTTCTCTTATAAAGCGCATATGCCAGATTGCCTTCCCTACTTTTGGCTTACAAAAAAAAAAAAAAAAAAAAAAAAAAAAAAAAAAAAGCATACTTTTGGGTATTTACTAGTATATCTAGAGATTGGATTGGTGGATAAAATGGAAGTACTTTAGTTTGCTTTCTACTTAATATTCCAGTTTTTAAAAAATATATTTTTATTGATTTCAGAGAGGAATGGAAAGGGTGAGAGAGAGAGAAACATCAATGATGAGAGAGAGTCATTGATCCGGTGCCTCCTGCACACCCCACACTGGGGATTGAGCGTACAACCTGGGCATGTGCCCTTGACTGGAACCGAACCTGGGACCCTTCAGTCCACAGGCCTACACTCTATCCACTGAGCCAAACCAGGTAGGGCAAATAATTTTCCAGTTTTACCTGAGAGATTTAAATATAGTTTTTATTTCAGAGAGGAAGGGAGAGGGAGAGAGATATAGAAACATCAATAATAAGAATCATTGATCAGTTGTCTTCTGCACAGCCCCCTGCTTGGGATCGAGCCTGCAACCTGGGCATGTGCCCTTGACTGGAATTGAAACCTGGTACCCTTCTGTCTGCAGGCCGATGCTCTATCCATTGAGCCAAATCACCTAGGGCTACCTGAAAGATTTAGATATGATTTGACTGTCCTCTTGCATCTGAGAGATGAGTTCCCAGTAAATTTTGTTAACAGTGCTCTTGAAATTTTGCCTCTTATTTTTTTTTTTTGGATTTTTATGAGTATTTTAACAGAAGATTAAAATAATAAATCAAAAATCACAAATATAATCATTTAAAACTATCAGTAAGCTAGTAGAAGGGAGTTAATTTTTTGTATCTTTAAGAACAGAAAACAGCCCTAACTGGTTTGGCTCAGTGGATAGAGCATCGGCCTGCAGACTAAAGGGTTCCAGGTTCAATTCCGGTCAAGGGCATGTACCTTGGTTGTGGGCACATCCCCAGTAGGGGGTGTGCAGGAGGCAGCTGATCGATGTTTCTCTCTCATCGATGTTTCTAACTCTCTCTCCCTCTCCCTTCCTCTCTGTAAAAATAATAAAATATATTTTAAAAAAAGAACAGAAAACACAACATATTTAGTATTTGGGTAGAAGTAATTTACTAACTATAAATTTCTATCTCAAAAGAAATTTACTTTTGAATATAAGGGGGCAGGCAGGAGCTACTTCCAATTCTTGGATAACATAGAGAGAAAATATGAATGAGGGAGTGAAGCAATCACAAATTTAATCTTTATAGTAACAGGGGAACCAGAATTGCACCATTATTTTCACCATCCCAGGAAGGTTAACCGAGGTGACTGCGGAGGCTTCTTGTTTACATGCAGAACTCCTTAGACCATTAAGAAAGATCCAAAGTCTTGTTAAAGCTTTTTAGAGTATAGTTGCTAGGGGGACTTATTCCTTTTCCATGAGGGCTAAAATAATGAAAATAATCAAACAATACTTCATGGATTAATTTTTATCTATACCACAGAAGGTTATGTACATCTATAATAATAAAAGCGTAATATGCAAATAGACCAAACAGCTGAACAGGGGAACACCCATCCGGACGACCTTATAGATGATCTTCCAGACAAAGCCGGGGCTGCAAGGGCTGGCCAAGGCAGCAGGGGCTGCGAAGGCCCACTCTTGCACGATTTTCGTGCATCAGGCCTCTAGTATTTTATAAATGACCCAGCTCCATTTTGGATATGCAGTTTTCAAGTTATGTAATGCATCAACACAGAGCTGGATTTGAAATTGAGTATTGGAGCTTTATTTATTTTTTTACGTCAAGTATATTTTTATTGATGTCAGAGAGGAAGGGAGAGGGAGAGATAGAAACATTAATGATGAGAGAGAATCATTGATGGGCTGCCTCCTGCACACCCTGCACTGGGGATCCAGCCTGCAACCTGAGCATGTACCCTGACTGGGAATCAAACTGTGAGGTCCTGGTTCATAGCTCGCTGTTCAGCCACTGAGCCACATCAGCCTTGCTGAGTATCAGAGTTTTAAACAGTTGACTCAAACTGAAAACCAAGAGCCAATTGTTTCATGTGCGTCTGGCTCTTATTACTGTACAGAATCCTTCCTTTTCAGTGTTTACTAGTATAGCCAAGTCCTTTAGCTTTACCCACCTGGTATCTATAACTCAGTTTTTAGAAAAGCTACAGAAATAATATACCTGTTATTTCATTTGAAATATATTTCTATCATGTTACTTCATTTTATTCATAAGGTAAGAATCTAGTTATGTCAATTAATGGACATACAAAAAATTATTTCATTCCATAACATCTCACCATTTTTTTTTCAATTTTAACTATCTTCTGCACTTCTGTGAATTCTCAGACAACTAAATTAGATGAATAAAATTGTCCCAGATTTAGTGGTGGTGTTATTTATATAGGGAAGAACATGTTTTCTTTAGTACAGCTGCAAACTAATATTAATCTGCCATTTGGAAGCATGCTGAGCTCTCTGAGTATCAACAAATGTAACATGTTAGATTGGGTCCTGATCCTTTCACTCTGATGAAGCGAAGATCTATTAAAAATAATGATACTAGGATAGCACTAATTTGGCTGGTACCTCTGTCCCAAATCAAAGCTTTAGCTGGAGGCAGCTGGAGGTATTTTATTGAAAACCAAAGTAAATTGGGGCAGTTCCCTAGCAGTATAAATTAGTCAGAACCTTGGAGACATCAGTACATTTTAGGAGCAAAGGACTGAACTCTTTTTCTAAGAATTATGTCACCTTAATTCAGTAATTCGGTATGCCTCAGGGTCTGCATGTATTTTAGAGATACTGTAATGAAGCGTGTGAGTATTCATTTAAACACAGAAGTCCCCCAAGAATAAAAAGCATGCCTAATTCACTGGAAATGCTATCATTCTCAGAATGTTTCCAGGAGTAATGCAAATGTGTACTAGCTAGGTTAGATAAGTTATTAGGAGCATATGGGGATGAAATGGGTAAAATGTGCTACGGAGATCATTGAAAATTAGGTCATCCTCAAATGAATTAATAAAAACTCACAGTTTACAAACTGAAGGCATACAGAGTGTTTGCCTCCCAGCCTGTTTCCTCCTGGCCTCTGGCTTGGTTGGACCCACACTCACCATTTCAATATGTGTTCAAACCCTATACGTTTTCAGTGATTGAAATTAAATGCTGTGCTTAAAACTGGGAATTTGCACATTGGGCTCATTTTCTTTGTTTCCTATAGTGGTATGAGAAGTCACAGAAGTGTTCTATATTGTTAAAATTAAAATTGAAGAAACATATATTGGTATGGAATAAAATAATTTTTCTTTTGTAACTGCAGTTTAGTGGAAAACAATGCCAGATAGGTCTTAAAAGCCTTGTAAACTGTTTGCTAAAGATAACTTGATTATTAACTGCTTTGGTCTAGGAAATGATTCCTTTTATCCTTGACATAACCCCACACGACTCAAAGTTTGACTAAAAATGTATATAATTTTGTATGTTTTTCCTTCCTATTAAAATGTATACTAACAAAAAGCAGTATGGTGAAATCAAAGAGCATAGGTTTTGGAGTTAGATGGCTATATATTTAAACCTTAGTCTGTCCTTTTTTGTGGTAAAAGCATTGGATATTTTTATTAAACTTTGTGAATTTTATTTTCTCCTTTTAGATATGATCATTATGTACTAGTATATGTGCTGAGAAACCTAGGATATAATGCTTTTATTATTATTATAATACACTTTTTTAAATTAAGTCTGGAAAATAAAATTTCTCTTCTAATAGTGGGTAACAGCATATTTAATGAGAAGAAAACATACTTTTGTTCCATTCTCATTATTTGTATTTATAGTGAATGCACACATGCTCCAACTTTATAAACAGTGCATAAATTTCTCTCATCACCCTACTGAACATGCTTTGATTTGAATTTTAAACTGGATATTATCATGTAACTTGTGTTTTTGAAGCTCTGTTCAAGATGATTCACCTGTGGTTTTAGAAAATAAAGATGAGAAAACATTATTTTGGGAACAAAATCAATGGGCAGGTGTGTCACATTTACACAAAGATTGCCGACATCTAGGACCTGCACCAATGCCAAAATATTCCCTGAAAGGCCGGTATTTATGCGGGAAAGACATGTGTTGTGCATCTGGGAGAAAACCTCTAGACTACATCCATATGATATCAACATTTAAGTAGTTGAAGTGTGGAAATATCAGCCTTGTAGTTTGATTTCCAATTTAGAAATGAGACAGTTGATTAATATTTTCAGTAATTTCATTGTAGTTTATGTTAGGCAGACACAGCCCATGCTAGACCTTGAAAGGAACCTTCAGAAGTATTATATTGGAAGTTGTATTTCCCCCCATTCATTTTAATGTTAGTTGGTTGAAGAATTATTTTTTCTGAAAGAACATATTATTAAATGCTTCCAGAGATGAATTGGGAGAATGTTTACATTTCTTTGGGTTTTCTCCAAATAATAAGGTGGCCATAAATTAATTAAGGCAGAAAGATATTACGTTGACCTCAGTTGACAAAATCAAGGTCATGGTTTCATTGTGGTAGGCAAATATTAATCTGTGTCCTTTGGGATACATAATCCATCAGGATCTTAATAGATATGTGTGAGGAGGGATATCTCCAATGTTTGAGTACAGGTCTGTTTATCTACATTGTTGAATACATATTTCTCTAACCTGAAATTGTATTTTTGAAGCAAAAGTTTAACCAATGGTTATTCTTAGAAACTACATATTATACAATGATACTTATTAGATTATAAAGACACATGTATATGTCAATATGGTAAAATTTAATATTTGTTCAGCAACGTTCATTTTTCATCACTATTATAATTTTCAAATGTATGAGTTCTCTTCTGTGTTAAATGGGCAATATTTGTAATATGTCTATGTTACATTCTTCAATTACATGAACAAAACAATGAAAATAAAAATAAACCTTTCAAAAGAAACATACTTTAAAATTAAATGAATGACCCAAGATATCCAGTTATATAAATCATATATACTGTATTTAAAGGCAAGTAAGGATTACATTTTAAATATAACAGATGTCCCCAAGTAGGAAAATAAATATTCAAAATGTTTTTTTGAGTTCATGTATGTGTTTATATAAAAGTGGAACTTAACAAAGACTATTCCATATTAATGTTTTCCAAAGAAACAAAGTTTTTAAAAGGTAATTTAATATGTAGTTAAAAGTAACTGAAATCATTGACCAGAATGGGCCACTACCATCCCGCAAACATTTGGGGACACGTAATTCCCCAAACAAAGGAGTTTGTCTTCTTGTGGCTCTTGGCTCCTGGCTCTCTGGTCCTTTGGCTTTGCTCCTGCTTGTGTTCCCTTCATATAATGGACTGATGGACTACAGTGGGAAACACAGACTAAGCTAGCTGGTGTTGTATTGGACTGTGTCAACCTGGAAAGGAACATCTGGACACTGGTGTTGATTCAAGCCTTACTGAAGCCACAGCTACACTTCCTCCTTGGTGGGAAATAGGATCTTGGAAACTCAGGGGTTTGATTCCACAGAAATAAAGCTGTCTACAACACCTTATCCTCCCATGCCAGTCTTAGAAAATTTTTTTTCTCGGGATATTGCAGGAAGCAACCAGTGGGGACATAGACCTCTCCCCACCAATAACAAGAGATGCCATCCAATGGAAGCTCGACATGACTGTACATCAGGAAAATGGGTGGGCTCTGTTGAGGTGGACTGTGTGTTAAGTGGATTTACAGAGGGAGTCCAGGACTATGCACTAGTTTATCTTTCCATGTCCCTCTTATATAATCTTCGAAATAGTGACTACCTGGTTTTAAGTCTTTAATTTCCAATATTTTCATGATCCAGAATATGCTGTGCTGAAAATCATCAACAATTCATCAATATTGATCTTCTAAATGTTTTAAAGTTATTTCTTAGCATTTAAATATTTTATGGTTTTTATTTTAAACTTGGGAAAACCAAAACTTTTCCATAAGAACGTATATCAGATTGTATAAAAGAAAATTATTCTGGAATAGAAAATATATAAAAATCAACTTTATAGGAAGCTTCAAATACTTCTTTCCTTTAAACAGGAATTTCTAAGTAACATATATGGTAATTCAAATAAGAGAAATGCTCTTTAAAGCAAATTTTTAACCTAACATAAGAAACTAATTGAAAGCAATCTACATTTTATATATGTGGGCATTCTACAAGATACACAAGCATAGTTTTAAATCTCTATTACACACAAAAAAAAGGAAAAAAACACACACATTGTTTCATTTGGGGAAAAAAGGGAGTGGCTGAGAATTCAACAAAAATGCTGTCTATTCAACTTTTGTTTCTTTCAGGGCAAAAATAGTGAGAAGTGAAACTGAAACCTTTAATTCACCTAATACAGAAGGACTTTTTATTGTCATCCCTGAACAGATTGTGATGTTTCCTGAAACCAATTTTTTCTACTTCGGTTGTCTTTATTTTGCTTTCAAATTCATTATGTGAGTCTCACATATAAGAAAACAGCAACAATAACTATAGCCTGAAATGAGTTTACCTAATCTAAATAGATAGATAGATAGATAGATAGATAGATAGATAGATAAAAATTATCTTTGTAGATAAATACATTTGAGTTTTGGAGTAGTGAATATTTTTCTAAAATATTTTGGCATGTCATTTATTTCACTTAATAAAACAATTGACACTCGATCCATTTTAACTGACACTATTAGAGATTGCTCTATATAAATAATAGCAGTGCATTCTTATCTTAGGAGAATATGTTTGACAGTGGTAGAGAATAATGGATAAGCCAACCTTTATGATATATACTTAAAATTGTGAATAATCATCATGAGAATTAATATTGTTTATAATAAAATGAATAGGAGTGTTTCCATTATATTTAACTCCACTACATATAACACCTGCCACATAGTTCTTTAATTCCTATTCTTAAAGTTATAATGATTCTAAGAGCTGATTTTGTTAAACAGTTTGTTTGTGGAAGTGGTAGTGTCTGCCAAATTAAACCATTCCTAAGAGGAGTGCTCATTTATCTTCTTTGGATTTCAACCAAACACATTTCAGAGATAATGATATAATGTATCTACAAGAGTTTAACTTGACTGGCATAAGGTTTAAGTAGAAATATTCTATCTATATCTATATTTATATCCATATCCATATCTATTAGGCATGCTGCCCAATTTTAAAGAGCCTCATGTCTTAGAATAGTGGGTTTCAACTTTGTCTGCATATCGGAATCACTTGGGGAGCTAAAAAAAAAATACTGATATCAGGTTTCAGCATCAGTAATTTAGTTTTAGTTGGTCATGGGCATTGGTTTATGGTTATTGAAATTTTCAAAGCTCTCTAGGTGATTCTAATGTCCAATGAAATAGTAGAACCACTGTCTTAGAATTTTAAGAAGAGGTCACATGAGAAAGGTAGTATCTTAGATTTTATAAATGTTCCTTTGAAATAACAGAATGCTGCTTTCTTTGAACATTTTTTTAAATAGTAGATTTGATGATATAAGTATATTATAACTTAGTTACTTCAAACCCATAATTAAATAAAATATGATTTTAATTATTCTTAATGTTGTTCCCTAATTTATGAAGCTATTACTTTAAAATGTTTTACTTTGTCACAATGCACTCTTTGTAGTGTTGATATTAAAGAGGCATTTATTAATGTAGATTGAGATTCAGTGATGTGCTCATGAATATTTATCAGCCAGACCCTTGAGGACAAAATGGCCCTGATTTATAGTAATTTCTTATTTCCATGATCTATTTACTTGTACCATGGCCACTTTCATGCTATAATGTGCTATCAGTCAGCTCACAAAATTTCTGAAAATGAAATAGCTGCTGCAAGCTTGATGCTGGCACTGTAACACACCTCTTGCATGTGTTTGGCATATTGTAGAACACTAAACACTCTCACATAAATATGTCAATTAATCCTCAAATCCACACAATGATAGGATAACAGTGCAGTTAGGTATGATTCAAAGGAAAGAAATATGAGGTTTAAAGGAGGTTTAAATTTCTCAAGTCAAGTCAGGCAGCAACCATCTACATGAAATTTTGAAGGCCTTCTGTGAATCAGATGCTCTTCCTCCAGTTGTTGATCCATGACAAGATCTCTACCTTGAAAAAGCCTATAGTCTATGGTGAGAAAACATAAAAATCAATAAACTAATATCTATAATAATAAAAGCATAATATGCAAATCAACCGAACGGCCAAACAGCGGAAGGACCATCAGGACGACCATGCTATGATACCCCCTGCGCCAGGCCAGCCAAGTCAGGTGCAATGCGATTGGTCGCCCTATGATCGCCCTGCAGAGGGAAGCTCAGGCTACCAGCTGATGGGATGATCAATCGGGGGACTCCATGATCATCCCAAAGAGGGAGGCCCAGGCTATCCAACGGCAGCACTGTAGTGGGTGGGCGGGGCCTCCCTCTGTGAGGGCGATCTATAAGGGTGCCCAGCCAGGTGGGCAGGGTCTACCTCTTTGGGGCGATGGATCGCGGGGCTCCCGGATCCATGAGAGGGCGCAGGCTGGGCTGAGAACCCTCCCCCCCACCAAGTGCACTGGGCCTCTAGTATAGAATAAGTTTACTGGTTGATATGCAGTATAGACTATGAGGAAAATTGATGGTATGGTAGAGAGTGACTTTTCCAGGAAGCTATTTTAAGTTGGACTGGAGAAGAGTTTTCCAAGGAGGTGTATCTTGAATGAAGTTGTATATGATGCATACAAAGTAGCAAAACTCCAAGGGAGTGTCCTCAGGAAAAGGAACAACTAAAAATGTGCCAAAAGGAGTATAAACAAGGGATTTCTGAGTTACAACATTTCAGGTGCTTGCTAAATACAGTAGAGATGAGGAGTTGGGAGGGCTGGTAGAAGACAGGCCACATGATGGGTCTTGTAGTTTGGTTTTTATTCCACCTGTAATGGAAAATAACTTGAGGGTTTAGGCATAGAAACAAGATAAGAAGCAGGATTCAAATAATAACGCAACTGTTCTGACCAAGGGGATGAGTGGGGGTTGGGAGAGCAGATAGAAGGCTCCAGCCATAATTCAGGCATTGAAAATTGTAGCTTAGATGAGAACAGTTTCCCAAGTTATGTGCAGGGATATCAGTCCTCTTAGTCCTCAAGGGAAGCTTGGTGGATCCAGATGTCTTTGTCCCCAATGTCCTATCACTTAAGTTGTAGGCAGTCTTGTGGTTTTGTTTTTTTTACCTCACTGTTGAGAAAAGTAGTATTAATATCCTTGTGCCAGCGATTTTTGACTGGTGTGTCAAGAGAATTTTTAGAACATGCTATATCTGACCATTTAGTCAGAGGCACTGACCTCTTTTTCATTAAATTGTCAAATAAAAAAAAATACCAACAGCCAACATAACAATAGCTGTCTGGTGTGCATACCCATAAATATATTGGTCATATAATAGAGTATCTTATTTCTTACATTACATAATAAGGTTGCATCTCATTGGTTAATTCTTGGTACCAGAGAAGGGGGGAAAAGTAATCTTACTAGTAATATTTTTCCCTGTTTTCCTCATTCTCTTCCTAGTGAGGGGAAGGATATATTGGCACAGTATTACATCGATGTCTTTCTAAGAAAAGTAATTAATATTAGCAACAGAAAATTTCCCTGAGATGCTCTATCCTGAAGTGTCTTAAAGCCCTAAGTGTGCTTTTAGAGAGGATCATAAGTATCTGCTCTTCCACTCCCTGATAGAGAGGCTTAAGGCTTCTCATTCTGAAAACCCTCAGTCAATTTCTTCTTAATGCAGTCTTTGGACTTTGCTTGCTAGTAACCCAAGCCAAGGTCTGCCAAATCATGATCTTTTAATCTGCATCTGGCCTTAGTGTTCTGTTCATCTCCCTGCTCACTGATGTAACTGCTTCCTTCCCAATATTCCTTTTTCTCTTAAAAAGAGGCTGAGATAATCTGAAATTGTAGCCTCATTGGAGATCAGTGAATTCCTCACAATAATGAAAATTGTCATGATGTTTTTTGATCCAGGAGTTACAGTAGGAAGACTGTTTCTGATTCTCTCATTTTTATAGATTGTATGTGTTTTCCATTTTTCAATTTTTAATTGAACTTTCACTTCATTCAGTTTATCTGTGGGCATATCAATATAGCATCTCAAATATCTTAAACATAATGTATTTGAGGTTCCCTTGTGCTTTTTCTGTTTCATTGTTGCTCAAGAAGATAGATAGATCAGTATAGTCATTGACATAATACCCATGCATGTTCATTACTAACTAAAAGTAGTATACATTATGTCAGACATTAAGAGAAATCCATTTAGTAACAAACCCATTCCAGATAATAGCCATCTTCAGCACCCCAGATTTGAAGCATTTTCTGGCCCCCTTCTCCTGTGACCTTACAAGGCTACTGAGCTCTGTCTTGGCTTTGGGTTTGACAAACCAGGTGGAAGCACTCCTCTGGTGGGATGGTGGAATTGATAGTAGGAAAGGCTGGCAGGGGGGAAAGGGAGAAGTGATCAGGGCTGCATGATAGCATGTTGGCTATCACCTCTGACACTGTCAGCTGCTGCTAAGTCTGACATATCCTAATCTTTGAGGACTGAACAGACCCGTTGTCAGTCTCAGCAACACATTCACATATTGATACCAGAATAGACTCTTTTTGCTTGTCCTGTCCTCTCTTTCCCTTCTCCATGCCTGGGGCAACCTGATGCTGTTTGTTCCACCTTCATAGATAGGTAACAGCATCAGATCAACCACCCCCAGACCCACAAATGGCTGAAATAAAACGCTGATTGCAGAGGGGAGGGAAGAAATCCAAAGTTGGAATTGGAGCTTTACAAACTTAAGCATCAAATTAGTCTGATTTCACAGATGGGTGGAAGAGAGATATAGAAATACAGATGGAGGGTGAGACAGATGGAGAGGTTGAGATGGGTGGGAGAGAAGGAGAGAGGAAGAGAGAGAGAGAGAGAGAGAGAGAGAGAGAGAGAGAGAGAGAGAGAGAGATTGACTGATTTTGAATTAGAATTGTTATCTTCAGAATGGCAATGGCAATAATAACCCAAATTTGAATGGCTGTGCCATACATGAAGCTCCTTGGTTCATTATATGCTCAAAATACCTAAGACCTTACTTTTCTCTTTTTCTTTAGACACTAAAGGTTGTTAACTGTGGAGTCAAGGTTTATGGTAGTTTGATTGTTGTGTTATATAGATGGTTTTGAGTTTAGGATATTAATATTGTCATACCTGAGATTGACATATGTATTTGATAGCCTTAGGCCATTGCTATAAACATGTATTCAAAATGAATAGTTAAGAGGCTAATTCAAAAATAAATTCATAGTATTCACTTTTTCTTTTCAAATGGTATTTTTGAAATTGCTGCCTTAATCAATTTAGTTCATTCTTCTTAGCCCCCTTTGTGTTAACTCTGATGACATTCATCTGTTAAATATGCTTTTCTTAGATGACTAACAAAAATATGACTACAACATACATAAAAGTTGGACAGTTAAATTGCTTAGAAATTTAAAAAAAAGTTGCTCTTAATGTTGATGATTAACTCTTTGTAGAGATAAACCCATTGCAAAAAGCCTCAGGGTACATGCTAATTAAATATTTTCAAGCCAAAAAATAAAAATAGCTGCAGCAAGAGAATATTAATTATCCATTGTTGGTTCTGACCTGAAAAGTTAAGTTGTATAATGTGCCCTCCAGGTCATAAAACTGGAATCTCTGGAGAATAAATAGATAGTTAGCAGCACTGACTGATTTCTTCTGGGTGGAAGCTGAAGCCATGAATACGGTGAGCTTTTGATTCCTGAAAATAGGATTTTTAGTTTCTAAATCTTTTTTGGAATGGAGGTTTGAAAGTCACACTGGGGCAATGCCACATGTCACTGAGAATTATGGCATGTTCCTGTACAGAGAGGCAAAGTTTCTTTCCTATTGAATCCTGCATTTTATTTAATTATTTATTTATTTGCCTCCTTGGATGCCTCTATTACCACTAATACCATATATCCCCACAATTCTACTTCATAATTTAATTAATAAAAAAGACTAGTTACTAAAATTGTATCTTTTTAACTATAAATGTGGGTCTAATGTCTTATGTTTTCCCTCAATGGCCAACCTAGGTGATCTCAGATGGTGTTTGAGGTAGTTAGTTTCATCAGATAGAAGCAAAACATCCTGGATCTAAGTAATTTAAGAAAAAATCACTAAATATATCATTGGAGAGATACTGCTCACTAAAGCAAGGCAAAGCCTAAAACCGAGGTTTCAGGTAGGAAAAATAATAACAAAAAACTAGGTGAGCTCATCAACCTCAGCAGCAGAGCATGCCTCTCATTCAGGATACTGACATCATAATTGACCAGAATCACTTGCTCACAACAGTATTTCCTTGTGTTATTCCAGGTAAGCTCTCAATGCCCAGGGATATCGTTGGATTAACACCGCTGGTGCACATGCCAATCATTCAATTGCAAGGTGGCACTGAGTGGGTCTGCTGAAGCCATTTCCAAAAGAACCACGCGCAGTGGCCAATGTGCAATGCAGACTTCACCAAGCAAAGTCAAAGAGAAATTCTGCTAAAACAGAATGATAGAATAGAAAATGTAGATATCCCCCAGATGTATCATTTTTTCCTTAATATTATTTCCTTTCACCCAAAGTTGGAGTGACCTATAACATTCCTCTCAAAAGAAAAAAAAGTGCCTTTTACTATGAGCAGGCTGCCCATGGTGAACATTTTGAAGGTGTAGTTTATAAGAGTAGGAAAATTAAAAACATTGAAACATTTTTATCATTGCTTCTATATAAGCTTGGATCATCCATAACATTAAACTATATTTACATTATTTTAAAATATTTGTGTATTTACGAATTCACCTCATGAAGCAAAGACTTAATTTTCTTTTCTCCCTCAAGTAGAACTTAGAGTCCATTTCCCAGCCTCCCTTGCAGTTAAATGGGTCAAGTAAATAGAATTGGAGTAGATGTGTTCAGAACCACTTGCAGACTGACCTGTGTAAGCCCCCAGATCTACTCATCTAGGCTCTATCCTCTTCTGACTGACAAGAATGAAGTCAACCCATAGAGCAATTTTGGAAACAACGTATTGAAGATGGCAGAGCTGCCATCTACCAGGATCCCTTATTGACTGTGTTGAATAACCGATGACCCTCCCATTACCACCTTCTTAGGTTAATAAGTGCACAAGAGACTCCTAATATTTTTGTGCCTTTGGTTTTAGATATTTCAGCAGAAAGAGTTAACCTGCTTAATACTCTTCACAGAGTTTATTTTATACCGTAAATTTAGCTTCTTTCTAAACACTTATTATACACTTCTGAGAATAAGAATCTTGTGAGTTACAAACTAAACCCAATGAAAGCAGTTGGCACCTGCACAATGGTGCCCAGCCGATGCTTCTTGCAGGAGGCTTCCTGAATGGTGCCCATTCTCGTGAGGACGATGTGAGTGAAGGGGTCAGTTTGATATGAGCAGCTTCTACATGTGGCCTGCTGTTTAATGGAGTTCTAGAACCCACTCTATAGTCAGCAGTGTGTCTCCACTAATGCTAGATTTCATTGCTTCGTAAGTAGGAGTTATGCATATGGAGAATAGGAAAGTGTGTGTGGGGGGATGGAATTCACACTGTATTTTGCAAACAAGTAATTGGTTTTCTTACTCTTCTGCCCTTTCCCAACCTGTATCACTTCCCCCATGGAAATAAGAAAATACCAGTTAGAGTGACTAATTAGCTACATTGCAGCGTGGTATTATTACAAAGGCTAAATACACTCTTCTTTCCTTTCTTTCTATCCCCACTCCCACCCCAGCAGTTGTCCATAACAAAATGAGCAGGCCACACGTAAAACCTAGGAAACATGATACAAGAGTTTATACATGGATTTTTAAAGACTGACTAAAATATTACTTATTTTAATATCTTAGACTATATAGTGTTTACTAATAATGGTTTCATTATTTAATTTGAATAGTAATGTTTACTAGGACAGAGATTCTGGAAAAAAACAAACAAACCTGAATCCAACAAACCATATCCGTCTTCTATCTCTTGGCTTCTTCTCAGGGATAAGGCAAGTAGTATTTTTAATATCAAAACTAGAGAGGGCATTTTAGGTGGAGGACTTTGGATCTCATGAAGCACAGGACTCCCTAATGACTATCGATGCCTCAGCACCAAGATGCTCCAGGGAGCTGGGCATCTGCCTGCTCACACACCCACTGGAGCAGGACTGCTGGTCTTTCAGGACCGGGAGAGGAGCTTCCCAGGGAGCCCGCAGGTTCTGAGGCTGGGGCAAGTCAGACAAACACAGCTGCTAAGACCCCGGGGAAAAGAGCATTTTAATTTTTCTCCAGCCTCAAGAAACAGCTGGCAGTCAAGACATGTCTCCTGCCCAGTAAGAGGCATACACAAAGCTGTGCCTTTTGGTGACTATTCCTTCGTTTAGCCCAGCCTAGTAACTTAATCTGATCACGGAGGCTGTAAAAGGAAAGAAATGATGCCATGCTCAAGAACACAAGGACCTACAGGAGGGAATAACCAACAGAACCCAGAGATGAAGTTGCTCACAGTGAAATGGAGTTATTGGAATCAGCAGACAACAACCTTAACAACATGGTAATATAAGCCCTGGAGGAGCACCAATTAAGTTATTAAAATCATGATATTAATTTTGTGAAACTAATTTAAGCATTTGGAAGACTAGATCATCAGTATTCAGCACCAAATTAGTGGCCTGGCAGATCATGTGAAATTAATAACTCAGAACCCACAGGAAAAAATAGAGGTGGCACTTAATGGAAACAATGGACGTTTTTAGGATTGCTGCCAGAGTTATAATATGAAAATAATATGTTTTAGAAAAAGAAAATGAATAGATGGTATAGAAAAAAAAAATGACTCAATGAATCACAGGGGACAATTTATCTGACTCAAAGAAAGATTTAAAAATCTCATCAAGTCCCAGGCCAGAGTAATTTAAAAAATGCCTTTATCATTATAGTGAATAGCTTGAATTTCAAGGATAAAAACAGTAACCCACAACCTCCAGTATTACAACAAATTACTTATAGAGGAAAAAGAAACATATTAGCATTGGCTTGTACTCATTGATAGTACTGCTTGGTAGAAGTCAATGCTACGGGAAGAAAAATACTCAGTCGAAGAATAATATACTCACAAAAGATATAATTTTTATTTTAGGATAATGAAAAAATATTTAGGAAAAGGAAATTAGAGAGTATATTACTGGCATATGCCATCAGAAAAAAACAGTTGAAAAAAATAATTTGCCCTACTGGCAACTGAACAAAACCAGAAATATATCAAGTAGGGGGAAAAGCAAGATAAAATAATTATGGCCAATACATTTTGACATGCATGTTTATCTTAACAGATGTTATTGAAAGCATGATTAGGCATTGAAACACACTTGCAGTATTATGAGTATATATTATAATGAAAAACCTATTAATGACCTGTAGTAGGACTGATAAACATGATAACATCTACAAACTGGAGGGTTTGGAGTGGAGAAAGAAACCCTATAGAAGGTCTACTGCAAAACGTGGGCTAGAGTGCCTCAAAGACAGTAGGTAAATATATTGTTTAGTGGAGATAAATAACAAATACAAGTAATAGTTACCACTTTTTACCATTAAGAGTAATAAATATTAAATGGAGAATAACATTTTGTATAAGGGGATCGTGGTGAACATGATTCAATATGCTTTATTTTAAAATGCCCATATTTTTAGACTCAGGACTTTTATATTTTTGGCTATCTTTTCTGCAAAAGTGAAAACCTAAGAAGAAAAATACAAAAATGAGAGTGTTTATTTAAGTGTTCACAGGAACAAATAAAACCTGGACATAATCTGTATGTCCATGAAGAGGACAATGGCTAAAATCATTGTGAAAATACCATATTTTAGTGTCATATGAAGCTCCTTAAAATATTACATGCATTTTTACTTACTTGAAGGTATGTACTAGATTTACATTTTTATATAGATAGATAAAGTATCAAGGAAAGATATTCATATAACCTCCTGTTTTTAGTATTGAACAGGACCCAGCTTGTGTAAAACAGGCTTGTATATACTGTTTTGTTATTTTGTGTTTCCTTAGAAGGCATCTGAGTTCTATAATAAAAGTGATTCTGGAATGCTTTTCTGTCTTGCATATTTCTGGAGTTTTCTAAAACATCATTCTACTGTGTTTCTATACAAACTTAACACAGACGATGTGAAAAAAGAATTATCAGATGGTTTTACATTATCAGATTTTCAACTAAAGTCTTACAGATTTGTTATTGTTTTGTTATATGTGTAGTTTTAAAAATCAACATGCAACCATATTTTACAGTTGATTTGGAATGAGTTAAATGTATTTATAGGTCGTCAACTAAACTGAAGGATATACTGGTATATATACACTGAGTGGCCAGAGTATTATGACCACCTCATCAGTACTTCGTTGGGCCACCTTTTGCCTTCAATACTGCGGCGATTCTTCTTGGTATTGACTCCACGAGATGTTGACAGGTGATGCGAGGAATCTGACACCGTGCCTGATGAATAGCACTGTCCAGTTCTATGAGATTTGATGGTTGTGGAACCAACTGCCTGATGGGTCTTGGAACTTCATCGCACAAATGCTCAATTGGATTGAGATCTGGTGATTGTGGGGGCCACCTAAGCAAGGTAAAGTCTCCCTCATGTTCTTGAAACCACTCCTGCACAATACGAGCACCGTGGCATGGCGCATTGTCTTGTTGGAAGAAGCCATCTCCATTGGGATAAGCCATCAACATAATAGGATGAACTTGATCAGCAATGATACTTAGGTATGCTGTGCTATTTATAATGGTCTGGCCCTCTAGCAACTTCAGTGTGAAATTATAGCTAATTTGTCTACAAACGTCAGGTGGTCATAATAATCTGGCCACTCAGTGTGTGTGTGTGTGTGTGTGTGTGTGTGTGTGTATACACACATACATATATCTGCGTATATAAAATAACAAAAACAAGTAAATTATAATTATATTAGTAGTACCACAAGACTGGATTAGACTCAAAACCTCAAATAGTCATTTATAATGACCAAAAACTCATGAAGTTACCAGGAAATTGACTGCTGTGATTTCCACCCCCCCACACACACATTCACTTTTTCCAGCTACTGAAAATTTCCAATAGGTTTAATTAAAATAATATTATTTGAGATTATCCAGAGCTATTCATGGATTTCTAGGTGAATGATTAATTAAAATCTGTGTTTCAATTAATGAACTATAATCTACATAATTCCACTTCCTATGTATGAGTAGCCCAATATAACTATTTCTAAACTTTAGTAACAATAAAACATGGCCTAACATATTCAATCAAATGCAATTCAATTTTATGAAATAATATGCATTGAATTCAGTAGAATTAATGGTTATAAAGTTTTCTGACAGAAGTATCAGCTTTCTTAAACTCTTTATTTTATTGTTCAAAATTAATTCAGATTTTCCTACAAATCTTTTACAGCCTCTCTGTCTTTCTCCTTTCATTGAAGAAGTGTTTCATTAGATTTCACAAATGAGCGAGCCTGTGAACAAGTGAACTGAAATAAATGTGGTTTGATTCACTACTTCTCTTTCATTAGGCTAACATGCATTAGATTACTTCTGTTAATCCAAGTGCATAGAATTCAAGAAAAGACTTCTCTTTAAAAAGTTTGTAAAACTCATTGGACATGTGAGCCAAGCATCCATTATTATTCAAAACACTGATGCAAGTATGAAAGTGATCTTTCCCAGAAACGTTTAGTAACATATGAGAGCCAGTATTTAAGTTCCATTTGTTAACTGTGAGGATACATATTAATCTCTCTTATTAGCAGAAACAATTTTTTTGCATGTTAACTTAATTGCTGCAATAAGTGGCTATTTTAAGGCAAATGTGAACATATTTAGATATAATTAGGAGCATGTAATCCTTTGAAAGGGCAAAAGAGTTAATAGTTTTTGTAATTTTTAAAAATTATTTAGCTATTGTATTCAGAGATAGAAAAAACCAGTGATCTCAAAATTAATTGAAGAAAGTTTATTTTAATTTAGCAAAATGTTTCTGCTTATCTGATATTTCCCTTCATAGTATAACATTCAGGAATCTTATCAGAAGGGTTGATAATAAATTTTTAGAATTCCCTTGTTTGAGATGAATTGAGATATTCATTAATTGTTTATTTTACTTTGAAAGTTCTTTATGAATGCCAACCCACAATTTTATATAAATTTATAATGAAACACACACATATATATATATATATATTACTTTTGTTATTTTTTAAATTCTTTATTGTTTAAAGTATTACATAAGTTCCTTTTTCCCCCATTGACCTCTCCCCAGTCACCCCACCCCCCAGCACCCAGCACATGCCCTCACCCACCCCCAAGTCTGTGTCCATTGGTTATGCTCATATGCATGCATACAAGACCTTTGGTTGATCTCTTACTCCCTTACCCCCTGCCTTCCCTCAGGAAGGCATTGGGCAGTCTGGGATTGGACAGTATGTTCAAAGCTTCTATGACTCTGGTTCTATTTTTGTTCATCAGTTTATGTTGTTCATTATATTCCACAAATGAATGAGATCATGTGCTATTTATCTTTCTCTGACTGACTTATTTCACTTAGCATAATGCTCTCCAGCTCCATCCATGCTGAGGCAAATGGTAAGAATTCCTTCCTTTTTATGGCAGCATAGTATTCCATTGTGTAGATATACCACAGTTTTTTAAACCACTCATCTGCTGATGGGAACTTAGGCTGTTTCCAAATCTTAGCTATGGTAAATTGTGCTGCTATGAACATAGGGGTGCATATATCCTTTCTGATTTGTGTTTCTAGTTTCTTGGGATACAGTCCTAGAAGTGGGATCACTGGGTCAAATTGAAGTTCCATTTTTAATTTTTTGAGGAAACGCCATACTGTTTTCCACAGTGGTGCACCAGTCTGCATTCCCACCATCAGTGCAAGAGGGTTCCTTTTTCTCCGCATCCTCTCTAGCACTTGTCACTTGTTAATTTGTTGATGATAACCATTCTGACAGGTGTGAGAGGAAACCTCACTGTCCTTTTGATTTGCATCTCTCTGATGATTAGTGACTTTGAGCATCTTTTCATATGTCTCTTGGCCTTCTGTATGTCCTCTTTCGAAAGTGTCTATATAGGCCGTTTGCCCATTTTTTAATTGTATTGTTTATTTTTCTTTTGTAGGAACAGCATAAGTTCCTACCCGGGTCAGCTGGCTCAGCTCCATCAGAGATAACATTGGCAAATATGTTCTCCCAGGCAGTGGGTTTCTTGTTGTTTTGTTGATGGTTTCTTTTGATGTAGTCCCATTTGTTTTTCTCCTTAGTTTCCATTGCCCTAGGATCTGTATCAGTAAAGATATCGCTATGACAAATGTCTGCTATTTTGTTGCCCATGGCTTCTAAGATTTTTATGGTTTCCCGTCTTATGTTTAAGTCCTTTATTCATTTTGAGTTTATTTTTGTGTGTAGTGTAAGTTGGTGGTCTAGTTTCATTTTTTTGCATGTATCTGTCCAATTTTCCCATCACCATTTATTGAAGAGACTGTCTTGACCCCATTGTATGCTCTTGTCTCCTTAGTCAAATATTAATTGAGCATAATGGCTTGGGTCAATTTCTGGGTTCTCTCTTCTGTTCTATTGGTCTATATGTCTGTTCTTGTGCCAATACCAGGCAGCTTTGAAAACGATGACTTTGTAATACAGCTTGATATCTGGTTATTGAGATCCCACCTACTTTGTTCTTCTTTCTCAAGATTGCTGCAGCTATTTGGGGTCTTTTTTATTCCAGATGAATTTTTGGAGAGTTTTTTCTAGGTCTTTGAAGTATGCCATTGGTATTTTAATGAGGATTGTATTGAATCTATAGATTGCTTTGGGTAGAATCGATGTTTTAATGATGTTGATTCTACCAATCCATGAACATGGTATATTCTTCCATTTGTTTATGTCTTCCTTTATCTCTTTTTTTAGTGTCCTATAATTTTCTGAGTACAGGTCCTTTACCTCCTTGCTTAAACTTATCCCTAGGTATCTTAATTTTTTTGTAGCAATGATAAATGGGATTGTTTTTTTAGTTTCTCTTTCTGTGAGTTTATTATTGGTGTATAAAAAAGCCATAGATTTCTGGGTGTTAATTTTGTATCCCGCTACATTGCCAAATTCATTTTTATTAATTCTAGTAGTTTTTTAATAGAGCCTTTAGGGTTTTCTATGTACAATATCATGTCATCTGCAAATAATGACAGTTTTACATCTTCTTTTCCAATTTGGATGCCTTTTATTTCTTCTTCTTATCTGATCACTATGGCTAGTACTTCCAGTACTGTGATGTAGAGAAATGGTGAAAGTGGGCATCCCTGTCTTATTCCTGTTCTTAGGGTAAATGGTTTTAGTTTTTGAACAACCCTATTCCAACAAACTAAACAACCTAGAGGAAATGGACATATTCCTAGAAAAATACGACCTTCCAAAACTCAATCAAGAAGAATCAAAAAATCTCAACAGGCCATAACTAAGGAGGAAATTGAAGCAATCATCAAAAAACTCCCAGCAAACAAAACCCCGAGTCCAGATTGCTTCTCAGGGGAGTTTTACCAAACATTCAAAGAAGGACTAAAACCTATCCCCAGACTATTACAAAAAATTCAAGAGGAAGGCACACTTCCTAGATCGTTCTATGAAGCCAGCATTACCTTAATACCAAAACCAGATAAAGATACCACAAAGAAAGAGAATTACAGACCAGCATCCCTGATGAACATAGATGCTAAAAACCTCAACAAAATTCTGGCAAATTGGATCCAGTATTACATTAGAAAGATCATACACTGTGAGCAAGTGGTATTTATTCCAGGGATTCAAGGCTGGTACAATATCTGCAAATCAATAAATGTGATACATCACATAAACAAATTGAGAGACAAATATCACATAATCATATCAACTGATGCAGAAAAAGCATGTGATAAAATCCCACACCCTTTCCTGATAAAAACTGTCAGCAAAGTGGGAATAGAGGGGATCATACCTCAACATAATAAAAGCCTTATATGACAAACCTATAGCCAACATCATACTCAATGGGCAAGAACTATAATGAAAGATATTTTTAAGTTCATCATATTTCTTTTTTACATCATTATATCTCCCAATATTGGCAATACAGTATTTAGAGTTATGAATTTTATTTAAGCTTATATAATTACTAGAGGCCTGGTGCACAAAATTCGTGCACCGGGGGAGGGGGTGTCCCTCAGCCCAGCCAGCACCCTCTCCAATCTGGGACCCCTCAAGGGATGTCCGACTGCCCATTTAGGCCCAATCCTACTGGGCAGTCGGACATCCCTCTCACAATCCAGGACTGCTGGCTCCCAATTGCTCGCCTGCCTGCCTTCCTGATTGCCCCTAACCGCTTCTACCTGCCAGCCTGATCACCCCCTAACCACTCCCCTGCCAGCCTGATTGATGCCTAACTGCTCCCCTGCCAGCCTGATTGCCCCTAACTGCCCTCCCCTGCTGGCCTGGTCCCCCGCAACTGCCCTCCCCTGCTGGCCTGGTCCCCCGCAACTGCCCTCCCCTGCTGGCCTGATCGTCCCCAACTGCTCTCCCTTGCAGGCCTGGTCCCTCCCAACTGCCCTCCCCTGCTGGCCATCTTGTGGCAGCCGTCTTTGACCACATGGGGGCAGGCTCTTTAACCACATAGGGGTAACAATCTTGTGTGTTGGAGTGATAGTCAATCGGCGTATTACTCTTTTATTAGATAGGAAAGAGGCCTGGTGCATGGGTGGGGGCCGGCTGGTTTGCCCTGAAGGGTGCCCCGGATCAGTGTAGGGGTTCCCTTGGGGTATGGGGTGGTCTGGGCAAGGGACCTGTGGTGGTTTGCAGGCCGGCCATGCCCCCTGGTGACCCAAGCAGAGGCCCTGGTATCTGGGATTTATTTATCTTCTATAATTGAAACTTTGTAACCTTGAGTGGAGCCAAGCCTCCTGCTAGCTCCGTGTCCGCAGCCATTTTTGTTGGGATTTATTTATCTTCTGTAATTGAAACTTTGTAGCCTTGAGTGGAGGCCTGGGCCTGCCAGGGTGTGCAGAAAGCTTGACTTCTTCCATTGCTGGGGAAAGCCAAGCCCCCTGCTCTCTCTGCCACCATCTTGATTGGGTTAATTTGCATACTTGCTCCTGATTAGCTGGTGGGCATGGCTTGTGGGTGTAGTGGAGTGATGGTTAATTAGCATATTACTCTTTTATTAGATAGGATATAAAACATTTATGCTATAATTGATATTTATACTATTATACTATGTTCGCTTATTTATCTGAATATAGGGCTTACTTTCTTTTTGCTTTACAAAATGATACCTCACCACATATACTTGTACATCTCAACTTCCTTTAACTATATGGAAATTTATCCAAGTAAACTAATATACCTATCAGTCATTCCTTACAATCTCTACATGGTGTTCCATGGCATGGATAAACTTTGACTAAGTCTACCATTTTCCAATGATTATACATTTCTTTGTTTTCTACTATGAATAGTGCTGTAAATATCCTCATATATACAAGTATGTCATTACTCTCTACATTTTTTTCTGAGTGAAAGTTTAATTTCTTAATTATAGTTATTCTTAATATTCTTAATTTTATAATTATATTCAAGATGGCTGTAATACATTACATTATCCACAACAATAATTATCCTCAATTCCTGACAGCAATAGATGTTATAACTCATTTTTGTCTTTCTGATGGGTTAAGTGATATGTCACTGAATATTAATTATTTGACTATATATGTTAATTCTCCTGTAATAATTTCTCCTTTGTGAACTTTCAGTTAATAGATTTTATTATTATATTCCCATTTGTCTATTTATAATAGTTATGGGAAAGTATACATTTTTTTCCAATCTGCAAGAAAATTTAATTATATCAAGGTACATTGAATCAAATTTTTAGCAATATTTTATCTGAGAAAATATTAATAATAGAATATTAATTGGAGAAAGAGTTCATCACAACTATATTTACATTATGTTGTCAAGTTACAAAAATGATATTATGAACTTATACACAAATATCCATGTATGTGTGTGTACATGTATGCATGTATGTGTGTAAAATACAGGAATATATACCAAAATATTTACAATGGGATCATCTGTGGTTATTATTTTCATACTTTTCTTCACTTTCCAAATTTCCTACAATGAACTTCTATAATATTAAGTAATACAAAACAAAAAGTAAACAACAAACCTCTGAGCCGATACCAGAACAGTCACCTGTTCTTCATTAACTCATCAACCTCTACATTCCTTCATGCACTCATCAACCACATACAGATCCCTTCTATTCCCATAGCACTAGGCTTGGCATTGTGGATGATGGTGGGAAAGTATACATATTAATCCTTTTTCTACCATATAAATGATAATTATTTAAGTGATTTTTGACTATTAAAATTGCACATTTCTGTACAAAAGTCTTTTTAAACATATATTTTATATAGCTAAATATGTATGTTCTCATGTGAATTTTTTCTTTGCTAAATAACTTTTAGATTTTGGGTGATAAAGTCTCATAAATTCTTACTAGTTTTCAAGATTTTTACATTACTCAACACTTACACACTTTAAATATATAATATTATTTAAATTTTTATATTAAATTGTATGTGTTTCAGCAAATAAAGGCATTTTAGGATAAATACTCTGATAAATTTAATGTTGGGAAATGAAGCAATGTGTCCAATTTTAAATATCAGAGTAATTAAACTTTCCATTTATAGCTTTGAAATTAAAAAACTAGCTTATTATAATTATAATGAAATATTGAGCACAATTATATGAACTTTAATAATTGATATCAGTGTATCCTCTATGTAACTATGCAATGTTGAAAAGAAGTAATTATAAGAAAAAAAGTTCATATTGGAGGTTAATGTTTTTAAAATCTATATAAATGACATAAAATTTCAGGACAATTGTTATTTGACCTTGAACAGAATAATGTGAACATTATTTTATGCTGATTTTAGTTACTGGGATGGGGCAAGGGGAAGACACTTAAACATTTTCGAAGCTGATGTAGTTCATTTTAGTAGTCTTTAGTGAAAGCTTCACAAAGCTTAAATCTTCCAAGATACATACCTCAAATTTTAAGCATTATTTACTGAATCAACCTTCAAAATAAGAAATATCATTTATAAACAAGAAGTATTTCAAAGAAATACATACTATGTTTATTCTTTTTTTTTTATTAAATATATTTTATTGATTTTTTACAGAGAGGAAGGAAGAGTGATAGATAGTCAGAAACATCGATGAGAGAGAAACATCGACCAGCTGCCTCCTGCACACCTCCCAAGGGGATGTGCCCGCAACCAAGTTACATGCCCTTGACCGGAATCGAACCTGGGACCTTTCAGTCCACAGGCTGATGCTCTATCCACTGAGCCAAACCGGTTCTGGCTATGTTTATTCTTATTTATATGTAATAGAGTGATTTCTCTGACACAAAAGATGGCATCATATAGCAAGCTGACTTAGAGTCCTGTTGAAAAGAAACAGGTAGTGGTAGCCATTGTGGCAAACTTTCTAAAGATATTCATATTATATTTTCATAACTCTAGTCAAATGAAACATTCTTCAACCTTGGCTAGGATTAAAGAAACCGTAATCATTTTTTATAATTAAGAGAAAAGTCCCAGTAGCTTGTGTAGGGTATTTTGAATTTAATATTAAAATGAAGATTTGGCATAACTATTAGCAATAACAGCACTGTATAGATGAATATAATGAATAGTAACTAGGTATGATCATGATTATTTTATACTAGAGGCCTGGTGCATGAATTCGTGCACCAGTGGGGTCCCTTGGCCTGGCCTGTGGGATCGGGCTGAAACCGGCTCTCTGACATCCCTTGAGGGGTCCCAGATTGTTAGAGGGTGCGAGCCAGGCCAAGGGACCCCACCAGTGCATGATCAGGGCCGGGGAGGGATGCGGGAGGTTGGCCAGCCGGGGAGGGTCCGCGGAAGGGCTCTAGAGCATGTCCAGCCCATCTAACTCAATCCCAATCGGCTGGACCCCAGCAGCAAGCTAACCTACCAGTCGAAGCATCTGCCCCCTGGTGGTCAGTGCACATCATAGCAAATGGTTGACCAGTCGACTGTCTGCCCCTGGTGGTCAGGGCACATGATAGCGAGCAGTTTAGCGGCCTTTAGCATATCATTAGCATGTTCTTTTTGATTGGTTGAATGGCTGACCAGACACTTAGCCTATTAGCCTTTTATTATATAAGATTATATGTATTTCTAACGAGACTATGTGAATACATTAATATTCATCCTTAAATATCTTAAATTTATTATTTAACAAAATGATTTTTTTGCACATGCATCTCTAACATCTTTTGTGTGTCCATAGTGTCTCTTTAGGTACATTTCCTTCTAAAATAGATAAGCAGTATTTCATTTTATGGATATAATATAATGATTTAACTGTTTAATTTTTTTTTTTTTTTTGCTATTGCAAACAAGGTTATCATGAATTGTTTTTTACACATATCTGTGAACAGCTATACAAAAATCTGAGTAGGGAAAGTAATAGTTTAAAATATTCATAAATATATGCTGCATTTACTAGCAATAAGAATTTTTATATTTGAAAAGCTAAGTTCTTATTTTATTCTATGATCTGCCTCTAAAATTTAAAACAAATGCTATTATACTCCTTTGGCTATAAAGACTAGATAAAGTAATGGGGATGTAGCCAGGCCAAAATAACTGAGAAACAAGTATCCTTTTCTTTATAGGCACATTATTTTATAAGAACAAATAAAAATTGGAATTAGAAAACTGTTTAGTTAAAGATTTAACAAGAAAAATAAAACCTCCTAAGTTAACAAGATATGTTTAAGTGTAGCTCAGTTGATTAGAGCATCTTCCTGATACCCTGTCAGAGCATATACAAGAATCAACCAATGAATGCATAAATAAGTGGAACAATAAATCAAGGTTTCTCTCTCTTTCCCTTCCTCTCTGTTTCTAAAATCAATGTAAAATAAAAGTGTAGGTTTAGAAAGCTATGTTTAACCTAATTGTGTTGGATGAGACAGCCATGAACTAATGATAGGGGGGCTACTAATGATTGGTAAGAATATAAAAGGGAAGGTATAACTTATTAAATTGGTGGACAAAAGGGATAGAGAAACAATATATTTAGATAACACTGTAAGTGGTACAATTTTTTTTTTAATTTAAACAGGCATATGACCAGAGTTTGTATTGCCCAGAGGATAACTGGGTTGTTAGTTCTCAAGAGAATTGTAGAAGCTAATATTATTATGATGTACTTGCCAAGATTCTAAGGCACTTTGTATGCCTGAGAACTTCATTTTGTGTGCAGACAAAAAAAGTGAGCTCTTTCTCAGGGCAGGGACATATTAATCATATCCTATTTAATAAAGAGGGAATATGCAAGTTAACCATCACACCATAACAAGATGGCTGCATCCATAGTGGAGGCAGGGATCCCGTAACACAAGATGGCTGTGCCCACAGTGGAGGTTGAGTTCCTGTAACGAGCCTTAATGTGCAATCAGCAGGGACCTGAGGCTGCATGGCACTGGGCCAGGGCAGGGGACCTGAGGCTGTGCCCCCCAGCTGGTGGGCCTTGACGGGGGACCTCAAGGTGTGCCTCTTTGCCTGGGTCAGGGGACCTCAGGCCACCCCCAACCCTGGCGCTTGGACAGGCAACCTGCGGCCGCACCCCCCACCAAGCGGGGCTTGATGGGGGTGGGGCTGGCTGGGTCTGGATCTAGCCCAATGGGGGTGGGTGGACCGGGTCTGGGTCTCGCGCAATTTCGAGGTGCACGTGGGTGGGCAGGGACTTGACTCTGGTTCCCATGGTGTGCCCCAGACTCTGACAGGAGGAAGATTTTCATATACATTTTACTAATATTCTTTCATCTCTGACACTTCTATTATGGAGAAAGGGCAAATAGCAATATTAAAATATTTCCTCTAATTAATTCCCTTTCAATGTGCACAAATTTCATGCACCAGGTCACCAGTCCTTTAATAAATACAATCAGAATTCCAATTCACTACCATACCTGGGTAGATACCACTGTGCGTGGACCAGAACAGTGATAGTCACATAACCACTCTGGGTTTTCTATCTGCAGATCTACTTGAGAATTATTTTAAAATTAGAGGATTACTTTCTGATCAATGAATCAGATAAGAGGAGCTAGATGGGTCAGCATTTTAATGCCACCAGACTAGAATATATCCATTTCAGAAAGAGGGCTTGAGATACTCAGATTCTGTTGATTTGTGCTATACTTGTCCTTGATAGTATTTGTATGGATAGTAAAAAATTTATTTATTTATTTATTTAATTTATTTCAGTAGTTCTCTCTACATTTATGTCTGCAAGATTGACTAATCTTTGTGCATAATACATTACTTCTCAATATGTTCATATACTATATCAGATTTAAATTAATCTATCTTTTATTACAGGGGATTCTTGGACATAGAAACTAGTAGGGTAGAGGTAAAATTATTTTTCCTCCCCTACAGTGTACTATTTTTAATTAAAATACAGACCTCGTTACAAATAATAAATTATCTGCATAGGAAAAAGATGCCAACTACATTTATGTGAAAATACAACAATCTTAGATATTGTTTCTCAAGTTGGTATTTCCTATTAAAAGTCTCTGTAGTTGGTCAGAACAACATAGAACATTCACTAAGGAAATTTACTAAGGAAATGCAGAATTCAAATCAAATTTTGCTACTTTTAGGCTTTGATTCATTGCAGAGGCAATTTGGTAACAAACAAAAATGGTAACATATTTTAGAAATATTTTAGTTAACATTTAAACATACCTTATACACAAAGCAAATTGTCTTAATACTCTTAAAAATATACAATTTTTAAAATAAAGAATGATAGTCTATTTTTCAGGAGGATAGAGCCAGTTTTGCATAATGATATTTCATGGAAGCATACTGTTTGAACTGGTCTGTTTAGCTAAAGCAGAAGAAAGTCTCCAGCTGATCCCTTTGATTTCCCTAGCTGGTTTGTTTGATTACCCTCGTATGGATCATGCAAAAACCATATGGGGGAAATTTACTCCTTTGGTATTTGCAACTGAAACCTGCTGGGATACTTAGATCTTATAGTTTATAAGCAAACGAGGGGGAAAGACACATTTTTATTTCAGGGCAAAGAATGAACTTTGTAAAACTCAAAATAAAAAGACAGCTTTTAGGGAGCATATAATATAATTTTACTCAAAGATATTTCACTTATCTAGTTTGATTCTTCTGTTAGTTTTGATTCTTTGGGAGTTGGTTTATAAAATATCTCCTCATTTCTCATCCTTCATTTCATGGTATTTATTCATAAAACTAATGCAACCTTGTAGAACATATGCTTGTGTTTTGACACATTCATTATATCCCATGTGGCCAATGGTAAAAGAAATATCAATATAGGAGTCCATTCCCATATAACATAAATGCATTCACTCATATATTAATTTGCAAATTTTATTGCATGCCTAATGTATGCAAAGTAGTGTTTAAAGTTTCAGGATTCTGTAATGAACAAAGAAGAAATATCACTTGTCATTATGGGTGTGTGGAAAACAAAGTATTTTTACCTTTTATTATAATTTTAGGTAAAGATAAGTGCAATAGATTGACACTAGGTCACCTGCCAACCTCAACAAAATTTGCATGCAATGAGGTATACTGTAAAACACTACCTAATCTCCGACTCAGTGGAACATTCCCTTAAGTATTAGTCTGGTTCTGGGAGACCCAGAGGCTTAGCTTACAAAAAAAAAAAAAAAAAAAAAAAAAAAAAGAATGGTATCTTTAAGCACCACCTTTTGACCTGCTTATTTATATCTAAGACTAATAGTTCTGGAAGCTATAGATATCTACAAAAATGGCAAAACTGTACTAAAAACAACCTAGGTTTACAATGCTATTATAGGGCATGTTTCAATTAGACCAGATTGTTAATTTAAGAACTTGAAAGTAAAGGTTCCCAAATCAAACAAACAGAATGGGACACCTGTTGTAATTGGTTCACAGAAGCTTTGAGAAGACTTCAAGGTTCCAAAATAGCTTCATTGAAATATTTGTTGCAAAAGGCAAACGAAAAATTAAAGACACAAGAAGTACCTAATACAAAAGACATCAGGACTGATGTGACACACTGCTCGCCTCTAACCACCCTCCCAGTACTCAGTGGGTTCACCAGCACAGAAACTCTCTGGACCCTGATATTTGGGGGTTTTTATGGAGATGTCCTTATGTAGGCATGCTTGACTAAATCACTGCTCATTACTGATTAAACTCAATCTCTACTCCCCTCTCTCCTCCTGGGAGGTTTGGGTCAAAGGTGAAAGTTCCAATCCTGGAATCATGGCCTAGCCTTTCTGGAGACCAGCCCCAACTGGAAGCTATCTGGGGGCTCACCATCTCCTTAGCATATAAACAACACCCTACAAAGGAGCTGCCAAGGGCTTTGCTTTAGAAGCCCAGGCAAAGGAACTGGGGACAAAGACCAAACATTTATTTTTATTATACCTAGGAGAGGCAGCTGGGGTGATCAGGAGAGGCCTTTCTCCCCTCACAAGATTGCATTTGAGCAGATCCTGGAAAAAAAGTGAATGAATGAAGTGGTGTTGAATACATGAAACAAGGGCAGCAAAGACAGGTCCACAGTAAAGATCAAGTGAAGTGAAGAGCGAAGGGAGTTGAGTTCACAGAATCGTTAAGAATGTGGCCCATGTTTATTTTTATGGATCTTGCTAGCCAGTGACTACATACTTGAGGCAAACCAATGGCTTGCTTTGAATGAGGTTTTGAAAAGATCAATCTGGCAGCTCTGTAGAAATGGATTGTGGGGGCACAAGAGTAGAAACTGTGAAATCATTCTTTTGCATTGTTATTAAACTTATGGACATATGGATTTGGCATTTGGGGACATTTGAATAATGGAAAAAGAACTTTTAGCTGAAATGATAGTTCCTCTGGGAAGTCTTCCCTGAATTATTATGCAGAGTTAAGTGCTTTCTTCTCAGAGTCCACAGATCATCATTTTCAAATGTCTACTAAAAATAGAACCTACTGCATTTTTATGGTTATTTGATTATATGTCTACAACACCATTAGTAGATTATAAGCCCCTAGAGAACTGATTCTGAGTTTGTTCATCTTTCTGCCTGGTGGTTACTATATGGTAGGTAATCAATAAATTTTACTGAATTCCTGAATGGACCCAAGCTTTTAAATATGCTTCTTTTGAGAGTTAAATATCCAGTTTGCCACACTGCTGCTGCTGCTATTATTATTATTATTATTATTATTATTAATTTGCATAAAGAAGGAATATTTTAAAAATAATTTAAATATTTTTCATTTAGTACACATATTGAAATGCATATCAGTATATTCATGAGATGAATTAGTAACAACTTTTTCGGTATGGTATATTGCAGCAATTTCATGACCTTTCTATCCAAGTTTCCTTTCTTTCTGGTTTTAATACAACATATTGTAGCATGCTAAAATGAAATCTTTATTGTACACCATATGGTAATCTTCCAATATCAGTCAACAACTAGTAAAAATTCAAGGAGGGAAAAGAAGTAACATATTCCATTCTACATAGTATTATTCTGTTAGCACTTGCTGAGAAATAAACAAACAAACTTAAGTAAGAGAGCTTGTATGGCTAATAGAGAATGCAGAAACCAAATATTATTCTGTACTTATGTGTTACAATTTCATAAAACTACAGGTGGTTTGTTTAAAATATTAAAACATGCAGTACTATTTAAATGTCTAGAAAAGTAGTAAAAAAACAAACAAATATGTTATGCTAAGTCAGAACATGAAATAGGTGATTATAAATTGTAAGTCATGTCCCATTGTTCATATAAATCTTTGTTTATATACATATTTGATTGTAGCTTACTTTAATCTTCTCTATTGATACTTCTCAGTGGTCTCTAAATAATTAAAACAAGAAAAAAAGCCATCTACACATTACTTTTAAATGATCCATTTAAGTATTTTTCTGAAGTGCATATTTGTAACACTTATGAATATGGTTTTACAACTTAAATCTTAAATAGAAGTAATTTCTGTTTTAAGATACTATCAAGGCACATGCCCGGGTTGTGGGCTCAATCCCCAGTAGAAGGTGCGCTGGAGGCAGCCGATCAGTGATTCTCTCTCATCATTCATGTTTCTATCTCTATTTTCTTCTCCCTTCCTCTCTGAAATCAATAAAAAATTTATTAAAAAATAAAAGATACTAGCAAAAACTAAATTTTACTTTTTAAAGATAAGGCCATATAATTCTACTTTCTCTTTTATTGTTTTACTAGAGGCCCGGTGCATGAAAATTCATGCACTGGAGGGGGCGTTCCTCAGCCCAGCCTGCCTCCTCTCACAGTCTGGGAACCCTCAGGGGCAGGAGGCGACCCAGCAATCAGGGGAAGGTGATGGCCCCATCACACCTCTGCTGCTGCCACTTCTGGCAGCTCAAGCCTCGGCTGGCCCTGGTTACCTGAGCCTCAGGTGGCCATGCGAAGTGGCCGGGCCCACCTGGTGGGGCTGAGGGGAATGGGCTCAGCCATCTTGTGAGTGCTGCCATCTTTGAGGGCAGGGCATTCAATTAGCATATTCCCTTCTTATTGGCTGTGGGTGCCGCCATCTTTGAGGGCGGGGCAGTCAATTAGTATATTCCTTCCTTATTGGCTGTGGGCACTGCTATCTTTGCGACGGCGTGAAGTTCATATTCCCTCTTTATTCGATAGGATAACAATAGTTTACAATTGGCATACCTGTGGTGAATTTTTAAAAAGACACTGAATTTTAAAATAGTATATATATTTAATAAACATTTAAAATATTATTTATCAAAGTGTTTATAAAAAAGAGCATTTTTGATTTAGATCAGTTTTGATTCTTATTACAGTTAAAAAGCAGGTATAGTCCCTACTAGTTTATGCAATTTCGATAACATCTTGAGTTTGAAACAAAACAGCATTTAAGTAACAAATATTTTAAATAACAAAGCTCTAGATCAGAATGGAAGCTATCTCTAATAAAGGGAATTTAGACCACCAGTTCTATTTATATCAATGCTTCTCCTTGGTTTTTAATTCATTGTTTGGCAGTAAATTAAATGTAGGAGTTACACTCTCCTTCCAGGTACCAGAACACAACTGAGTGACAAATTTTACATTTGCCTACAGCTTTGAGAAAGTAAATATCATGTGCTTTCAAAATATGTAATCATCACTGGTCAGTTATAACATTCATTTGATGTTATTCTAAATTAAACCAAAAGCATTAGCTCTATTCTAGCTGATTATTTTTAGCAGAGAAACCTTGAGGCAGAATTATAAATTAAACTACTGCTTTCTTTAGAAGGACATTTATTTCTTTAGGCTTATCGGCATTGGTCTAATTTAGCTTTAATGCAATGGGGTCACTCAAGTTGAAATCACATAGCTTGTTTTTGCATCGTGTTCTGCAGGGCTTCACCTCATGAGATTAAGCGATCAATGCTCATACTAGCTATTCAGCTTATTCTCTCCCCTGAGTCCATGAAAGCTTATACATTTCTACTTAGTAAAGTCAGCTGAGAGGCCAGAATAGTTACTTTCACTTCAAAGTAATCCTAAGTACCCCTCCGAAGCAGTTCTTCCCTGGGGCACAATTAGGGTGCTCTTCCCCTCTCCACAGAACTGCTTTTAATCGCTTTGATGTGGCTGTAATTATTTCATTCTGCCACTTTGGGGCCTGCGTGCACAAAGGTTACTAGGAGCACCTATATTAAATGCCAAGTGAGGGACTCATAGCATAATGTTCTCTATACCAGTCAAGGGTAACAGGAAGCAGAGAAGATAAACACGGCCTCCTGGGAACCAAGGATAAGACTAAACACTCAGGATGTATATAATTCCCTTTTTTAATCTTATGTGTGGATCAGCCAGTATAGCTAAAAGAAAAACAAAAACAAAAACAAAAGAAAACTATCTAAATAATCTGCCAATCTTCCAGAAAAATTAAAGCCTATGAGTAAATACCAATGATTTCTTTTTAATGCCAAATTTTGATACAAATTTTTTATATTGGACTATAAAATTATATGAGATAAAAGTTTTCTGTAACTAACAAGTCAAAACAACTAAGGAATGTTTTATGTGCTTAAAAATTGTTTTCCACATTTTTTCTTGGAATCTTATTTATGTGCTGGTGTGCAATCATACATGAGATTGTCTTAATGAAAGGGGTGTACAATGTAAGTCACACATATAATGGTTTATAGTCAGATGATGCTTGAATTTTAGTGTTGTTTGTTTTTTTTTGGTATGGACAAAGAATAGATATCTGTATCAATAATTTGAAGGTTTAATTGATGTTTCTATTTACTTTAATATCTTACAATAGGGTTATACATTCTGTTTTACTAGAAAACATATGTATTCACCCAAAAGGAACTTATCTAGAATTTCAAAATTTTACAATTTGTAATTAAATTTGTATTGTAGTCTTCAGTGTCTTTCATAAAATTTGTCTTGTTCTCATTCTGTAATCATTGTTAAGGAAGCATCTTTGAAATTAGGCCAGCAAAGTCCTCTATATTACTAAATCCAGTGGTCAACTTGCAGCCCTCATCTTCCTTGATTTGGCAGTACTTGACATAGTTAATACTTCTGTTTCTTTTGAAATACTTTTTTCCCAGATTAAACGCTACCATGAATACCTGGATTTTTACCAACACTACTGGCTGCTATCTCTCAGTTTTATTTGTGTGGTAGAAATTTATTTATTTCATATCCCTATTGCCTTAATAAGAGAACTAACTTCAGGATGTCTCCCTTGACTATTATAATTATTGTAGAATAATAAACTATCCCAAACTCAGTGGCTTAAAATAAACACTATTTATTATTGCTCTGGAATCATATGTCTTCTGAGTGGCCCTGCAAATCTGGGGCAGGATCTGTTGATTTTACTGCTTACTCATCATGCATATTGGTTCAGCTGGAGTGTTGTCTGATGGATAGTTGGTCAGAATAGCCTCACTCACATCTCTGGAGGTTGACAGGCTAGTTGGCTTGGATGATAGAGATGACTGAGCAACATGATTCTCAGCATCCAGCAGGTTAGCTTGGCTTGTTCATATGACAATGGCAAGCTTCCAAAAGAGAAATCAGAAACACATAAGTTATCTAGAGGTCTGGCTAGACACTTCCATTGCAATCTATTGGCCAAAGCATGTCACAAGGCTGGCCTAGATTCAATGGGGTTTGAGTAGATACTAGGAAGTCACATTAGAAAAAGTATGGATTAAAGAAGAGTAAAGAATTGGGGATACATTTGCAAATAATATTCTCCAACCATACTTTCTCTGCTAAAGCCCTCTTTTTCTCCTATATTCCACAGCCAATCCAGCAGTATATTGCCCCTCTATCTGAAAAGTGTGGGAGAAGAAAAATGTTTTCTCTACCCATTCTAGGTTCTCAGCTGAAGCTCTCTAACAAAATATAGATTAATAAGAGAAAAGCAAAGAGAGGTTTATTAACATGTATAACTCATGGGAGAAACTTAGAGGTGAATAACTCAAGAGATGGTTTAGAACTTGACTTAATAGAATTTTCAACAAGAACAAAAAAAACATTTATAAGGACAGGACAAAGGAAGGCAGTTTTAAGTTCCCAAGGGCTGCAAATTGAGAAGGTAAATATCTGGGGGAAAACTAATGGTAAATAAAAGGTAGTTAGTAAGCTTTGTTAGTGGATTCCTCTGGTGCTGTCTTTGGCCTGATAAGGGTGTGAAATAGTCTCTGGTGATTAACATTTGTTCTTCCTGGTAGAAAGGGGAGGATGGACACCTAGGTAAATTTATGTTTTGCTTTTAGGCAAATGAGGGAAGGGCAGAAAGCTATTCTTGTATCTGCTTCTCCAGTGCCTTTAGGCGAAAGTAATCCTTATATGAAAGTGGCATATTTTGGGAGGCAAATTCTGCTATGCTTCAAAAGTATATTCAGCATCTGACCTATTCTCACCAGCTCCAATACCTCCATGTCCACACCACCATTACCTCACAGCTATATCATTAATACGTTTTCTGTTGTTTTTTTCCTACTCTAGCTCACCTAAATTCTATTGTCTTTCAGTATCCAGATTAATTCTATTAAAACTTAAATCAAATTATATCAGTATTCTACATACAACTTTTCTATAGTTCTCTGACTCTCTTAATGTAAAAGCCAGTGTTTTCCCAATGAGCCCTTCCCCACATTTTGTTTGATTCTTCACATGACTCTGCTTGGGCATTGGAGACCTTGCTTGATGTCGCTCAATCATCTCTATCATCCAAGCAAACTAGCCTGTCAGCCTCCAGAGCAATAATAATAATATATATACCAGATTGTTAAAAACTATAATTACCTCCCCACCTGGGGTTGTGGGAGTGTGATAATGTTAGCGAGATTTGGAAGAGGTACCTAGAGGAGTAAGTCCCCTGTTTTATTCAGATTATTTATATATATATATGTGTATATATATATATATACACACACACACTGAGTGACCAGATTATTATGATCTCTGAATGCATAATCTCTGAACGCATAATCTGGCCACTCAGTGTGTGTGTGTGTGTGTGTATATATATATATATATACACACACACATATATATACATATATATATACACATGTATACATATATATACATATATATGTATATATATGTATATATGTGTGTGTGTATATATATATATACATATATACACACACACACACACACACACACACACACTGAGTGACCAGATTATTATGATCTCTGAACACATAATCTGGCCACTCAGTGTGTGTGTGTATATATATATATATATATGTGTGTGTGTGTATATATATATATATATATATACACACACACACATATATATGTATATTAGAGGCCCGGTGCATGAATTCGTGCATGGGTAGGATCTGGCCAGCCTGGCCAGGGGGAGGGGACATGGGTGGTTGGCCAGCCTGCCTGCTAGTCGAATTCCTGGTTGAGGGGACAATTTGCATATTAGCCTTTTATTATATAGGATATACACTGAGTGGCCATATTATTATGCATTCAGAGATCATAATAATCTGGCCACTCAGTGTATATTTTAAAGGTTTTCAAGATATATAAATATATCCATTTAATTAAGATCTCTAAACATTTAAAAAGTTTGATATACTTATTCATAATGTTATACTACAGAATTAAGTAACTTCATTAGTATAATAGAACTGAAAGTAAGAATAGAACATTGAACATGATGCCAAATGATGCAGATTGAGGTCACGCACTGAGGAATGCCCATTCCATCCACTGGAATTGCAGTTACCTGCCTTTGTTGGAGTCTACCAGATGCCTGTGATGTTGCCAACAATTTTCTGGCTATAATATTTCTAAGAAATGTTAGCTTTAATTTATAGCATTATTGTAGTTACTTTAAATAATTTGTTCATTAGGCTGCTACTAAGTAGCCATTAGTTAAAAATAGGATTGTGAAATTGCCTGTCATTTTTTATAAAAGCTAAAGAAATGACAGGCATTTTCCATCAAGTTTGTTTGTGGCCTGTCAATAAAAAAGAAGGATATCAGCAAAGCTTAGAGAATTGTCAGTCTCAAGAGAAGATTCTGCTCCTTTGTGAATATATTCTCGTTGCTTTTGAAAGCACAGAAGCACACAATCAACTTTATTAAGATAAATGTAAAAGTTTCTCACTTCCATGGATTAAAATAGTAAAAGAAAATCAAATATAAATATAATTATAGCTTAAAATAATTATTTTAATAATCATTGTTAATTCAAATGTCACAGTTATTTTTTTCTTACGTTTCACACAATGTTGGTTTCAGTCAAGTGTTGGTATTTTTATAACTTGTTCATACCTTGGTATTATCATTTATTGTAGTGACTATAGTTCACACACTTTTAAAATATGATTTTTATTGATTTTCTTAGACAGAAAGGAAGAGGGACGGAAAGAGAGAGCGACACAAACATTGGTTGTCTCCTGTATGCAACCTGACCACATCCTGACCAGGGACCAAACCTGCAGCCTTTTGGTGCAGGGGACAATACTCAGCTGACAGCCACACCGGCCAGGGCTCACATACTCTTTTAAAGAGTACTATACCAATACCGTTTAGCTCTCATCTATAGTTAATTTTAACTTAGAGAATGAATTAGAGCCTGAATGTTTTTAAATTTCTGATTCAAGTAATCAAACCTAACCTACTAAATTTATACTTGCTCCATAGTCTATCTGAATTTAAAAAACAACAACACTCTATTATTTTAGTAGATTTATTATTAGGTTTCAGTATTGGAAGTAAACTCACATCATTCAGAACCTCAAATTAACTGCAATAGTGTTTATTGGAATTAATTTCTGGAACTTAATCAAAATAGGCAGACAAAGAAAACAAGAGATAATTAAAAAACAAGAATAAAACAAACAAAAGAAACAGATTCACAGAGAGATCCAGATAAAGGAGATATCAGCCATGAATATTAAAATAATAATGCTTAAAAATCAGTGAAATGAGAGATACTATTGGGAAGTATTCCAGAGAATTAGAAATCATAAAAAGATCTAGATGGAAAGTCTAGTAATGGAAAAAATAATAGCTAAAATACAGAGCTCAGTATCTATTTTTGATAATAAAAAAGAAGTGTGAATTAAAAAATGGAACTCCCATTTGACCCAGTAATTCTACTTCTAGGAATATATCCCAAGAAATCAGAAACACCAATAAGAAAGGACATATGCACCCCTATATTCATAGCAGCACAATTTACAACAGCTAAGATTTGGAAACAGCCTAGGTTACCATCAGCAGATGAGTGGATTAAAAAACTGTGATGCATCTACACAATGGAATACTATGCTGCTATAAAAAAGAAAGAACTCTTACCATTGCAACAGCATAGATGGATCTGGAGAGCATTATGCTAAGCGAAATAAGCCAGTCTGAGAAAGATAAATACCACATGATCTCACTCCTTTGTGGAATATAATGAACAACATAAACTGGTGAACAAAATTAGATCCAGAGACATAGAAGCATGGAACAAACAGTCCAACCTCAGAGGGAAGGTGGGGAGGTGAGGGGCAAGAGATCAACCAAAGGACTTGTATGCACGCATATAAGCATAACCGATGGACACAGACACTAGGGGGGTGAGGGCATGTGCTGGGGGGTAGGAGTGGCCAGGGAGAGGTCAATGGGGGAAAAGGAGACATATATAAAACTTAAACAATAAAGAATTTAAAAAATAAAGAAATGTGAAAATATTTAGTGGACTAAGGTAAGTCAGAATAATATATACAGACTGAAGAGGGAGAAACCAAAAGCTATAATACAATAAATATATTAAAAGTCATATGGGATACAGCATGGGATATAACAGAAAAGTTATATACATGGATTTCCAGAGAAGAAGAGAGAAATGATATCGGAAGGAATAATGCTTAATGTTTTTTTCTAAAAATAATGAAAGGCACCATGACACAGATTTAACAAATCTGATAAATGCCAAACAAAAAAAAAACAAAAGTAAACCACACTTAGGAACATGATTGTATCACTGCTTAAAATCAATAACAAAACCATTACCTTTAAATGAGCAACAAGACACATTGAGAGCTGACAATAGCAGCAACAAGCAATGAAGAATAGAAGAGAAGGAAATATTTTCAAAGTGATGAAAAAAATAGCCAACCTAAAAGTCTATAGCCAATAAGAATAACCTTCAAAAATAACAGTAAAATAAAAGCTATAAAAATACTATTTTTCAACTACATACCAGTACTAGAGGAAATATAAAGTGTTCTTTAGGCAGAAGGAAAAATAAGAGGATGGTTATAAACCTAAATAATCTAGTAGAAACATTTATCAAACTGCCACAGATAAAAAAATTGCCTGTCATCGCCACTTCTATGGAAATTTTACAGAGAGACCTAGCCCATTTTTTAGTTGAATGCAAAACAGTAAGATCATATTAACAACAATAACAATATGGAAAGGAGGAAATTAAACTGTAATTTATAGACACATCATGGTACACCTAAAAAACTCCAAAGACTCCAGACATAAAGTACTAAAATTATTAATAAGCAAGTGCCAACAATTTCATAACATACAAGAACACTGTAAATATAAATGTAATTTATACATTTATGTAACATATAATTGTATATATAATTACAAAATTATTAGTTATAAAATTGTATATACTACTAGAGGCCAATGCATGAAATTCCTCCAAGAGTAGGCCTTCCTTCCCCTGGCTGCTGGCACCAGCTTTCCTCTAGCACCTGGGACCCAGGCTGGCTTCCCTCCAGCCCCGGCTTCATCTGGAAGGACATCTGCAATGACGTCCAGAAGGACGTCAGGTCTAATTAGCATATTACCCTTTTATTATTATAGATAGTATATAATTTTGCATATATGTGCTGCATATATAATAAAGAGGTAATGTGCAAATTTACCTCACACCCTCGCACAAGATGGCCGTCCCCATGTGGTCAAAGATGGCTGGCAGAGGAGGGTAGTTGTGGGCGATCAGGCCAGCAGGGGAGGGCAGTTGGGGGTGACCAGGCCTGCAGGGGAGGAAGGGCAGTTGGGAGGGACCAGGTGTGCGGGGGAGGGCAGTTGGGGGTGACCGGGCCTGCAAGGGAGGGCAGTTGGGGGGGACTGGGACTGCAGGGGAGGGCAGTTGGGGGCGACCAGACCAGCAGGGGAGGGCAGTTGGGGGCAATCGGGCCAGCAGGGGAGCAGTTAAGCATCGGTCAGGCTGGCAGGGGAGTGGTTAGGGGGTGATCAGGCTGGCAGGCAGGCGAGCAGTTGGGAGCCAGCAGTCCTGGATTGTGAGAGAGATGGCCAACTGCCGGTTTGGGCCTGATCCCACAGGGATAGGGCCTAAATCCACAGTCGGACATCCCCCAAGGGGTCCCAGTTTGGAGAGGGTGCAGGCTGGGCTGAGGGACACCTCCTGCCAGTGCATGAATTTCGTGCACCAGGTCTCTAGTATAATTTATATTTGACATATACTTTACATAGCTTCAGAATATTAATCAGGGCATGTTATCTTGGTACATAATTGAGAAGTTAAATTTTTGTGTTTTTTTTATTATGTCAACACTGAAATCACTCATAGTTTTAGAAACCACTGCCTGTGCTGGCTCTTCCTTGTCACTGACTGCTGTGCTGCATCGATCAGGGATCATGCAGATGCTTTTTTCAGTAATGCATTTTTCTTTTTATATGTGTGACATGGACAGTGCGTGTTGTACTGGTGATGAAGGAAATAAATGAGTAAAGCAAAGTCTCTTAGCAGGCACTATATATCAAATAAAGACATGTTGATTTTCCTTTGTTCTTTCTGTTTCAAGAGCAAATTCATTGAACTCTTCAGGTTATTGTTGCTTTTTCTGTCAAGTCCTTTGCTTCTTCTAACCACCCACTTAATCTGGCTTTTTCATGTCCCCTATATATATTAGATTTGACAAAAAAAAATACACTATTTGGAGAAACTAATTTGTATATTATTATATTTGGGGGGTGGGGGGCTTAACATACCAATCACAGGCTTGATAAGTGTATATTTTTGTCCAAATTTGGGTTCGATGGACATTCAATCATGAAGACCCACAGAGATTGCTATAAATATTGCATTATTTCAATTATTTGAACAGTTATTTTTTGAGTCACTATGCTATCTCAGATAGGTACATAGTGTAACTGAACTACACTAAGAGTATATACACACAATAAATATAAAGAAATACATCTTTTAATTAAGTGCCAAAAATGCCTTGGAAGGTAACATTCTTTTGTCATTTCAAAGAAAGCTGTAAGACTTTATAGGTGTCCTTTTCAGGTAATACATATCTATGCTATATCTTAATAATTAGCATGAAGAGCAGATTGTTTTACATGGTGTTCTTATTTCTTCTTTGGACAGAGTTATGCCAACCTTTATCAACAAATATTTTTTTCACACTACATAGACACATTAAAACACTTAGGAGCAGATAAAAAGTTCATTTCTTTTTTATCCCATTGCAAATATGACTAGCTGTTTGACAGCCTATTTACATAATCATGCCCATTTTACCAGTAATTTTCATGCAGATAAGTTTAAAAATTGAGGCAACAAAAGGACCTCAAGACGTTTTCTATTCATTACACAGTTTCCTGTCAGTACTATATCTAAATTACAGAAGGGAAAATAGGAAGTTCAGTCTTTATTTTCATTTTTCTAAAGGAAAAGAAATGACACAATCTCAAATAGCCACCTACTTTAATATTTATTACCATTACTGCCAAAATGTCTTCATTTTAATTTTAGTGATTCTAAATTCCTTTTTCTGTAATTTAAATGTATGACTTATTATTTTTTTAAGTTTTGGACAAGGAGAGGTGAGTGGGAGACAGTACCATCATGTTACCAGGGAGACAAGACCTCTGTTCTTGTTCTTGTCTTCTTGAGGGAAAATTTCAATCAAGAGAAAAAGTGTAACAAAATAAGTAAGAATTTATTGGCAGCAACGGAAATATACTTAGGGCAGTGAAACAAGAAGAAGGGGAAAGGGGATGGTGTGGGCATGCTCCCCTTGGGAGAACAGGTGTGGGTCCTTCATCCTGAGCCTCTTTATCTCTCTCTTGCAGGTGGAAATCTTAGGGGATGTCTCAGGGGAGGGTCTCAATAGAATATAGCTTTGCAGGTGTGCTCTTTCAGGGTCTTGGTCTCCACTGATTAATAGGTGCCAGGGCAGGGGGTCCTTAGTCAATGTAGCTGGTCCTGAGTCAGCTGTGGGGTCACTTCTCTGGCTTTGCTGCTTTCTGGGCCTGGAGCTGAAATACAACTGAGAGCTAAATGATATCTTTAGGGAGGAAAAGGTCAGGCGGTCTAAGCTGCATAATTAGTGATATGAAAAGTCAGTGGGTTCAAACCACATGACAAGTGACATGCTAGGGAGGCTAACTTACCCTGGGGATGAGGTTCTTATTTTCCCAATTTTGTCCCTTGCTAGGCATCCGGGATTTTCTGCTCTGGTGAGTTTCTGTGCCTGGCCCCATTGCTCTGCTCATGTCTGTCCAACTGCCTGTAACATTGGCTGAGGAGAAAAGACAGTCTGTGTGTGTTGAGGGGGGTGGGCAGGGGGGTGGGCGGGGGGGAGGCAGGGAAGCTTTTCCTTTCCATCTGTTATAAGTAATTTTAAAGGCATCACTACTTATCTTCTTTTTGGCTCTTCTTTTCATCTTTAAGTTAGTTAAACATCTCTTCTAACCTTATAAACCTAATTCCAGTGCACATCAAGCAAAGATTCTCTTTTACAGAAGAAACAATCTCATTATTACAGAAAATTAGATACAGATTTGGTATTACGAAATGATAGGTTGCATCTTCATTTTTAAAGTGCATGCATTAAGGTGTTATGCTGTGCTGAAGAGGAAAGCATGCTTTTTTGTCCTCATTTTTCTACAGTTGCCAACATGTAAAAACAGCTTATCTTTATCTCTCTGATGGTAATGTTGCCAGTAGATGGGCAATTTTCTATTTACCGGGTACCACAGCTGACCATGTACTGGATGGATGCTTTTTATTTAACACATAAACGATTTTCAGGGGCCTTTTATGGACTGAAATGTATTAACATGTGTATTGCTGAACTGCTGGGCCCTGCCACTTTAACTCTCCTTCTGTACTTGAAACAAAATTCCCTGTCCCTTTGATCCCCCATGTGTTGAATTTAGTTTGGAGACTTATAATAAGCTCTATTTTCAACTATCACAGCATAGTTCAGCAGATTGGGGCTCAGTAGGACATCCTTCCAGAACATTTTTTTTTCATTGAATGCAAAGTTATATGCTCAGACTGCTCCAATTTTTAATTGTTATTGGACATATAGACTCTGTCTTAAGTGTGTGTTCTCATTCTTACTCAGTTTTACAGAAATTATCTCCCCTAAACAAAGACAAAACTGATTTTAATATTTACATTTGCTTGTTTAATAGCTTCAAAAGTGTTAAAAGGGGCATCAGTGATAACTATTGAGCTACTTAGCTTAGTGTTATATATAATTTTCATTTTAACAGACCTACTGAAGAAAATTTCTGTATAAAAGGAAGCTATAGTCTACTCTAGGATGTAATTATGCATTGTCATGTGGTCTTTCTACTTTATGTTTAGTATTTCTGTCTCCAGAAATATCTCCAAGGTTACGTTGTAAGGACAATGGTAATTAATTGTATTAAGTTCTCCTGCAGTTTCCAAAACTGTGCTTGTTCGTATTTTTACATTAGAAATTTATAAATACTGACTGATTCACTTATGTGAGTTGAATTATGTGGCTTACCTGTTTTGGAAAATGGTAGAAGAGTTCTTTTGTTTTTCTTGTGTTTTGTTTGTTTGTTTGTTGTTTTGTTTTTAAGACTTAACATTTACTGTTGCCAACAAATCACATAATTAAACCATCATCCATCCCACTTATGCAGGAGCTACCTTTATCTAAGATAGTATTAGCTACACTGTAATCTTAAAACATGTTTGTCAGATAAATGTGATTGGGATGTAAATTAAGTGAATTTGAGATGTATGAATTAACACCTACAAATGCCTATTCATGGCAGAAAATGTCATCTATGGTAAGACAAATGGAAGATATTTGAGTGTGACCTTGAATAACTAACAACCTTCACATTCAAAATATCAGAATTTGTAACAGGCATATTTTCATATACAAAGTTCTGGTAAAAAAAAAAAAAAAAAGAAGGTAACAAATTACTGTGTTAAAGAATTCTGAATAGATAACTTTAACTTTAAACTCACAAGTATTCATCTAACTAAAATGGTACTTTCTTAAATGCCTCATTGTGTCATAAGAGATCAGGTAGTTTTTTATAAAAAGGAATTATGGACAAAAGTGATTGAGTTTCCCCTAAGACTGCCCTGTCTGTCAAGGCACTAAGATATCTCAATCTATGAGACAGATGGCATTTTAGTTTGAATGTAAGCCAACTTTGAATGGTAGATCAAAGGGAAAAGAACAATGACAAAGTTTTTAACTTTCTAAAAAAACTGCTTCATTTTTAAGGCATATGATGGCTTGCTGAATAGCTACTGAAAGAAAAGAACTTCAATTTCTTTTCTATTGACAATGCATCGGACACTAAATGTGTGAGTTTTCTCCTCATATTAAGCAACTCTGACACTAACTACTCAGAGTAAAGGCTCAGACCCACAAAACAGCCCCCACTTCAGACTCCAGTCACAATTAGTGGGTGCCTGGGTTACCCACACTTTTCTGTGTAACTTGATTACAAATTGAGAGTTCCCAAGTCTCCCTCCTCAAATTAGTAATCCTATATAATCCTATATAATAAAGAGGTAATATGCAAATTGACCATCACTCCAACACACAAGATGGCTGCCCCCATGTGGACACAAGATGGCCAGCAGGGGAAGGCAGTTGTGGGCGATCAGGCCAACAGGGAAGGGTAGTTGGGAGGGACCAGGCCTGCAAGGGAGGGCAGTTAGGGGTGATGACTGGGCTGGCAGAGGAGGGCAGTTGGGGGCAACTAGGCCTGCAGGGGAGGGCAGTTAGGGGTGTCTGGGCCTGCAAGGGAGGGCAGTTGGGAGGGACTAGGCCTGCAGGGGAGGGCAGTTGGGAGTGACCAGGCCTGCAGGGGAGGGCAGTTGGTGGTGACCAAGCCTGCAAGGGGGGACAGTTAGGGGCAACCAGGCCCTCAGGAGAGGGCAGTTAGGGGAAATTGGGCCAGCAGGGGAGCAGTTAGGTGTCGATCAGGCTGGCAGGGGAGTGGTTAGAGGGTGATCAGGCTGGCAGGCAGAAGGGGTTAGGGGCAATCAAGCAGGCAGGCAGGCGAGTGGTTGATAGCCAGCAGTCCTGGATTGTGAGAGGGATGTCCAACTGCCCGTTTAAGCTCGATCCCAGTGGGGTCGGGCCTAAACGGGCAGTCGGACATCCCTTGAGGGGTCCCAGATTGGAGATGGTGCAGGCTATCTGAGGAACACTCCCCCCACCCCCGGTGCATGAATTTCGTGCAATGGGCCTCTAGTTTGTTATAATGATTCACAACTCAGGGAAACACTTTACTGATTGTAATCAGTGTATTATAAAGGATGTAACTAAGGAACAGCCACATAGAAGAGATAGAGTTAGGTATAGAGAAGAGATGAAGAGCTTGCATGTCTTCTCTGGGGCCACCTCACCAACTCAGAAGCTTTCCAAACCCTATCATGTAGTCATTATTTTATGGAGGCTTTATTAGGTAGGCATGAGTGATGAAATCATTGGCCATTGGTGATTAAGTCAAACTCCAGCCCCTCCCTTATCAACCCAGAGGTTAAGGATGGTCCTAAAAGTTCTAATTCTCTAGCGATATCTACCCCTTTCTCCAAGGGTCACCTCATCAGCATAAAAGGGGCTTAGTTTAAATAACCAAAGACCTTCCTTTCACTCAGTCTCTGAGGAAATTCCAGAAGAATTAGGAGCTCTGTGCCAGGAACTGGAAAAAATGTAATCTAAAAAAATACTTAAGTATATTTCTTCTTATTATGTCATAATATTAGTTATATAGGGTAATTTTTATTCTTGACTTATATAACTATGTATATATAATACTTTAATAATAATTACATATACAAAATACACAATAGCGCCAAAACCGATTTGGCTCAGTGGATAGAGAGTCAGCCTGCGGACTCAAGGGTCCCAGGTTCGATTCCAGTCAAGGGCATGTACCCTGGTTGCGGGCACATCCCCAACAGGGGGAGTGCAAGAGGCAGCTGATCGATGTTTCTCTCATCGATGTTTCTAACTCTCTATCCCTCTTCCTTCCTCTCTGTAAAAAATCAATAAAATATATTTTTTAAAAAACAAAACAAAACAAAACAAAATACACAATAGCTATTATACTTAGATCAATATTCAAATAATTATATAGATGAAAAAAGTTTTATGTTCAAATATTCCATCTCATATTGGACATTTTCACCCTGAAATATTCATTTCAATTATATCCAGTAGCTGTGGTGATAATAAGCTTTTGAGAAGCCTCTGAAGTTAATCAGCAAGTGTTAAAAATTATGCAATGGATATCTTTTTTTCTTTAAAATCACATAATTTGATCTTTGATCAGCCTAAAATGGAACCTCAATGTGTCAGCATTTTTTATAGCTTGATAATTGAATGAAATAGATTTTATTTGTATTGCACAAATGATAATACTGAGCTATATTTAACTTCAAATAGTCTTTTTAAAATTAAACTTCATTGTAACATTATTTGGGAATGAAAATTTGGTGATGTAGAAGGGAAACACATTCACATCATTATAGTAATATTATTGTGATAATATATCACTGCCTTATTTCTTTACTAAATACTAGACCCAGCATGTGAAATCATGCGAGACCCGGGACCCCAGATCCCGCCACGCCATGCACGCAGCCCCACCCACCTGTGTGTGCCTCGCTGCACATGCAGCCTCCTGGTCTTTGGTTGTTCTGCATTAGGGTGTGATGGCAATAGGCCTTTTTTAATATAGATACTAGGGGCCCAGTGCACGAATTTGTGCACTTTGAAAGGAACTGTGGGCTGCAAGGCTGTGGTAGTCACGGGGGTGAGCCTTGGCCCATCCTCTGCACCCCTGCCCGGCCCCTCCCACTGTGGCCCTGGTCCCCTGTCTGCTGCCAGTCCTGCTCCCACCACCACTGCTCCCATGCGGTGACAGCACCGGCCCCGCTTGCACCTGCTGATGGTGCAGAGAGACTGGGGCCAGCGCTAGCAGCGGGTGCAAGCAGTGGCTGCTTCCCCGATCACCCCTCAGGATCAGGGGGAGGTGGAGAAGCCCTCAGGGGTGATCAGGACTGGCATCAGGCACTGGCAGCGGGTGCAAGTGGTGGCTCCGGTGCCAGCTGCAGGTGCGAGCAGGGCCATCGCCGGCAGCAGGTGTGAATACCAGGTGGGACCATGGAGCAAAGCATTTTCAGGAACCACCAGAGGCTCGCCCCGATGACAGCGGCCAGCGCCCTGGTGTGGCGCCCCCACTTGCTCACCTGCTCCACCATCCTGCTGCAGCCAACACCTGCCATGTTTCGCACACACCCCCTTGTGACCAGCACGTCTCAGAGCAACCGGTTGTTTGGTTGTTCCGGTTGTTCCACCATTCAGTCTATTTGTATATTAGCCTTTCATTATATAGGATTTTTTAAATAATGACATAAATTCCTACATGTACACCATATATGTGTTTATGTGAATTTAATAATATTTAAACAAAGCTCATACATAATATATCTTAAATGATATATTAAAAAAGTTACTGAGAGCTTGGCCATTGAGGACACTGATTTAATTAAATAGTCATTGATTATTTTGCCAACAATACCTGGAGTTTGCTATTGAAATTGTATGCTTTTGAATTGGTGATAGGACATGATTTTCTAATCTGCATAAGTTACACTCAGTGGATAAAATTTATGAACTGATGTTTTATAAAATTAATATTATGCTACTTATAATCTTAATAGCTTGAGCAATATTTGTAAACAAACTAGTCATTTGTATGATTGCTAAGGTTTGTTATCTAAGCCCATTGATCTTCTTATAGAGGCTTTTTTCTGTTAGATTTGATTGGCAGGTCCACCCAGATAGCTCTAGGCAATTCACAGCTTATGATTTTTTATCAAACAACTGCTATAGACAATTGGAGTTGGCTGCTTGTCAAGCCACCCATAAACCTTGTTGCCCATTGTGCTGCGATGCATGCCAAATCCATCTTTAGTATCCTCTTCTTCTAATGTAATGATTAATGGTTTTTCAAGATTATAAATACTATCATTGCTGTGCTATGTGGGGGTCGCTATAGCCTGGCAGAAAAATGTCTAACATATCTCAGAAGAACAAACTTACTTTCTGGAATTTTATTGGTTAGTCTAGATTTGTTCTTTTTTAAAAATAATTTATTTCAAATATGTTTTTATTGATTTTAGAGAGAGGGAGGAAGGGAGAAGGAGAGAGAGAGAAAGAAGCATCGATGTGAGAGAGGAACATCAATTGGTTGCCTCCCACATGCAGCCCCAAACGCATCCCGAACAAGGATCGAACCCACAACCTGGGCATGTGTCCTGACTAGGAATTAAACCAGTGACCCTTCAGTGCATGGGATGATGCTCAACTAACTTGAGCCACACCAGCCAGGGCACGATTTTTTTCTTAGTAATTCTTGGTATTAGTTAGGTTAGGCAAAACATCAACTGGGACTTAAGGATTATCTTGGTTGAGTTGTATCCTCCAAAATGATATGTTGAAGTCCTGACTCCCTGTAACTGTGAATGTGACTATATTTGGAAATAAGGTCTTTGCAGATATAATCAAGTTAAAATGAGGTCTTTAGGGTGGTCCCTAATCCAATATGACTGGTTTCCTTGTAAGAAGAGAAGATAGACACACCAGGAAAAGAACACAGTGTGCTGACAGCAGCGAGGATCGGAGAGAGGCAACTGGAAGCCAAGGAGACCAAGGATTGTTGAGCACAGCCAGAAGCTAGGAAGAGACAAGCAAGGGTTCTACGGAGAGTCTCAGGATCATGATTCTGCTGATATCTTAATTTTAGACTTCGAGCTTCTAGAACTGTGAGACAATAAATTTTACTATTTTTAAGCCACCTAGTTGTTACCTTGTAATAGCAGAGCTAGGGAATTAATACGTAGTAAAATATAGTGACATCATCAACTTCAAATCAATGATATGACAGCTTAAACCACCTGGAAACAATAATGTTCAAGGCATAAGTTTCTTAAATTATGTACCAAATTGACTTTCAATAATAAACTGAGGTTAACACACACTTACTATATACTTACTATGAGTAAAGGTTTATTGTTATTTCTGGGGGACAGAAGATGAGGCACGGAGGAGAGCAAAGGGAGTATAAAGAAAAGGATTTAATTATTCTTTTAATAAGCTATGAACATACAAGGCACGTTAGATATCTAAATGGTTAAATGTTGTACAATTCAGAATTATATAATTGTTAAGTAGTACTCCATTGACTTTAATTTCAAGTGTTAGAATATAAGAGATTTCTAAGAACAAAAAATGGTCATAAAGTTGTGTAAATTAGTGAAAAACAACACAAGGGGAATATATGTTTTTTTTAGGAATGGTGAGAATACTAGTCTATATCATACATACAAATATGTGTGTGTGTATGTGTGTGATTTATTTTCTGTAAAGAATTAGCTCTCTAATAACATGCAGGGGTGGGCAAAAGTAGGTTTATAGTTGTGCATATGTAAAAGACATGCAGGTTATGATTATTACAATAGCCTTATTAACTCAAAAGTATGTCACAATGCAATTGTAAGCCTACTTTTGCCCACCCCTATATACATGTCATAAATGAAACACATGTATATCAAAGCTGTTACTACAAATGCATAAGAAAAGGAGACAGAGAAATAAATGCCATTGGTATATGTCCATGTATAATTATTCTTAGTGAGGACATCTTCGTCCGTGTAGTCCTGTTAGTAGTGCTGCTAAATTTTTGAGACAGATGCAAGAGCATGTGCTCACAAACCTGCCTGTTGTGGATGGAGTCTTTAGGATAGCTTAATGTGATTCTCTTCAATATTGTATCAATTAACTCTTGCCACAGTCATGTTGCTTAGTGTCATACAACAATAAGAATTTATGGCTCTTGTGTCTGAAGTCAATTAGCTATTAACTAGGCTCTGATGATATTGGTTGGACTCGATCACAGGTCTTGGGATCAATGATCTCTTGGCCGATCTAAGCTGGCCTCTGATTCTGCTCTATGTGTCACTCATCTTCTAGAGGCCAGATCCACCCTATTATCATGGTGAAGCTGGAGGCACAAGAGCAAGAATGGAAACTGCAATGCTTCTGGAAGCCTGGGCTTGGCACTGCCTCAATCGCTTATCTAAGACAAATAGAAAAGGCACTATAAACAAAAGCTTAGGGAAGGGAACTCTACTGTGAGAGACTACAAAATAACATGAGGAGGGTCATGGTTAAAGTTGAGGATAAAGAAATGAGATTATCATATCAACCTACCACAAATATTTAGTTAACTTCTATTATTGTTCCCTGTAGTCACTATCACAACCTTATTTTGTTTCCATGTAATTGATATATGATTTTAGTAGTCTGAAATCTATGACAGTAAATCCTGGATATAACTAAGTAAATTGTCAGTGAAGTTGTATAAATCAATTTTATGAACTAAATTGATATAAATCTTCTCCTGACAGATTCTATATGATGTTGAAAAGAATTAGTCATCTATTCCCAAAACACTGAGAGAAGAAACTATTTCATTGTAAACTCAAGGTGATCAGTGTGATCTTTGCAGTTGGCTAGCTGGTCTCTCAGGCAAGCACACCCTACTCTACTCAAGCTTTTGAATGAATGGGAAATAAATTTACCGGGAAATTTAAATTTCTGTAGCATGTTGAAATTTTAAGATTATTTTGACTACTGACTATTTTCTGAGAAAAATTAGGCACCATTATACATTAATCTTGGTAATAGAATGATAAAGCCAAAAAATAAAATTAGCTATGGCCATCTGCCATTCTACCGATTCTGCTTTTACCCTTGATATGCTGTTATTCATCACTTTTACCTGGTGACTTTACCAATGTGCCTTTTCTTTAACTCATGTTGATTTTTCAAATGGCTCATTAGACAGATGTTTCTAAGTATAAAGTGACATTTTTCTAAATATTATCTGTTTGGTGGAAAGTCTATCAATTCAAGTTTTATTACTAGAGGCATTGAGTTTATTTCTTTTATAAAAAGAAAAAACACTTTATGTAAAATACATTTGATATGCCACTTTAAATCAAATTTGGTCAATTTCAGATTAACATTTCTGATTATAATATATTCTTACTGGTTGTAGAACTAGTAATGGGGAATTGAGAATGGGCATTAAAAAGTAAATAAGCCCTGACCGGTTTGGCTCAGTGGATAGAGCATCGGCCTGCGGGCTGAAGGGTCCCAGGTTTGATTCCAGTCAAGGGCATGTACCTTGGTTGCAGGCACATCCCCAGTAGGGGGTGTGCAGGAGGCAGCTGATCGATGTTTCTCTCTCATCAATGTATCTAACTCTCTATCCCTCTCCCTTCCTCTCTGTAAAAAATCAATAAAATATATTTTTTTAAAAAGTAAATAACATGTTTTCCGAAATAAAGAATATGTAAATGAAGATTGAAAAATTTTCTTAACATAAATCCCTTCAATTTTCAGCTCCTTAAAAATACTTTTATAGCATCATTAATTTGCTTATTAAAACAATGGTTTTGAAGTCTTACTATTTGTAAAACATTTCATCCATGGTTAATAATTAGAGTCACAAGTGGCTATTTTTTTAATATTTTTATTTATTTCAGAACAAGAGGGAGAGAGAGAAACATTGATCGGTTGCTTCCTGTACAGCCCCTCCTGGGGATCAAGTCCACAACCCAGGCATGTGCCCTGACCAGGAATTGAACAGGTGACCTCAACCACTGAGCCATACCAGCCGGGCACAAGTGGCAATATTCTTTCTGTGCTCTGCACACATATAGTTTTTGACATGACCAACCTACTTTTTTGAAGTTGCTACCTGTGATCTCTGAAATGCCTGTTTTTCAAAGTTTTCTACTCTTTTTGTGTCAAAATATTTAGTTGTTCTTCCTCATTATCTCATCAGTTCATACTATAGTAGCTGGAACATAATGGGTCCCCAAAAAACAACAAATAAATAAGCACTTGAACCATGTTTCTAAATAACTGTTTACATGTCAGTCTTTATTATACTAGAGCTGACATCAGGAGCTTTGTCCTTTTCATTTTTGTACAGAGTTTTCAGTTTTTAGCCCAGTATCGCACACACAGTCATTAAATAAATGATTGTTACATAAATGAATAAATAAGTATAAGAATTTTACAGGAGCAGAAACAATAAAACACATTAGTTTAATTAATGAAATTTCTGACCTCAAAGGCTGTACTTCTTTAAAGGAAAAATAAAAACAGAGAAGAAAATAACTGCACTTTTTAAAAAACCCACAATATATTATGGTTCCCATCATAGATTCTGGCATTTAACTATATACATTTTTAATAGCATTTTCTCACGTTATTCATTCACTTCAAGAAAAATATATGTTTATCCTCCTAGAGATTCTATTAGGATACAAAATAATAATATCTGTCTCATGGAGATTTCTGCTAGCTTTGATTTTAATATATATATATTTATTAAATATTATTATATGAAAAGTACATTTAATGGAAATTATTATATTTCCATATTATGTGGAAATTGCATTTTTCTAACATATTGGTATATTTCACAACACCCTTGAAAAGTAGGTGTAATTTTCAAGTTTTATTAAGTAGGCAATAGGTTTAAAGAAATTAATCTTTCATCCAAAGTAACGTGCTATAGGACAGATCTGGAATTCCAAGCCTGATCTTATTATTCCAAAACGTCCCTTGTATAACTTTCCTTATTGGTTGCTCCACATTTTCCCTCTCTCTGGGTTCTCTTTCATTCTCAGATTTCTTTATGTACGATTCTGAGAAACTCTGAATGAAAGAAACTGTTTTACTTTTAATGAACACAGAGATTAATAAATCTTTTTACCTTGTTTCCACTTCATTGGTATTTTTTTGTGCTAAGAAACAGCCTTTAAAAAACAATGTCACCCCAATATATTTAATTAAAAAACAAATTTGTGGCCTTTCCCTAAGTGATATTGTATTTGTCCAAATAAATAGTTTAAATATATATAAGTGAAAACTGAATATCCTATCACCAAAGGAGGAACGTAGAGATGAAATAAAAAAATTGAATCCATGTTTTGATGTTGACTTTTCCTCACTGCTCCGCCCCGCCCCCCGCCCCGTTTTGGTTGTGAGGTACCAACTGCAACTGGTTTGTGACAATGAAGTTAAGAGCTATTGCATGTTGAATAGATGAGTGTAGTAACAGCCCCCTTCTAACAAATGTACACTGAATGATTTCCTGGATAGATGTAAAATAATACAGGATATTTAGAAAGAAGTTTCAGATATAACTCCCTTTTGACACTCTTCTGTGTTTTGTCTGGCATTCTCTCATCTATATAAGCCATTTTCATTTTAAGTCATAAAATCAGGATTAGGAAAATACAAAGTCTTAGATTTTCCCACTTATTCTAAGTGTACATATCATAAGTTGCCTCCTGATCATAAGTAAAAGAATGGAGATAACTAAACATCTATGTGAAAATATCAAATATTAAATTTTATATTATAGCTTAATAAAATTACTCCCTAATGGCAACAAATAAGATAGTTACACATATGGATTGACATTTCCTATAATCTTATTTTGTATCTGTAAGTCAATTAAGTAACAGAAACCTGTCACATATTGTCCCATTATTAAGATAAATTTGCAAGATAATAGGATGACAGCCATCATCAATCAAGTCATTCTGTACTATGAAAACTGTGGACAGTTAATGTCTCAGCAAGAAGTGTAGGCAATGCATATTACCTATGAAAGTTCATTGATTCTGATAGGAAGCAACTCTCATTGAGAGTTGGAGATCCACAAACAGTTGTAGTGTTAGGCAGAAATAAGGACTAGAAGCTATTGTAGAAATTAGCTGAGATCATTGATAGATTAATTAGAATAAATAGATTCATTGGAATGCAAATTCAATTCTCAAATTTGGTGGTCATCTCAAATGGTCAGTTGGAGTTAAAAAATATATTACTTTAAAACTTATGTCTATTGGGTTGTACTGAGTTGAAAATACAGAAAGTGGCTCCAAGGCATGGCAAGATTGTGTACCATGGATATGCCCAGTTTTATACCTAGCCCTATTTATTTTCTGAAAGAATAGTCATTCAGGTTACTCAGTGCCATCTACTTTTATTGTGGATAGCCGGTAATTTGCATCATTCATTTAGGATGTTATAAATATTTTGGAGGTTTTCTTTTTATAGGATCTGTTATATTTGTTTGGTTTGCAATGAAAGGTCAATAGTGGCTTATATTAATTCATTTTTTAAAATATATTTTATTGATTTTTTACAGAGAGGAAGGGAGAGGGAGAGAGAGTTAGAAACATTGATGAGAGAGAAACATCAATCAGCTGCCTCCTGTGCACCCCGTACTGGGGATGTGCCCACAACCAAAGTATATGCCCTTGACCAGAATCGAACCCAGCACCCTTTAGTCCACAGGCCAATGCTCTATCCACTGAGCCAAAATGGCCGGGGATATATTAATTCATTTAACTCAACAAAATACCTTTTGATTATACAAATACTCTTGTTATCATTGTCCTATGTGGAAATGATGAAATCTTATATTTTTACACAATCTAAAATACCATTTATCATGTAATTAAAGATGATATGGATTAATTATATAACAAAAGCATTATGATACTTCTTTTATATAAAACATGCTTCTCTTGTGATTGAACCTTATGTAAAACTAAATCAAAATATTCACAGTAGGTATCTGGGATGACCAAATTAAAATGAAATATCAGATGGTGATTGTCTCTTAGCTTCTCTGCAAGGAATTATGATAATTAGCATATTTCCTTAACTGATTCACATACTAAATAATGTAAGGATGGTTAGTACGAGGTAAATTCTGGATCCTTGCTAATTTTGTGGGGCCAGGGATATGGTTACTTTTCATGCCATAGTTAAAATATCTGAAGACAATAAATTCCTACCCTCAGGTTTTGTTCTTTCGATTCCCCATGCACTTCTTAAGGCCACTTATGAAGAAAATTGACTGTACCTATGGCTTTACATACTATAAAGTTTGTTATGATTTATTCACTTTTAATGTTCTGACAGTTTAATAACTAGGTGGCATTTCTTTTGGTTATATAATGTTGAACAATAGTGATCATTTAAATTTGCATTTGAAACATCCTATTAAAGGGAAAGATATGCCTCAGGGCAATTTGTAATAATGCCAGAGTCAAAGGCAGAAATCAAAGAGGAAGAACTGATCTGACACCTTTTCATTTCCGGTGTAAAGTTAAATATATTCATATTACTTCAGTGATAAGCTACATTCAATTTGGGATCAAACTATATAGCATGTATAATGTGGATTTTTAGTAATTGGAGTGCTTGTGGTGAAAATGTAGAGAAATACTTTGCAAAAAGATCAAAAATGCCTCTAAGGACAGTATTATTTTTGAAAAAAAAATACACTTCCCTTTTCTGTGGAAACTTATTGTACATGCTGTTTCATTAGTTTCATGTTAGATTTCATGAAACTAATGAAAGTGTAAGAGTAAACTGACAAGAAATATTTTACCAAAAATTTAGTGTGTTTTTTTTTTTGCAGAAAATACTGACATGCTGTTTGCTTCCCCTTCCTTTCTTCTTTTCATTAATACATTTATTTATTTATAGAAAATATTGGCATAGAGCCCTGCTATTTATAAGTAAAAGTTAAAATAGAACATTCTGAATCATGGAAGACCTTGTGCAAAATGCATAAAAATATTTGCAAATTTTTGGTGGGTTTGGCTCCCATATTCCTTCTGTATTACTTCTAGAGCTTTAATTTTTCCAGTCTAGCAGAATCTGCATAGTGATTTGTATGAATTCTGTAGCCTAATGCAAGTATTATAGAAACATATTTTTTCTCTCAACATATTCAATGGGTGCATTAAATTCTTTTTATCCCCTATTAAACATTTGAGATAACTTATATGTAAATGTTAGACAGGAATTTTCAAGTAGTATTTTCTTTGCATGCTGCCTCTGTCTTCTCTGTCCTGAAAAAAGTATGACTTCGTGAGTTCCATGGTTAATTTAAGCACATATTTCTCTACCATGCCAACTGATAAGAATAAAAACTTGAGCCATAACAAATACTAACTTTGTCTTTAATGTAAAGTTTTAGAATTTAAAAATCACATGTTACTTTAAAATTGCCAGACTCTGTTGCATTCAACTTTCTCTTTTTTAGGTAATTTGGTTAAAAAAAACATTTTGTGTAAAAGAATACCTCTTGATGAATAATGTCAAAACCCACCCCCCCCCTCAAAAAAAAAAAAATCTAGGCACCTAGTGTAGTGAAACAATCCAGACTGGTGGGATATATATATATATATATATAAAAAAAAGTTGCATATTTTAGAGTAACTTCTTTCAAACTTCTGGTCCTGGATATATATCAAAGAAATCCCACAACATTTTACAACCTTTCACATCTTATTAGATAGTCTTATTTTTCCCGGGTTTTCCAAAAAATAAAATGTGGTCAAATCTAGACAAACTTTTCCTGTCTGATAGAATCTAGAACATGTGCCTTATTTCTTTCTCCTCAAACCCTACAGTGGGAAGAGTAGGGGAATGATAAATATAGTCAAGGTGCAAGGTGCTTTTGTTGGTTGGTTGGCTTTGGTGTTTAACTTTTCTTCCTTGATCCTGCCCTCTCCCCTGCCACCTCCCACCCTTTTTGCTCCTCCAGGGTTTTGAAAATGGGAGGGAGATGGTAGATGTTACAAAGCTGAACAGGTTTTACATACTTGGTGATGGCAAATTACTTCATTTACATTGTTATTTCATTTTTGAGCGGACTCTAAGGACTTTACCCATCTTCCCCCTACAGTTTCTAGGACATGCCTCCAATGACTGGCAACTTACATGTTCCCTTTCCATCCCCTACCTTTCCGTCCACCCCATGCTGGATCTCTCTCACTCCAAGGGTAACTTTGACCCTCCAGTCTGGCTTATTGACCACAGTTCTCTTCAAAAGGACTCAAATCTTTCCCAGCTGGCATGCTCAGTGGTTAAGTGTTGACCTATGAACCAGGAGGTCATGATTCGATTCCAGGTCAGGGCACATGCCTAGGTTGCTGGCTTGATCCCCAGTGTGGGGCTTGCAGGAGGCAGCTGACCAATGATTTTCTCTCATCATTGATATTTGTAACTCTCCCTCTCCCTTCCTCTCTGAAATGAATAAAAATATATTTTAAAAAAAAATTAAAAAAAAAATGACTAGAGTCCTGGTTTCTGGGCAGTAGGTTCACAAGTAGCCAAGAGGACCAAACACCCTTGTTCCTCTGCCTCCCCACCGCCATCTGTAGGAGTTCAGCGGCTCACATCTGTCTCTTCCTATAGCCATCGGGGCAGCTCACACCTTTGTGTGCTTTTGGATTTTCACCGGAAAGCCAGGCTTTTCCATTAATCTTGAAAGTTTTGAACAGAATGGTGAAATAACCACAGGAGTGCTTTAAAAAACAGCATTAAGTACCTTTACAGTTTCCACTTAAACTTTTCTAAATCAGTAAACTCAACCTGTTTTTGGTGGAAGAGTAGCAGTTTGCTATTTTCAGTTGGTTCTTGGGCTGTGTGGAATAGCAAAAACAGTGCAACATAGGAAAGAATTCTGTGACTGAGTCTTGCTTTCCAAGGAAAACCAAATATTTTATATTTTCTTATATTCTTTACTTTCTGGTTCAATACAGCTGCATTTATCTAAGTAATGCAACTTGCTACATATTTTCCTTTTATGGATCCACTGGATTTTTCAAGTGTTAATTTATTAGAGGTTAGACTATTAACATTTTAATTATATTTGCTAAAACATTCTAACTCAGAGGAACATTATTGAATTTGTAACCAGATAACCAAGGAGTCTGGCCTGCTTGTCACTATGTGAGCCAATTAAGCAGAGACCGGGTTGATTCATATATGAACGTTTATTTCAATAATGCCAGCAGTATGGGAGAGCAGCAGTTCATCCACAAAAATCTGTTCTACCTCTCCCCATAAGCCAGCTGCTTATATTGGGTGAAAGGGCAAAGATTCCATGGAAAAGTGAAAACTGCAGGCATGGAAAAGTAAGTAAGGTATAATGGTTACAGGCAATAGAGCTGAGGGCTGCAAAGGGTGGGTGCCTCCGGGACTAGATTGTTTAAGCCACGAGGTTGTAAATCTTTCCATAATGATAGGCAGTTCTCAGAAGGAGGATGGACTGCATTCCAATGTTAGCTCCCATGTGCCAGGGCGTACAACTCTCAGCTCTGATAAGAATGTGCTTTCTCTAATCAGAACAGAACCATCATGGTTAATAGAGCATGATGACTATCCTATCCTAATATATAAAAACCCAGGGTCCGAAGGCTCGACCAACCAGAAGTCAGTGCTGGGTTGCCGTGGTGATCCAGCACTGACTGCCGCTGCTGCTGCCAAAGGGGCTGTGGATCAGGCCTGGAGAGAGGCCCGAGGAGAGAGAGGCAGGGTCTGATCTGTAGCCTCTGTGGCAGCTGTTGATCAGCACTTGCCTCTCTCTTTTACTCTGGGCCTGGCCAGTAGCCATGCCTCTTTTTCTCTCAGGCCTCTGCTGGGGCTGCTGATCAGCCCTGCCTCTCTGATCAGGCCCTTAGATAGGCCTGTAGACGTTGACTGGCATAGAAACTGACCAATCAGAACCTAATATGGGTGAACTGCAAAGGCAGAACCTAAGGTGGGGGCTGAGGAGGGGTTTTAAGGGCAACAGCTGTTTGGTGTAAGGTGTAAGAAAGCAATTCAATTTTTTATTGACCAGTTTGGCAGTATAGCGCATATGGGTGGCTATCAGTCCAGATATAGGGATTATGTATTTTTGCCTGCCAATAGCATCTCCTCCTCATGAAAAAGACTTCCCCTGCCCCCATTTAAGCAATCCTATCCTATGTAATATATCTATACTACTAAAAGGATAATATGCTAATTAGACCAGGTCAACCGGCCATCTTCCGGACGTCTGACTTCCTTCTGCACAAAGCCATGGTGGTGGGGGCCGAGGCAGAGGCCATTAGGGGTGATCAGGTCAGCGGGTGAGGGCAGTTGGGGGCGAGATCAGGCCAGCAGGGGAGGGCAGTTGGGGGCGAGATCAGGCCTGCAGGGGAGGGCAGATAGGGGCGATCAGGCAGGCAGAGGGTTTAGGGGCAATCAGGCAGGCAGGCAGAGGCAGTTAGGGGTGATCAGGCAGGCAGGCAGGTGAGTGGTTAGAAGCCAGCAGTCCCAGATTGTGAGAGGGATGTCTAACCGGCGATCAGACATCCATCTAAACCAGTGATCAGACATCCCCCAAGAGGTCCGCAATTGGAGAGGGTGCAGGCTGGGCTGAGGGAACCTGCCCCCCCCCCCCCCCACGCACAAATTTCATGCACTAGGCCACTAGTTTCTTATAATTGTAGCTGGTCCCCAATATTCTATTTCTGCCCCTAGCAAATTTACTTGTTTTCTGAGATTATAGCTTATCTGTAATCCTGCATTAAAGACTTTTGATTTTAATATCTAGAAAGTTTAAAAAATAACAAATAAAAGCAAGAACTCATGGCTTGAGTTAAAATACTTTTTATCATAATTTAATTAGTCCCCCTATCTTGGCCCAGACAGACCTTTGTAATTTTCTGTTAAGCTTTCAAAAGCAGTGTGCATTATATAATTAGAAAGATAAGAGATTAAATAGACCCTTTACTCAACAATATTATATTTTAAAGCAACACTGATTTAGTCTATATTATACTGTTGACAAAATAAATTAATAACAGTGAAAAATTCTTCTTTGAAAAGAGTGATTGCTGAGCTTTCATTTAAATTTAGACCAAAATAGCTAACATAGTCTTATTGCTTAAAATTACCTTATTCAAATCTTTCCCATTAGAAAGAATGGTATTTGCAAATCAAACAGATAAGTTTGTAGCTCACATAGCTGAGAACTCTTCCTGGAAAATGTCTCATTATTATAACAAGATGACACTCTATTTAAACATAGCAATGGAATTTCAGTTTTCATTCTGTTCTGTACTTGATGCAGGAGATTTCATTGTTGTATACTTCCCCAGACTTCAAAAATTGGTAGGAAAATTAAATTAGCCATGAGGAATCAGATTAAAAGTGGTATTTTTTTGTTCTTTCCATGCCCAACATGGAACAGCTAACTCTATACTGAGTTGAACTTGAGCTGGACATTGTCATTCCTTCTTAGTTTCCTCTAAATCTCCGTTTCCCAATCAGCCACATAGTTCAAAGACTGAGCCAGGCTATCATGCAAGATTCAGAAAGATGCAAAAATGTAAATATTTTTGTCCCATTTAAGGAGTTAATATTTGGAGGATCTTATGGGCACATACAATAATCACTGGAAAAAAAGTCACCATTTTGCATGCACATTTAATAAGGAAAAAAAAAATACCTTGGCAAAATTCCTTCATTCAAGTTAACACAATTTGCTAAGAACCTTGTGTAGACCATACCCCTACATTTATTTTAAAATCCAAAGGCAATTAAGTGTTATTAAAATTGCTCTCTAGTTATCAAAATGGGTTGAAATAGTCACACATGTTTATTTCAATAAAATAGAATTGAGCTGGGCATTGAAGAAGAGAGATATGAGATGGAGGAAATGAGTCAGACTAGAGAGTACAGCTTACTCCTTTGTGGCTCACTTTCACTCAGCCATCAGAGGCAGCTAACACCACTAGAGGTCTGTGCAAATGCACTTATGTGGAAATCAGATGGCATGTTAAGAGAACAATGAAGAAGTTACCTTTTAGGGGGAAAATGTATGCATTAGAGAAGTGTGGAGAATGTGGTTAAATAGGTCAAGTGGAGGAAGACCTTAGAAAGCTCCAAAGTCGGCATAATACAGTAACTAGTACCGTAATAAGAATAGCAGCACCAATATCGAGTACTAAACATATATTGAGTATATATGTTTATGGCTCAAACACTATATAGGAACTGAAGGTGAATTATCTCATTTACATTTCATACCTACCTAATAGAATAAGAATTGTTATTATCCCAATTTATTAATGAAGGAAAAGAATCTTAATCATGGTTAAAAATTTTCTGAAGATATAATCCTATCTAGTAAAAGAGTAATATGCAAATTAACCATCACTCTGCTACACCCACCAGCCACGCCCACCAGCCAATCAGGAGCGGATATGCAAATAAACCCAACCAAGATGGCTACTGCCACAGAGAGCAGGAGGGAGGCATGGGTTTCCCTGGCAATGGAGGAAGCCAAGCTTTCTGCCTGCCCTTGCCGGCCTAGGCCTCCACACAAGCCTACGAAGTTTTAATGATAGAAGATACATAAACCCAAACAGAAATGGCGGCAGCCACGGAGCTGGAAAGAGCAGGAGGCTAGGGTTGCCCGCAGCGATGGAGGAAGCCAAGCTTCTGCAGCCCTGGCCGGCCCAGGCCTCGCTTAAGGCTACAAAGTTTTAATGATAGAAGATACATAAACCCAAACAGAAATGGCGGCAGCCACGGAGCTGGAAAGAGCAGGAGGCTAGGGTTGCCCGCAGCGATGGAGGAAGCCAAGCTTCTGCAGCCCTGGCCGGCCCAGGCCTCGCTTAAGGCTACAAAGTTTCAATTATAGAAGATACATAAATCCCAACAGAAATGGCTGCCACCATGGAGCAAGCAGAAGGCTTGGCTCCCCTCCAGGCTACAAAGTTTCAATTGTAGAAGATAAATAAACCCCAGATACCAGGGCCTCCGCTTGGGTCGCCAGTGGGCATGGCCAGCCTGCAAACCACCACAGGCCCCTCATCCCGCCACCCCATGCCCCAAAGGAACCCCCACCCTGATCTGGGACACCCTTCAGGGCAAACCAGCTGGCCCCCACCCGTGCACCAGGCCTCTATCCTATCTAATAAAAGAGTAATATGCAGATTGACCATCACTCCAACACACAAGATGGCTGCCCCCATGTGGTCAAAGATCCTGCCCCCATGTGGACACAAGATGGCCACCACAAGATGGCCAGCAGGGGAGGGCAGTTGGGAGGGACCAGGTCTCCAAGGGAGGGCAGTTGTGGGCGATAAGGCCATCAGGGGAGAGCAGTTAGGGGTGATCAAGCCAGCAGAGGAGGGAAGTTGGGGTGACCAGGCCTGCAAAGAAGGGCAGTTTGGGGTGACCTGGCTGGCAGAGGAAGGAAGTTGGGGGCAACCAGGCCTGCAGGTAAAGGCAGTTGGGAGGGACCCAGGCCTGAAGGGGAGAGCAGTTGGGAGGGACCCAGGCCTGCAGGGGAGAGCAGTTGGGGGGGACCAGGCCTGCAGGGGAGGGCAGTTAGGGGTGACCAGGCCTGCAGGGAAGGGCAGTTAGGGGTGACAGGCTGTCAGGGGAGCAGTTGGGCATCAATCAGGGTGGCAGGGGAGTGGTTAGGGGGTGATCAGGCTGGCAGGCAGAAGTGGTTAGGGGCAATCAGGAAGGCAGGCAGGTGAGCAGTTGGGAGCCAGCAGTCCTGGATTGTGAGAGGGATGTCCGACTGCCTGTCGGACATCCCTCGAGGGGTCCCAGATTGGAGAGGGTGCAGGCTGGGCTGAGGGACACCCCCCCCCCCAATGCACGAATTTCGTGCACCGGGTCTCTAGTGTTATTAATAAGTGGTCATCTATGAGCTGAAACTCTTGTCTAACCCACCACTTAGGATTACTTTGGACACTCTTTGGCACATGGTGGACATTCAGTAAACAGTAGTTTTATTGTTATAATTAGTGCTATTATTACTATGACTCCATTGCTAATTAGTGATGCTTAGTAGCAAAACCAGGAATATAATTTTCTATCTGATATCTTCTTCAACAAATGACCTTCCATCCAACAATAAAGATAGCTCCCTATAATAAAACCTGCTCCCACAATACAAACTGCAACAATTGTGTGTCCTGTTCCCTTATCAGAGTAATATAAATTACATATGTTTTAATTGTGATAGCAATCATGTTAGGGTATTACCTCCATTAAACAAGTAAGCTTTACTGAGTACTTATCAAGCACCAGGCACTATGATAAACACTTCATAAACATTGTCTTATCCTCCTAATAACACTATATGCAATTCTTATTATAATGATAGCTAAAAGATTTGAAATTATGCCTAATGTTATATTGCTATTAAACTGGTAAATCGAGGCTTAGCAAAATTGCATACATGGTATAAAGTAATATAGATATAAAGTAAATTAAGATACTGAAGTACAGCCCTAGCTGGTTTGACTCAGTAAATAGAGCATTGGTCCATGGACTGAAGGGTCCCGGGTTCCATTCCAGTCAAGGGCACGTACCTTGGTTGCAGGCTCAATACCTGTTTCTGGTTGGGGCACCTGTGGAAGGCAACCAATCTATGTGTCTCTCTCACATGGATGTTTCTCTCTCTGTCTGTCTCTCACCCCTCCATCCCCCTGTCTCTAAAAAATCAATGGAAAATATCCTTGGTTGAGGATTAATAACAACAACAACAAAAAGATACTGAAGTACAGAGATAGAATAACTTCCCAAGGTGGAAAGAACAAACAGAAAATAGAGCCAGGGTTTAAATCACCAATTAACTAAGGCTAGAGCTGGGAGATGAAGTGGTGAGAATAAGAGTAACATAAATGATCAAATCAATGGCCATGTATTCATATCATTTACAGGTAAGTTGTGGGGACAGCTTTGAATCCAATAATCATACTTGTAACAATAAAATTGTATCTCAATAGTAGAAAGAAGAGATCCCTGGTTCTGTGAAATGTTTCAATGGAGGTGCATACCTATCAGGGAAGGAAGACTTCTCTAATGGAGGGGTGATTAGGTAGGTTTTGAGCGAAAAGGTAACATAGGCAAGGGATAAGAGAAGTATTTGATCTTTAAAGTTTGAAATGTAAGGAGAGAATTTGAAGAACTGAGAGAATGAGTAACTGTCTTACCCCCACATACCACTGCTATTAGTTGAGTTAAAAAGAAAAAGAACTCATGTTGTTCTAGAAATGGGATAACTGGGTAGAAGCTGAAGCCAGGGGAGCATTCCTCTTTCATTATGATCTAAGCTGTTACTGTCTCCACATAAGTTCTTGCTCAACAGAACACAAATTTGTCAGATTATGAGTCTGTACAATGTTGCCAAAGTATTTACTTACTATCTGGGCAAAACTATCAGATTTTATTTATTTATTTTTCACTTTTATTTTATTTTTTAAAATCTTTATTGTTGAATGTATTACATATGTCCCTTTTTTTTCTCCCATTGACCCGTAATAACCTGTCCCCACGCCCCACCCCGGGCCTTCACCACCCCGCTTGTCTATGTCCATGGGTTATGCACATATGCATACAAGTTCTGTGGTTGATCTCTTCCCACCCACCCACCCCTAGTTTCCCTCTGAGGTTCAACAGTCTGTTCCATACTTCTATGTCTCTGGATCTGTTTTGTCCAACAGTTTATTGTGTTCATTAGATTCTACATATGAGTGAGATCCTGTGATACTTGTCTTTCTCTGAGGAAAACTATGTCCAGTAAGTCTATCCCTGCCATTCAGAGTTGGACAGGGAAACCTCTTCAAACTGTATTTTTAGGGGACGTTTAACAAAGTATTAGTCAGGAATTGGTCAGGAGAATCTATAAACCCACTCTAGACACTTCATGCACAGAAATTTGATGCAATGAGTTGGGTGACAAAGTTGTCAGAAAAGATTAGAAGGGTTCAAATGAGGCCTGAGGTGGTTTTTCCCAAAGACCAGAACATATAGGAAAGAAGGCCTCGTTACTATTTCAGGAGGCCATGGCCATCTGTGTCGAAGATGTTCTTGGCTGCTGCAAGAGCATTGTGGTTTCTCTTGCTGTCGCTGTAGGAGTGAGCCAAGGCCCTCCAGGAGCCCAACGCTGCTCAAGGAAGGATGTAGAAGTAGAACGGGGTTGACCTTGCTCCAGCCCTTGGACACTGTGGCTCCCATTGGCAGGGCCAATAAGGATACTGCTGCCAAAAGAGTGTGCTCTTCCCCACCACCCTGATACTTAAGGTAGTGACAGTTCTGATTCCCCCAAATTTCCAGTAAAAACACCAAGTCCAAAAACAGAAATGTTCTTTAGGAACAGAACTTACCACTCATAATAAAATTAAAACTTCATGCCATCCTATATTCTTTTTATGGTTAGTTAGCAATAAGGAAGATTTTATGTGCATGATGATATTTAAAATAAGATTTATAGGCATTCATCTACTCATGATACTCTAATTTGGACTGGGCTTAGCTTGAAAGCTCTTCTCATCTTCCCTGCAGCTGCATTCAGCTGATGAATTGACCTGCTGCATGCTCTGAGGTAGCCCATTCACATGTCTGTCAGTTAATTGGGTTGGTTGTCTTGGACACTTAACTTGTTCCTCGTGTGGCTGCTACCGCAGGATAGCTCTGGCCCTTCCTACATTGCAGGCGGGAATATAAAATGATGAAGCCACTTTGGAAAAGAGTGTGACAGTTTCTTTAAAAACACACTTTCATTCTTCATCCAACCAAGCAATTCCATCTTTAGGATCCATATAAAAGAAATTAAAACATATGTTCACACAATTATTTTATAGAAATATTTCTAGTATCATTATATATAAAAATGAAAAAGTAGAAATAACTCAAAATTCATCTACTGAGTGAATAAACAAACAATGAATACTGCTCAGCTATAGAGAGAAACAAAGCACCTTCTACAACATGGACAAACTTTTAAAATTTTGTTTATGGAAGAAGCCTAACACAAACAACACATATCGTATGATTTCATTTATATAAAAAAGCAAATATCTAGATAGGTAGAATAGGTTAGCAGTTGCCTATAGCCGAGGTGGGAACCAGAAATAACTGCAAACAGTATTTTTCAGTGATGAAAATACTTAAAATTAGATTGTAGTGATGGTTGCAAAACAATACATTTATTGAAAATCATAGAATTATACGTATACAACAAGTAGATTTTATTGTATGTATATTGCACATTAATAAAGCTCTTCTTGAATAATTAATAGAATGGTTTGAAAATATCAAAATCTATGACTAGAAGATTTAAATAAATTGATTAAGCATTTCATGGGATTGACAATACATATCCATTTGGAAGTAAATTCTTTAAATACTTTTATAAAGCACTAATTTAAATAAGTCCTAAAGATATTACATACTCATTACATGTTACGGTTTACCTGGCCCAGGTAAACCAATTGTGGTGTTGACACTATCTGTTGCCTAAAGCAGGAAAGTTGAAGAAAGAAAGCAGTACCATTATCCCATTCTGTCCTGTAGTCACATGAATCAGCAGATGTTCTGTCACACTAATGCGGAGCTGAGTATGCAGAGTTTGCACAATAAGTGGCCATGCTTAAGCTTGTGAAAAATGTCAGAAGGATAGAGATAGTTCACCCAATGTGTTTTCTCTTTTGTCACCAAGAAATTTGTGGTGAAAGGTGTCTATTTCTTTTGCAGGCACACCTCAGTTCACTGCGCTTCGCAGATACTGTTTTCTACAAATTGAAGCTCGAGATTCTCCCACCAGCCAAAAGACTACGACCTGCTGAAGACTCAGATGATGGTAAGTACTTTTTGTAATAAAGTATTTTTTAATTAAGGCATGTGCATTTTTTACATATAATGCTATTACACACTTTTAATAGAGTATAGTATAGTGAAAATGTAACTTTTATATGCACTGGGAAACCCAAAACTTTGTATGATTTGACTTTATTGTGGTATTTACCTTATTGCAGTGGTTGGAAATGGACCCACAAATCTCTGAGGTATTTCTGTATTTTTCAACTGAACAAACCAGTTGTGTAGACTAGTTATATTTTTTCTCTGTTTTCCAAATGATTTATTTTTAAATAGTGTACTTGGTATTTATTTTTGTAAATTATAGAGATAATTTAAACACCTTTGAAATTTCTGTATAATTCATTTAACATAGCAGTGTGGCAATTGTGGGGTGGCAGAGAAGGTTGGAGGTGAAAGATGGCATAGAGGGGATAAATGCTGATGGGAAAAATAAAATTAGAAAAGTGTTTTGATTTAAGGTCAGTTCTAATAATTTATGCTTTAAGCAAGTAATGTATCAGAGAATGCTGTCCTCAAAAACAAATGCACATTTTCTGGAATAATTAAGTATTTGAGATAAGAGGATGAAAGAAGAAAAATGTTTCACTGTTAAATTCATTTGATGTTAAAATTTTGGAATTTGAGTTTAGAGAAAATAAAACTGGTAATGATAACATGATGTCAGTGAAAAAAGGTAAGTAGAGATAAATGGCTATGAAATGTTTATATCAAGACACTGATTTAAAAAATAGTGGAATAAAGGGAAATTGAGAGCTGCCGATTTAGAAGGTGTGAGAAGAAAAAAAAATTAGATCCACCTTTGGATGATTCTAGCTCTATTCTGTGCAAATGAAAATCCATACTGAAATTTGAGGGATATGTGGTTTAAGTGTGCAACTTATTCTAAAAGACAAAAAATGAGTCTAGACAGAAGAATAGACAGTGATGATGATATGCCTCTCATAATTAGGAAATGGGAGGAATAAGAGAAGTCCTTGGATAAGAGAAAGCACAATCTCAGAGGTAGTGGAAAACTAAGATAATGTATTGCTAGGGAAACCAAGGAGGAAAGGGTTTCAGGAATGGCATGGCAGGTAGTTTCAAATGCAACAGTTGTAAAAGATGAGACACTATGAAAAAAATGTCAATTTCTTAGAATATTAGTTTCTAGAGTAGCTATCAGTTATTTATGTATTACTATTTTTCTCTCAGTTTTAAGAAAAAGAAAAATCAATTTTATAATAAAGTTAGCCTGCCTTGTTTGTCTTAATATTTTATTTTAAATAAATATAAAATTATAGATAGGATAATCCATTACCCATTTAAGCATGTCCAATGATAGTCTGTGATTAAACACATTTCTAAGCTTAATTAGCAAAACATTTCCAAGAAAGCAAAAACATCCAGGTAAGGCAAAAAGGGAGAGAACAAGTACATCTACAACGTTTATGTTTTCATTTCTTGTTTTTAAAACACTGGTAACTATTAACTAATTTTGCAAATTAGATATATTATCAAGAGTTGTACAATGTCTACTAATGCATATAAATAACCAGTAGTTTTTACATAGTATAGGAAATGATTAAATTTGAATAAATAGCTAAAAATGGGTCAATATTGTACACAGTTTTTAATCTAATTAAAGACATTGCTGTCAGAATTTAGAAAAAGTCCCTGTGTTTTATAGCTGGGAAAATAGAGCTTTAGCAGAGACCTGGACTTTAATCGCCATGGGTAAAATGCTTATTTTAATTTCATCTGTTAATTATTATTAATGATACAAAATAATACTAAATGGATTTCTCCCCATCCGTTTGGCTTATTTATAGGTACAAATGACCTATAAACCAGAAAGAAGCCACAGATAAATTTTCTATTTCAATAGTTAGAAGCTTCTTCTGAAATAATAACCCACACCTGCTATAGAATTACCAGTTAATATGCCAGCTACCCACTTTATAATTATGTTCACAACTTCAATCTAATTGCAGTCATGACAGCCATAACTAGCACAGAATTTCACTAAATGGTTTATTTCCAAAAGAATTCCAGTTGTGGTAATTCACTGTCATTCTGATTCTGACAGTGACAAATGGAAAAGTCAAGGAGTGATTTACTTTTGAAAGTTACTAATATTTTCTTGAAACATAATTTGGAAAAATTATTCATTCAATAAATATTTATTAAGAGTCTGCTGTGTTTCATAAACTATTGCAGTTTCTAAAGATAAAGCAGTGAAAAAATACAAACATTCAGAACCTGTGTCTTTAAGAAGCCTAATGTCTTGTACATCCTCTATGTGCAGCCTGTCCTCAAAGACAGAAGAGCCACTTGAGTTTCCAGTGGAGGCAAAATGTTACTTCACCGTCGTATGGATTTTGTTTTCAGCTGGGCCTGAGAATCAAATTGACCTTAAGACAGGTCAACAGGCCCGGCCAGCATGGGTCAGTGGTTGAGCGTCCATCTATGAACCAGGAGATCATGGTTTGGTTCCCGGTCAAGGAACATGTGTGGGTTGTGGGCTCAATCCCCAGGGTGGGGCATGTAGGAGGCAGTCAATCAATGATTCTCTCTCATCACTGCTGTTTCTATCTCTCTCTCCCTCTTCCTTCCTCTCTGAAATCAATAAAAATATATTTGGAGAAAAAAAAAAAAAGACAGATCAACAGGAGAAAAGCATATCAATTGATAAAGTAAAAGTTTTACGTGACACAGGTACCTTCTGATAAGGAATGAAGACCTAAAGACATGGTGAACCTGCCTGCTTTTATATTAGGTTGAACAGAGCCAAGTATGGAAATGTAAACTATGTGGGGAGACTAAGAGAAGAGAAGACTTATTTTAACAAGGTCTGTTTATATAGGATTCCCTCGGGCCCAGTGTCTGGTCCTTGATAAAAAGTTACTTTCCCTCTGATATCGGGAAGATGTCTTCCATGAGGGATTTGATCTGCACAAATGGAGAATCAGGATGCCCTTCTTGAAACTGCTGTTTTCGTTTTCATTTGTCTTTAGCTCATAGTAATTTTTATGCCAAAGAGGCATGTTTTGGGGTGGCATATTCTCGTTTCCTTCAAATTCTAGCCATCATATCTTTGTTCCATCTAGCACAAAGTAGAAAAAAATAAAAAAATAATTGTGCCTTCTCTTTAAAGGAATTTTTAGAAAGTTACAATGGCATATCTCCTACAGCCTTTCGGACAATACTTAGTCACAAGGCTTCAATCCTCAATTGGATGTTGGGGAATCTGTCTTTATTCTGGACAACCCAAGCCATTATAAAATCCTGGGTTACTTCCTTAAAGAAGACAGGTATGGTGAGTCCGATGGGTACCTAGTTATTTAATATAAACTGCTTTGGAGCACTTGGTGGCCCAAGATAAAATAGCTGGGCAGAGTAAAATAATGAGGAAGGGAAGAGCCGCTGTTTCATTAGCAAATCTATTGACCTTTTGATATTTGATTTTATATCCAGGCTGATATTTAGTGTCCTTAGAAGACATAGACATGAAATTTTCTTTCCAGGGAATCTAGTCAACTAAGTGTCAGGCTGACTGCAACTAGAGGGTCCTTTCTACAAGTCTGTGGATCGCAGGTGGTATATGACTCATCTGAGGTATTTGAGAGAACTCTACATACCTATGCCCATCTACAGAGCTACTGAATTGTAATCTTTCCGGGCAGGGCAAGCTCTCAAGGTGACTCTTACATATGTTACATAACAAATAAGAGAACTAAGGGAATCTCTGGCCAGCTGGCATAAAAAGCCTGAAGTACAGAATTTTGCTCATTGTATTTTAAATATTAATCACTGAATTTCACCCAGTCTTTTATAATCTGGGTTTACAGATCTGTTATGTCCAGAAAATAAGGATACAAGGACTCATGTATAAGCCTACATCAATCAACTTGCCTTGTTCTAAGGGAAACATATTGAATAATTTCAGCAGGCATTTTCTTTTTAAAGGTATGTTAAGAATAACTCATTTATGTGAAGTAGAAGTGGCACAGTGCATGACACAGAACTAAAATTTCTGTTTTCCATATTCCTTCACTAAAATCTGAGTAATTCTGAGCCTATCTCTCACCTCTCACAGTGAGCCTATAATAGAAATTGAACAATGTAAAGGTTACACCAAAAGGGTTCCTAGAATACTGGATAATTGGATTGTTAGTATCAAGTCCTTCATTTCCTTGTTTGTTGGGCTTAGAAAGGTGCCGTTTCACAGGAACCTAGATGGGACCTTTTGTGTTGAAATGCTGAGCTGCTGGAGGCTGACTGCCTTTTAAAATTAGGCCAAACTGGACACCTTGAAGGTGCTGGTGCTAACAGCGGGAACATTGTAATTGAGTGCCTTTGTTCCTTGTTTCCTTTGAAACAGATGATATTTTGTTTATTTACACATGCACACAGAGCTATTTGGGTTCATTTTGGCAATTCTCTGAGGCAGGTATTTGTGAAATACTGTTGATCATATTTAAATGTAATTTATCTCTTGCTACAGATGACCACCATCCTGGTGAAATAAATCCCTTTACTCTTTCCATTATGATTTAGCTTTTTATTCATTTTTGTTCCCCTAGCTTTCTTGACAATCATTTCAAATTCTATTTAGGGAATAGCACCAAGGGGCATGACCAAGATGAATAAGACTTCCCATCTGTATTCTGATGGGCCTTTGAATGAAAGAACACATTTCCAGAAAGTTAATAAGCCATGGGGTTCATTTATAATGAAACTAAGCTATAGATTTCATGAACAAAGTAAAACAAAATATTTAAAAATTTTAAACAATTGCTATTATAACTGATTTTTTTTTCCCTTCAAGGGAATATGGTCCCCTTTAGAGAATGAAAAACTCCCCCTTTTTTCATAGATTTATTCCCTGGCCTTATATCTCAAAGATGAGGAGAATAAGTGAGATTTCTACAGAAAATATATTTCTCTAACACTGCCAGCATGCTGCTAGCTAAATCTTACTTTTGTGCTAGGGCAGAATCAGAAATCAATAGTATTATTCAGTGAAACACTGAATAAACAACTTCAATTCAGCCTCTCTAGGTGTGTCTCCCTTTGGTATGTTATCCACAAGCTTTCATGTCAAAAAAAGTGTTTCTCCTCCACCAATCCAGCATGTTCTGAAGGTCCCTAACCTTAATTTCTTTTTATATACAGATATACCCATAAAAATATGTAAGAATAATGGATGCTCAGAAAAGAAAGACATATGGATTATATTATACAGGAAAAAATTAAGATCTAATAACATTTTTAATGGCAATGTGGTTAATTTGCTTTCCTTGATACATATTCAGAACTCAACTCATTATATATTACATTTAAAATGTTTTTGTTTTTAATGTAGATATGGCATATATTAATGTTTAAACAAAGTCATTATTAATGTTTAAACAACTGTCATTATTTGTAGATGACATGATATTGTACATAGAAAACCCTAAAGATTCCACCAAAAACTACTAGATTTAATAAATGAATTTGGCAATGTAGCAGAATACAAATTAACACCCAGAAATATATGGCAAAACCATATTTGATATATTGCAAGTTTTGATAAATGTCATAAGAAAAGTTGAGTGAAAAGGTAGTATCCAATAAGACATAATTTTATATAATTTCTACAATTTTAAATGCATGCAAACAAGATGATATGCTTTGGAAATATTAAAATAATTTAAAATGTTAATGAAATTCAAAATGTAATACATTTGATTGGAAGAAAGTGAGGTATATTAGAGTCTTTAAGTATGTTGAAAACATCTTATTTTATACTAGAAGACCAGTGCACGAAATTTGTTACTTGTATCAATTAGGAAGAATTATCTTTATATTTTATATTATTTTGTGGGGTATATTTTTGTGAATATCTTCTCCCAATATAATAGTATTGAAAATTTGTGCCCAGCCTGCACCCTCTCCAATCTGGGACCCCTCGAGGGCAGTCAGACATCCCTCTCATAATCCAGGACTGCTGGCTCCCAACCGCTCGCCTGCCTGCCTGCCTGAATGCCCCTAACCACTTCTGCCTGCCAGCCTGATCACCCCCTAACCACTCCCATGCCAGCCTGATCGATGCCTAACTGCTCCCCTGCTGGCCAGATTGCCCCTAAATGCTCTCCCCTGCTGCCCTGGTCACCCCTAACTGCCCTCCCCTACAGGCCCAGTCACCCCCAACTTCCCTCCCCTGCTGGCCCAGTCACCCCTAACTGCCCTCCCTTGCCAGCCTGGTCACCCCTAACTGCCATCCCCTGCCAGCTTGGTCGCCCCCAACTGCCCTCCCCTGCAGGCCTGGTTGCCCCTAACTGTCCTCCACTGTAGGCCTGGTCACCCCCAACTGCCCTCCCCTGATAGCCCAGTCACTCCTAACTTCCCTCCCTTGCCAGCCTGGTTGCCCCTAACTACGCTCCCCTGCTGGCCTGATTTCTCCTAACTGTCCTCCCCTATTGGCCTGGTCACCCCTAACTGCTCTCCCCTGCTGGCCTGGTTGCCCCTAATTGCCCTCCCCTGCAGGCCTGATTGCCCCCAACTCCCTCCTCTGCCGGCTCAGTCACCCCTACCTTCCCTCCCCTGCAGGCCTGATTGCCCCCAACTGCCCTCCCTTGCAGGCCTGGTCCCTCCCAACTGCCCTCCCCTGCTGGCTTGATCACCCACAACTGCCCTCCCCTGCAGGCCTTCTTATGCTGGCTATCTTGTGTCCACATGGGGTTGGCCATCTTTGACCACATGGGGGCGGCCATCTTGTGTGTTGGAGTGGTGGTCAATTTGCATATTACCTCTTTATTGTATATGATGATGGATTTGGGAAACATAGGTACTTAATAAACAAGTTTTACATATCCTTATATAACTTAAATATTGCAAAATTAATTTTTAAAACTATTATATTGGGAGAAGATATTCACAAAAATATACCCCACAAAATAATATAAAAATATAAAGATAATTCTTCCTAATTGATACAAGTAACAAACAGCACAGTATAATATTGATAATGCATATGAACAGGCAATTCACACACAGAGATAATAAATTTAAGAAAATTTGCCCAAACTCCATAGTAGTTTTGGAAAGCCGTTAAAAAAAAGGTACATGGTACATTTTATTAATTAGTCTGAAAACTCCAAAGTGAAATATAAAGTATTACAAACATGTCATTTAAAAAATATATACTAAACATTTAGAAAGCAAAATAATAATTAATTTTGAAAATGGGCTATTTTTGCTGAGTGGGGGGTGGGGGGAAAGTTCTACCTTTAACATATAAGCTAGTAATTTCAGTTTATTTTATGTTAGAAATCTCTCATGTACAAAAACAAGAAGTATCATACACATATTCTACCAAAATATATTGAAACCACTTATACATGTAGTGTTACATTTACATGATGAAATATTATATTGCATTTAAAAGGAAAGAATTAGCACTAACTATCAAAGTGGTGTATTTGCAGTAATGCCATGTTTCTTTTTAGATAGAGACATTATATATATATATATATATATATATATAATATACCAATTTATGTAATTTTTAAAATATAGAAAAATTCCATACCCTATCTAATAAAAGAGTAATATGCAAATTGACCATACATCTGCTACACCCACAAGCCACGCCCACCAGCCAATCAGGAGTGAGTATGCAAATTAACCCAACCAAGATGGTTGCGACCACAGAGAGAGCAGGCGGACTGGGTTTCCTCGGCAATGGAGGAAGGCAAGCTTTCCACCTTCCCTGGCCTGCCTTGGCCTCCACTTAAGGCTACAAAGTTTCAATTATAGAAGATAAATAAATCCCAACAAAAATGGTGGCAGCCACGGAGCTGGAGAGAGCAGAAGAGAGTTGCCCCCGGAGATAGAGGAAGCCAAGTTTCCGCAGCCCTGGCCTGCCTTGGCCTCTGCTTAAGGCTACAAAGTTTCAATTATAGAAGATAAATAAGTCCCAACAAAAATGGCTGCAGCCACGAGTGAGCAGGAGGCTTGGCTCCACTCAAGGCTACAAAGTTTCAATTATAGAAGATAAATAAATCCCAGATACTAGGGCCTCCGCTTGGGTCACCAGGGGGCATGGCCAGCCTGAAAACCACCACAGGCCCCTCACCCAGGCCACCCCATGCCCCAAGGGAACCCCCACCTTGATCCAGGACACCCTAACAGGCAAACCAGCTGGCCCTCACCCATGCACCAGGCCTCTATCCTATCTAATAAAAGAATAATATGCAAATTGACCATCACCCCAACACACAAAGGCTGCCCCCATGTAGTCAAAGATGGCTGCCTCCATGTGGACACAAGATGGCCACCACAAGATGGCCAGAAGGGGAGGGTAGTTGGGAGGGACCAGGTCTGCAAGGGAGGGTAGTTGTGGGCAATCAGGTCAGCAGGGGAGGACAGTTGGGAGGGACCAGGCCTGCAGGGGAGGGTAGTTAGGGACAAACAGGCTGGCAGGGGAGCAGTTAGGCATCAATCAGGTTGGCAGGGGAGTGGTTAGGGGGTGATCAGGCTGGCAGGCAGAAGCAGTTAGGGGCAATCAGGAAGGCAGGCAGGCGAGCAGTTGGAAGCCAGCAGTCTTGGATTATGAGAGGGATGTCCGACTGCCCGTTTAGGCCTGATCCTACCTGGATTGGGCCTAAACAGGCAATTGGACATCCCTCAAGGGGTCCCAGACTGGAGAGGGTGCAGGCTGGGCTGAGGGACACACACCCCCATGCACAAATTTTATGCACCGGGCCTCTAGTATTATATAATAACTATTAAATATGATTAGCTAACATCTGCTGTATGCTGGGTACTATTACAACTATTTTGCATATATTATCAAATTTAGTCCTCACAATAGCTCTGTATTTAAGATAATTTTATTTTCCCTGTTTTATGTATAAAGATAGTGAAACACCGAGATTAGCAGAATCAGTATTTGAAGTGAGTAAGACTGACTCTGGAGCCTGTTTCCTTAGTCACTGTACTCTGCTGCCTGTGTCTGAGTATATGTGTGTGTGTTGTGGGGGTGAGATATTTACATATTTAAAATAATCAGGAGGGCCTGGCTCATGTGGCTCAGTGGTTGAGTATCAACGTATGAACTATGAAATCTTGGTTCAGTTCCCTGTAGGGACCCATGCCTGGGTTGTGGGCTCGATCCCCAGGAGGGGGCATGCAGGAGGCAGCCAATCAATTATTCTCTCTCATCATTGATGTTTCTATCTCTCTCTTTCCCTTCCTCTCTCTGAAATCAATAAAAACATATAAAAAAAGATAAAATAATTAGGAGGAAAGCAATGCCTGACATCTATCAGTAACTGCCTTACGTAGGAGGAGGAACTAATGGGACTAGAGTTGTCAATATAATAGTGCACCAGCTTTATCATTGTGACACCAATTCCAACGTGTGGGTTTTTTCCCCACACCATCAAGCAATTTTCAGGCACCAACTGAGTGTCCTATAATTGAATTCAATTCAATTCTGACACTATGTACCTGAGGATAGCATCAGATCCCACAGGTTAAGGACTCAGTCCTATTAGACTGCTCCCCCACCTTCAATCATCACACGTCCAGGTTGTCACCTGTGTTTCCAATCAGGCCACTGGAAAAGGTTCCCAAGACTCCCTCCTCAAGTTTGATTAATTTACTGGAGCAGCTCACAGAACTCAGAGAAACATTTTATGTACTAGGTTACTAGTTTATTATAGCCAAATGGAAGAGACTTATTGGGCAAAGTACATTGGAGGGTCTCAGAGTTCCCATGCTTTCTCTGGGCTAACCACTTTCTTCGTATCTCCAGGTGTTCACCAACTTGGAAGCTCTTTGAACCTCCGCCTTTTGGGTTTTTATGGACACTTCATTACATAGGCATGATTGATTAAATTTTTAATCATTGGGAATCAATTCAACTTCTAGTCCTCCTCTCCCTAGAGGTCAGGGTGTGAAACGGAAGGTTCCCATACTCTAATCATATGCTTGGGTCCCCTGGCAACCATCCGCCATCCTTAGGTTACCTAGGTGCTTTCCAAATCACCCTACTAACATAACTAAAGACACCTTTATAGCAGTCATGACTTAGGAAATGTCAGTGGTTTTAAGAAGCTCTGTGCCAAGAACAGGGACTGAGACTACATATAAAATAAATCACAGTCTTCATATGTCACTTTTATGTAAAATATTATGAGTTTCTGACAGTCTCTTTATTTCCTTGATGTGTGAGAGCTCTGATTATTAGGAATGATGTAAAGCTTAGAGAAGGGGATTTCAACTAGAAAAGAGCTTAGAAACCAATCACATATAACCCTCAAAGCCCTCAACTATTATCCCCATTCGGTCTTCACACTTTCCCAGGCAAGCAAACAGAAAGTGTTTTCTTCTAATAGGTAAAATAATGTTTGGGTGTGTTGAACTGGCTTGCTCACACTTATAAATACTAGTAAGAGTCAGACCCAGGTTCATAACCCACATCCATAGACCACAGTAGATCCAAAGAGATGGAGCAAGGTGGTTTTTTGAGGAGGAATATATGGGCATGGAATTTATTTCTTATATGTGCTTCTCATTCTCTCTCTTCTTCACTTTTATGAAGGAAGTTGGTACATGGAATTGCCTATGCATAATTCTCCTTGACCTTTGCTGACTCTTTCCTTGGGAATCAACAGATTAGGACTCCTTCCTAGTTACTTACATAAGAGAGGTGAACTCTCCCATATTGTACCCTTAGAATGGTAAAAACAAGCAAACTAAAAAGCAACGGAACAGGATTTGTGGAAATTGATTGGTTAGGAGTATATGATGTCCAGTCCCTGTACTGAAATAGCAAGGTAGTTCATAGGTGCAGATGTTTACCCATCCATGCATAAAATATAAGAAGTATCCTTACCTCAAAAAAAGCATGCCTGCACAGGGCACAGTAATAGGCAAATAGGAACTTCAGAGATGAGAGATCCAGCCATATCTTGAAAACAACCATGACTAATATAAAATCTCAGTTGATCATTGTAAATAGCGATAGTAGTAAGCTCTCTCAAGAACTAAACAACCAATGTATTGACTTGCGATCCCTGAGGAAATGGAAACGAGCAAAACCCTAAAATGAACATTCTGAAATGGTACCTTGTTTATACAGAATACATAGAAAACTGTAACTCATGGATCCTGAACAGAAGTAGGTGTTTCTTCAGAATACCAATATTTGTAACATTTCTCATGATTTTATTGTTATGTGTCTATTCTTCTAAATTGACTAAATTTTTCTTGAGAATAAAGATATAATTTGATTAACATTTATAATCCTCAGCTGTTAGGATTACATACTGAATGTAGTAAAAGCTTAAAACATTTTTTTAATTACATTCATTAAGGTATTGTACCATCCTTGCATGCCCAGGATAAATCCTACTTGGTCATGGTGTATGATCTTTCTGATGTACTGCTGAATCTGATTTGCTAGAATTTTGATGAGGATTTTGGCATCTATGTTGATGAAGGATATTGGCCTGTAATTCTCTTTCATTGTGTTGTCTTTATCTGGTTTTGGTACTAGGGTTATGCTGGCTTCATAGAATGAGCTTGGAAGTGTTCCTTCCTCTTGAATTTTTTGGTATAGTCTAAGGAGGATAGATTTTAGTTCTTTGAATGTACGTGATACATCACATAAACAAATTGAGAGATAAAAAATCACATAGTCATATCAATTGATGCAGAAAAAACATTTGATAAAATCCAACACCATTTCTTGATAAAAACCCTCAGCAAAATGGGAATAGAGGGATCATACCTCAACATAATAAAAGCCTTATATGACAAACCTACAGCCAATATCATACTCAATGGGCAAAAACTAAAACCATTTCACCTAAGAACAGGAACGAGATAGGGATGCCCACTTTCACCACTCCTGTTCGGCATAGTACTGGAAGTGCTAGCCATAGCAGTTAGACAAGAAGAAGAAATAAAAGGTATCCAATTTGGAAAAGAAGATGTAAAACTGTCATTATTCGCAGGTGACATGATGCTGTACATAGAAAACCCTAAAAATTCCATCAAAAAATTATTAGACTTCATAAATGAATTCAGCAATGTAGCAGGATGTAAAATTAAAGCCAAGAAATCTATTGTATTTTTATACACCAATAGTGAACTTACAGAGAGATTAAAAAACAATCCCATTTATCATCAGACCAAAAAAAGTAAGATACCTAGGAATAAATTAACTAAGGAGGTAAAAGACCTGTACTCGGAAAACTACAGGACACTGAAAAAAAAAAAGATAGAGGAAAACATAAACAGATGGAAGAACATACCGTGATCCTGAATTGGTAGAATCAACATCATTAAAATGTCCATACTACCCAAAGCAATCTATAGATTCAATGCACTTGCCATTAAAATACCAATGGTATATTTCGCAGACCTAGAATGAACTCTCCAAAAATTCATCTGCAATAAAAAAAAAGACCCTGAATAGCTGCAGAAGTCCTGAGAAAGAAGAAAAAAGTAGGCATGATCTCAATACCAGATATCAAGACGTATTACAAAGCCACTGTTCTCAATACTGCCTGGTACTGGCACAAGAACAGACATATAGATCAATGAAATAGAATAAAGAACCCAGAAATCGACCCAAACCACTATGCTCAATTAATATTTGATAAAGGAGGCATGTACATACAATGGAGTCAAGACAGTCTCTTCAATAAATGGTGTTGGGAAAATTGGACAGATACATGCAAAAAAATAAAACTAGACCACCAACTTACACCATACACAAAAATAAACTCAAAATGGATAAAGGACTTAAACTTAAGACAGGAAGCCATAAAAATCTTAGAAGCCTGCTGGCCTGTGTCCTCTCACAGTCTTGGAGCTCTAGGGGGCCAGAGAGCGGGTTTAAGCTGCTAATAGGACATCCTTAGTGCTTCCGGGGAGGTGGAAGAGGCTCCCACCACCTGCTGCTCACTAGCCATGAGCCTGGCTTCTGGCTGAGTGGTGCTCCCCCTGTGAGAGCACACTGACCACCCGGGGGCAGCTCCTGCATTGAGCATCTGCCCCTTGGTGGTCAGTGCATGTCATAACGACCAGTCATTCCTCTGTTCGGTTGATTTGTATGTCAGCCTTTTATATAGAATAACTGTCAAACTTCTTGACACACTTCCATTCATAGACTTATTTATGTTTTGAGTAGTTGGGATTAACCTTTTTTGACATGTATGATCAGCTAAAGTAATAGATTACTATATAATAATTCCATGAAATTTTACAAATTAACATCAAAATAAATCTGTTCATGGTATACAAATGTGTCCAGATGCATACTTTTAAACCTAAATCTCATATTTTTATTGGGGGTTATAATAAATAATGTAAATTTTCTTCTGGGATAATATATTTTGGTTGGGGTATATCTAAAATAATAATTTTACAATTATAATAAGTCAGTTTCTATGTGTCATGCACACATCTGAGTTCTTTATAAATGTCATGGTTAATGTCAGGTCATTGGTACCTCTCCTGCTTACCTTCTTTACCCTATCTTTCAAGTCAGGAAGAAATAGATGTGAGTTTACATATTTTAGAACAGAATTAACTCCTCTCTTACCTGAATACCTGGTCTTTAAATAATATGGATGATTTTAAAAACAAAAAAATGTATTTCAGACTTGCATCAAAGGATTTAACTATGAATTACTTACAATTAAAACTTTTATAAACCTCACTTAAGATATAGAATCTGTAATTGTTTAACTGGCTACGTATTCTTGATATTTTCCAATGCACATACCTAGAACAAGCTAACAACCCTTACAGGCTGAGCTCTATCCCAGATCCTGAAACAAATCCCTTCGCTAATCCTGCAAGATTTAATTTGTTTTACTTCACATGACTGACATTTTAGCATTTGGAACTACTGTTCTAATTTCTGTTACTATATTAAGTTTTTTAAGAACAACAACAAAAATCATTTTAGTTCTCTGTAGGAATACTTTCACTTAGTTAATTAACCTTACATTTTAAATATCTATAAGCTTCCATTAAAGAAAATATATGATTGTTTTATAGAGCATAATGGAAAACTTTGTCTGTCATCCCCCATGTGCCTTTCCACAGGTATACCCTGTGTGTCTCTTATTTAAGAATCACATAGTAAATTTTTCTGATCTGCAGAACTGAATTATGTGTTTCATGATATTACTAAATAATATGAGCTCCATATAACAAGGTATTTATGTCTCCCTATAAGAAAGCATTTATCTTTCTTTGTTTATTCATTGACTCTACAAGTAGTTATCACTACATAGTAGTTCCTACCATGGGCCAGGAACTGGAGGTAAAGCAATCATAAAATAACAGATCCCAGCCATTCTCTCATAAGTGTGGTGTAGTGTAGTAACTAAAAGTAAACTGTAAGTTATGCAAATAAAAATTCATCAAGCTATAAGCTCATAGAGCCTAGGAATTCATTATGGTGTGGCTAGTTAGGCCAGAACTAGTTAGGGACAAGCTCTTGATTAAGTAGTATCGAGTAGATATCTATAAAGGAAAAGTTAAGTAAGAAAATAGTTGAGAGGACAAGGAAAACAATAGAAGGGGTTGTTTTGTAAGTAGAAAAAACAAACAAACCAGTATAAAAAAGGAACACATGTTTCTGGAAAAATTCATGAAATATTACTGTGGTATATTTTGAACTGTGGTATATAGGGGTTGCAAGTAGACCAGTTAGAAGCTAAGTCACTAATAAGAAGGGGGCAGGGTAAAATGACAACTTGAACTAGTGTGATGACAGTGGAAAGGGGGAAGAAGGTGATTTTAGTGGAATTTGGTTATTATTGAGTGATAAGATGTAATATGTGAGGGCAGGTAAGTGTGACTTCTCAGTATTTACATATTCATAGAAGCAAATAGAATCAATCACTGAGGTAGCAAATACTGAAGGAGACATATTTGATTTTCTGTTTGAAGGATATGTAGAAGAGATTCTGGATTTATTTGTAATATGCTCAGTTTTAGGTAATTTTAGCCTTTATTTATTTAACATACTAGAGGCCCGGTGCATGGAATTCATGCATGGGGTGGCGGGGTTGGGGTGTCCCTCAGCCTGGAGTGTGCCCTCTCGCAATCTGGGACCCTTCAGGTAGGGTCTCTAGGCCTGGCCAGCTTTCCGGGCCTATTGGGGCTTTTCTTCCCCCAGCTGCTGGTAGCTGGCCCCATCCCCACTGCTGCCACTGCTTGCCATCTGTGTGGCGGTTGCCTCCCTCTGTGGGCCATAGGCGTGGGGTGTGATCGCTTGACTGGCCTGCACCTCCCGCTGTGGGGCAATCGCTGGCCAGCCCCGCACACCCGCCACAGCATCCCTGGCCAATGGCCTAGGCCTCCCTCTGTGGGGCGATTAATCATGGGGCTCCCAGATTGATCGCCCCTCAGAGGGAGGCCCCTCCCACCCACCACAGCATCACCAGCCTGGTAGCCTGAACCTCCCTCTTTGGGGCAATGGATAGCAGGGCTCCATGATCTATCACCCAACAGAGGGAAGCCCCACCCACCCGGCTGGGGTTCCACAATTGATTGCCACGCAGAGGGTGGCCTGGGGCAATTGATCATGGAGCCCCCCCATCAATCGCACCACAGAGGGTGGCCTGGGCCTTCCTCTGCGGGGTGATTATGGGGTGATGGCGAATCCCCTGACCAAATGCATCGCACTTGCCTTTGCTGGCCTGGCACCAGTGCATGTCATAGCATAGCTGTCCGGAAGATTGTCTGGACAGTTGTTCTGCTGTTTGGTCATTCGGTCAATTTGCATATTATGCTTTTATTATTACAGACTAGTGGCCCAGTGCACAAAATTCATGCATGGGGAGGTGTCCCTCAGCCCGTCCTGTACCCTCTCCAATCTGGGACCCCTTGGTGGATGTCCGACTGCTAGTTTAGGCCTGATCCTAAACTGGCAGTCGGATATCCCTCTCACAATCTGGGACCACTGGCTCCTAACCGCTCACCTGCCTGCCTGCCTGCCTTCCTGAATGCTCCTAACCACTCTGCCTGCTGGCCTGCTTGCCCCCAACTGCCCCCCCACTGGCCTTCTCACCCCCAACTGCCCCCCTTGCCAGCCTGATTTCTCCCAACTGCCCCCCCTACCTGCCTGATAGCCCCCAACTACCCCACACTGCCAGCCTGCTTTCCCCAAGCTGCCCCCCACTGCTGGCCTGCTCACCCCCAACTGCCCCCCTTGCCAGCCTGCTTGCCCCCAACTGCACCCCCCTGCCGGCCTGATCACCTCCAACTGCCCCTCCCCTGCTGGCCTTCTCACCCCCAAATGTCCCCCTTGCCAGCCTGATTTCCCCCAATTGCCCTGCCCGCCGGCCTTCTCACCCCCAAGTTCCTCGCCCCCGCCAACCTGATCACACCCAACTGCCCCCCCCCATCAGCCTGCTCACCCCCAACTGCCCCCTTGCCGGCCTGCTCGCCCCCAACTGCACCCCCCTGCCGGCCTGATCACCTCCAACTGCCCCTCCCCTGCTGGCCTTCTCACCCCCAAATGTCCCCCTTGCCAGCCTGATTTCCCCCAATTGCCCTGCCCGCCGGCCTTCTCACCCCCAAGTTCCTCGCCCCCGCCAACCTGATCACACCCAACTGCCCCCCCCATCAGCCTGCTCACCCCCAACTGCCCCCTTGCCGGCCTGCTCGCCCCCAACTGCACCCCCCTGCCGGCCTGATCACCTCCAACTGCCCCTCCCCTGCTGGCCTTCTCACCCCCAAATGTCCCCCTTGCCAGCCTGATTTCCCCCAATTGCTCTGCCCGCCGGCCTTCTCACCCCCAAGTTCCCCGCCACCGCCAACCTGATCACACCCAACTGCCCCCCCCATCAGCCTGCTCACCCCCAACTACCCCCTTGCCGGCCTGCTCGCCCCCAACTGCACCCCCCTGCTGGCCTGATCATCCCCAAATGCCAATACCCCTTCCGGCCTGGTTGCCCCCACCTGCCCCCCCTGGCCTGATTGACCCTAACTGCTCCCCACTGCTGGCCTGCTCACCCCCAACTGCACCCCTGCCAAACCTGATTGCCCCCAACTGTCCCCCACTGCCAGCCTGCTCGCCCCCAATTGCCCCCCCTGCTGGCCTGCTTGCTCCCAACTGCACTCCCCTCCTGGCCTGATCACCCCTAACTGCCTCTGCCTTGGCCCCGCCACCATGGCTTTGTCTAGAAGGACGTCTGGAAGGTCTCCTGGTCTAATTAGCATATCACCCTTTTATTAGTATAGATATTAATGTTCTACCTAGTGCCAAGAAAAATCTTAGTGCCTTTAAGTATTAAGTGGATCATTAGAGATAGAATATAAAACTCAATGAAGAAATTTAAACATAAATTTTCAAATCATTGACATATAGATTGCCCTGGACTTATAAACATGGTGAGGTAAGGTTGAGAAAAGAAAATATATAGCACTAAATTGAGGAGTTCTAGTGCTGGGAGAGATAACAGGTTATGAATGATCCAGAAAAAGCTATCTAGAAGCTGGAGCCAGATACAACAGAATAAGATAAATAGAACCTGGGTGGTAAAATCCAAGGAAAATGTTTTAAGTTGGAAATAATCCATAGGACAGTGAAGAAACCTAAAAATATGCTTTCAAATTAACCTATGGATTCATTTGTGCATATTCATGATTGATTCTCATTACAAGAGGCTGCTCATCACTATATTTTCAAACATATCAACTCAAAACATTTGGTATTTGCATAGTGTTCTTCATGAAAGCATTAACATTGTGTTAGAAAGTAAAATAAATACAATGTTCATTGTTTTAGCATTATCATCCATCAATTTATGTTAATTTCAAAAGACATAAAACAGTATCTTATGTATCTGAAAAATCTGTATAAGGTTGTAATTTTAATTTATCAGTGAGTGCTTCTACATTGACTAAATATGCACAGATTTTTAAAATAGAGATTAAAATATGAAAGCAATCAAGCTATTTACAATCTAATTAGCTCAAAAATTGGCTGGGTAATATAAATGCATAATTAATCTGGTTTGACTATGACAAACTTGAAAGGGAGATTTTTAAATTAGTAACAGAAAAAAATAATTAAAAAAAGAAACATGCTTTGTAATCAAAGCCAAAGTAAGAGAAGTCATCAGACATCTTTAATTCTTACAGCATTTTATGTGGAACATTTCATATTATATATTAACTAGTGTCCTGGTGCACAGATTTGTGCACATTGAAAGGAAATTAATTAGAAGAAATATTTTAATATCGCTATTTGCCCTTTCTCTATAATAGAAGTGTCCACCAAATTCATGATCGACAATAACAGATCAAAGCACATGCATACGATTGGTGCCAGTGCGAGCTTTATATGTATCACACATATGCAAGTCAACTTAGCCTTTTATACACACACACACACACACACACACACACACACACACACACACACACACACTAGAGGCCCAGTACATGAAATTTGTGCATGGGTAGGGTCCCTAGCCCTGGCTGGCGATCAGGGACGGCTGGGGCCTTCCTTCTGGCTGCTGGCTGGGGCCCTCTTCCCCCACTGTTGTTTGCTAGCTGGGGCCTTCCTGAGTTTCGCACCACTCTCTGGTGGTCAGCACATGTCATAGCGAGTGATAGAACTCCTGGTCTTCTGGTTGAACTCCCATGGGGACACTTTGCATATTAGCCTTATATATATAAAATAAACTTGCTTAATTAGACCTGCTTTCTGATTTAGCTGAACCTTTTCCAGCCCAGTGAAGCACCCCAACTTCTCTTTCAGGTAATTGTCAGCAACACAGCAGTAAATATCAACACAAAACAGATTATTATTGTAGATAATGCAGGAGAACAAAAGGTAAAATATTTAACTGTAGCAGTGTTTGACAATATTCTGTGCAGTGAGAAAACCTGAAGTCATTTTCAAGGTCCACCATTTCTTACTTCTTTTCAGTTGGGTCAAGTTCCTAAGCTTTTTAAATCTCCATTTTCCAGCTAATGAAAAGAAAATAGGATTTTACCGAGTCTCCTATCTACCTACTCCAGGACTTTGGTGAGGATCAAATGAGATGAGGCATGGGAAAACGCTCCACAGACATGTGGTTGAAGTGTAAAATGTTTCCACCTGGCTATAAAGCAAGTTGTGTTCCTGAGCTAAAGAAACTGCAAGGATACTAGTTCTTAGGGAGAGGAAGCCAGGTGTTGCTACATGATGTCATTACCTGGACACTTAGCATATTAGCCTTTTATATATATAGATAAATAAATATAAGGAAAAATGTATTTCCAACAGAATTCCTTAAAAATTCTTATAAAATACTTATAAAAGTAGATAAATTAAAACACAGTTATTTTTGTATTTTTACTTTTATGTGCAAATAATTTCAAAATAAAAATTATTAAAATGTTATAAAGAATACTAAAACAAAAGAAGACTCATTAACCCTTTCCCCATTTTGAACTATTGTTGACATTTTTACCTCATGTGATGTACCCTTTTCTCTTTTTCATTCTTTCATTATCCTTTTCTTGCTATGAACAATCTAAGAGTAGGTTATATGTTATCATTGCCCAATATTTAATAGTGACATAATAGTTTTATCCAAATTGCTTTCCATATTCCAGTTGCCAATTGATCCAATATTTTTCTGTGTACCAACATTTTTCTTTCATAAAGTATCCTATCTGGGATCAAGTATTGTATTGAGTTGTCATTTCTTTTTAGTCTCCCTAAATGGAAAAAAATTGTTGGCTTTTCATTGTACTTTGTGAATTGATATTATTGAAAATTACTTCCCAATATTTTTGTTGTTTTGTTGTAACTTTCATTTTAAAACAAAACTCTTTCAAGTTTGTGTGATGCTTCTTCATTTTTACATTTAGGTTTTATATTCCTAGTCTAAATACTTTCGAAGTGATATTGTGTCCTATTCAGGGTATCATATCAAGAGGCACATCATGTCCATCTGCCCCTCATTAATAATGTTAATTTTTATCACACTGTTGGGGTGTTATCTGATATGCTTATTATAAACATGATTCTCAAATATGTTCCAGTGCACCATAGAATCACAAAATAAAAACCTGGGGTACCCTAAGAAACTTTTAATTTTCTAGGGGAACACAATGATGCTCAACATTTACCAAGCACTGTACATATTATTTGCTGGAGGAGACTTCACAGTTACATTGCATCATGCTATGTTCTTTCAAAGATGTTATAGCCTTACAAATCTAGGTGTTTAGTGTTCACTAGGATGAAAACCAGTATGCAAAATGCAATATGGAGGGTTCACAACATTTAATGAGATTCCAAATTTGAGAATTTGCTCAATGCCCAATAGTTCATTGTTTCTTTCAACATATGTATATTTTTTCAAATGGTTATTAAGCCTTTGCATGTAATGATTATTAAGTTGTTTGAATCTAATTATTTACTAAATAGAACCTTTGCTATTTATTTATTTATTTAGTTTTGCCCATTGGAACTAATATAGAATTACTCAGATACTGTACTGAGTTTAGAAACTTTCTCACTATAGGGTTACTACTTTTTTCCTTTTGTAATTAATAGGCAATCTATACTGAGACACTTTAATATACTTTAATCTTCAATATTTCTTCTACCCTGGGACACTTTAAAATCCTCACAATTCCCCTCTCCAATTAATCATTTATTGAAGAGTATTGTCTGGTTCAGTCTTTAATATAATGAATACAAAATTATTATTTCTATTTATATTATTTCCTCTGAATTCAACGGTTCACACTTGGCCTTTTTACTGAAAGCATGAGCTTACTTCCCCCCCGACCCAGATCAATCTATGTATCTCTCCATCCACTTATCCAACCATCTATCTACCAGTTGTTATAGGTATGGCTTCGTGAATTTAAATTTTATTTAAAAGTTTATAACTCATCACTCTTCTTGATTATTCTGTTAATCAAATTGTCCCAGATTTGGCCCCTGGAAGCCTATTCAAGGCAGTACCTGTGTCCTTGTGGCATGCATCCATTTTAGTGCTTCCTTTCTTTCGGGCATGGCAAGATATTACAGTCTCATTCTGTACTTCCCAGAACCAGCCCTTGAGTTTTTCCAAATAATCTAACTAATGTATTTGCATATTGACACACATATGTAAAAATTAAAAATTTTAGGTAAAATATGATTGTGTGTGTTCAGATATTATTTCATTGATGGGTTTGTGAAAAGGATGGTCATTGAGTTGCTCTTCAAAATCAGGTAAGATTTAGACACACAAATCTTTGGAAAAGAATACATCTGTAGAGGTATAGTCCAAAGTCATGGAAAGAGTAGCTTGAGAGAATGTATAGGAAAAAAATAAAGCAGTTCAGTTTATTGATTTATGACATGCTTAAAAATAGTGTGGGTGGAGCATACATTAGGAAAAGTATGTGAGAATCATATATTGAAGACTCTGAAAAATAAAATTAAGGCCTACTCCTTCACTCACTCGTCTCCTTCCTTCCTTCACTCAATTTTCCTTCCCTTCTTCCTTCTCTAATATTTTCCATATATCTGATTATTTAAGACTATAACAATACATATTCCATTATAGGTATAATGTTTAGCAGTGTTATTTTCCTGTCTTAATTGTGTTATAAGCATTTCCTTCTAGTTGCTTATGAATTATTTGCCAGGATAAACAATCTCATTGGTTTATTTTATTCCTCTAGAGCAGTGGTTCTCAACCTTTCTAATGCCGCGACCCTTTAATACAGTTCCTCATGTTGTGGTGACCCCCAACCATAAAATTATTTTCGTTGCTACTTCATAACTGTAATTTTGCTACTGTTAATGAATCGTAATGTAAATATCTGTGTTTTCCGATGGTCTTAGGCTCTACAGCAGCGGTTCTCAACCTGTGGGTCACGACCCACAGGAAGGGTCGCGGCATTAGAAAGGTTGAGAACCACTGCTATAGAGATTGATGGGAGTTTTAACTTAAATTAAGGATGATCTATATTGCCAAGCACCCATGCCCCAAATTGAAATTAATCAGAGGTTCTTTGTATCAGGAGAATCTTAAGGCACAAGGGTTATATTTATGCTAATTTTTGTTAATATGACTGGAAGGCATCAGAGCATAATGGAACACAGAACAACCTTGGAGTCTTAAGAATAGAATTTATTCCACAGCTTCACCAAAGGAATAATTTGTAGTATAAGTACTAAAAATTTTATCTTCTCACAATATATTGTGAACATCTCTGCAGGTTGGGAATTATATTTAACGCAATAATTTCAAATGTTAATTTGGATCTCATTGTGTATTGGCACAAAACATATTATCTGTTGTCTACCTACATATACCTAAGTTGATTTTAGTATTTTATACTATTAAAATCATCATGTGATAAGCTTCTGTTAATGTGTTTCTTTAAGCATGTATCTGAATATATATGTATGTACATTCACATTTATTATTGACAAATTATCTTGAAATAAGTTGTATCAAGTTATTATCTTAACAGCTGAATTCAAATACTTGGGAATCTGTACAATGTTAGTTTTACTTATATTTCTATTGACTTTCCATGGTCCCTGTCAAATATCTACTTTAGATCATTTGTTAAAGAGAGGTGGCTGGAGCAAGACCGCCTGTAATATGATTAACATACACACTAATATCTATAAAAATTGCATACCTTTTTTATGTGGTGCATATATTTTTTTAATTCTGGCAACAAGTGCTTATGTATAGCATTATATAGCTATATCATAATTTGTGAAAATATCCTACTATATTTGGGCATTGAAGTTATGCAAAATTTAATACATATGGAAATTATTAATAGACTACTCTGTTTCAAATACATTTCTCTTAATGTGTATGTATTTTTAGAATATAAGAATATTATTTAGCCACACAAAAAATGAAATGTTGCCATTTGTGACAACATGGACCTTGAAGGCAATATGCTAAGTGAAGTCAGAAAACATTATCAGGTAGACAAATAATGCATGATCTCACAGAACAGTGATGTTTCCTGCCCTGTCCTCTTTTACTCTTATCGGTGTTCTGATTAATGGCTGTCAGTGAGTAACACTCACGTGCTGCTCTGGCTGGGGGGTGTCTGTTCCTTTCGGGATTGTCCCAAGGTGGGCACTCCTAATGGCATGGTCCCCAGAGTGGTGATTCCCATGAGGGTAATGAGCACTGGCATCGGCTTGAAGCGCTGAGGCTGACTTTCTTTCAGCATGCATTTTTGGGGGCCAGAGACACATTCATAGGAAGGTCAACAAGATTTTCCTGTCTAGACACCTCCCAGCATCCACCTACACAGACCAGGGTGCTCTCTTTGGTGACCAGTCTTTTGTCCAGAATGATAGCTACCATCAGGGTTATGTGGAAGGACACCCAGATACCACAATTACCCTCAGTACCTGTTTTGGGGGCTTTCAAGGAACATTACATATAAATGATATTATTTATGAAATAGACCCCAAAAGGCTTCCTACCACATTTGACATCGTATATAAAATTAATACGCAGGAGACATAATTACCACCCAGGAGATGTGCATTATCAGAAGAAGAAGTAGCTACAATTGAAGTTTCAAGAGAGGGATAATTCCACTTTGCTGCAAAGTGGGTATGACGGCAGCTGGGGAGCCTACAATGGAACACTTTAACTGGCATTGGTGATAGACAATGAGCAATGTGTTTATTTGGAAAGTAATGTCATTTCTGTGCAGTCCGAAATGAGCTCAACTGTCAATACAATAGAGCATATGTATAAGAAAATGACCATTAATGGGATTTAAGTTGGAATTGAGATCTGGACTGAATGAAATCTTCTTGAGTTAACAAGCCTGAATTCTTTAAGGTCATCATTTTGCATCTGGAAAAGAGAGGGCTTTAATGCCGTGTATAAAACAAATTATATGTGGATTATGGCACGGGTTTTCCTACAGAAGCAGACAGCAATAAATTGAATTGTGGGATTACTAGTTTCATGGATCCCAGCTCACAGCATTTGCCAAGGAATTTGGCACATACTATTGTCATTATTTTGGCATTCCACATGATGGTCCAGGATGTTTGTGGGGAATGTTATGTACATAATGAATCCGTACCAAAAGAATAGAACTAAATTCAGCAACTGCAGTTTTTCTCACACGTGGAGCATACGTTGAAGGCTAGGATGTTCATTCTCTTTAGAAAGTAAAAAGGTAATCATCACTCCACCAGGCTGTGGGAACCATGTTGTAGAACAAGAGGAAGGGTGTGACTGTGGTGATTTGTGGAGGAAAGATCTGTTTTGTCAGTCAAACTGCGCTCTGAAACCTGAGGCTGTTTGTGTTTGGGGGCTTTGTTGCAAACACTGGCAGTTGTACCAACAGGCAGCATTTGCAGAAAAGAGGAAAATGCATGTGATCTCCCAGATGGGACGTCCTAGGATTGTCTGGAAGATGTGTCTGTGTGCACACTGAGTAGCCATACAAGGCCAGTGTTGGGAGGCTTCTGCTATGAAAAGAAATGCGTTGTCTATGATGAACAATGTTAGAACGTTTTTAGCAAGGAGGCCAGAAGTGCAAATCAGAGTTGCTACAGAAAAATGAACACCCTAGGGCAGTGGTCGGCAAACCGCGGCTCGCGAGCCACATGCGGCTCGCGAGCCGCGGTTTGCCGCTCTGTTGACTAATGAGTTTGCCGACCACTGCCCTAGGGGATCTTTTTGGGAACTGCGGTTCCATTTTATTTACATAGGTAGCACCTCTGATATTCTGTGTGGGAGGATTCCGTGTGAGAGTGTGACAGGAATTTCCCATCTGTGAGAGCATTCTACTGTGCATTGGACCCAGTTCAATGGTATCACCTGCCGGGGTACAGTCCACCATTTGGGAATGAATATACCTGACATTGGTGATGTGGGAGTTGGTACAGAGGGTGGTGTGGGACACGTCTGCATTGAAAGGAAGTGTGTCTCTGTGTCACTTCTAAATAATTGTTCATCATTCACCTGCGATATGAACAGGGTCTATGACAACAGAAATAACTGTCATTGCAACTCAGAGTAACCTCCCTACTGCCCGAAAAAAGGAAGTGGAGTCACTATTGATAGTGGCTTGTCTCTTAGGAGAACAGAGCCAGGAAAGCACAAAAGAAGAATTACCTGCTACTATTTTGGTTGATTCCTCTTTTGATATTATTATTACGTTTATTAATTTTCCTTTGTGTGAGACAAAAACAAAACAAAACACAAAACACAGAAAAGAAAGAAGAGCAAAAGGTTCCACCTTTACCTGTCCAAGTAGAGCAGAGTGTCCTCCCTGTACCTGCAGAAGAAAAGGAAACTGTTACATCATCTTAGAAGACAAAAGTACTGAAAGTTTAAAGTCTGAAACCATAACGCTCTTCCAGTTTTATTCTACTGGCAATAGAAATTGTTACAGCACGTGTCATAAACCATGGACAGAAAATCCCTGAGATGTTTCATTATTTGAGATCATAAACATTAGCCAATAAACATTTATTTAGCAAATTATGCTAATTCCTAGCATATTTCTACTTTCCATTATTTCAAGCAATTTCAGTGTTTATTTTTCATGAAATTAGTCTCTTTGGGTTTCCTGTGTAAAGCCACAGTTCATGAATGGTGTGTGTGTGTGTGTGTGTGTGTGTGTGTGTGTGTGTTTAATTTGTCGTCTCTCAGTTAAAATATCCTTCCACTTTGTACTCTGCTTTGTCACACAAAGAATAAAAACTTACAAATCATATTTCTTCTTTACCAGTCCTAGTCTATTCTTCCTATTGTACTGGAGGAAGATTGAAAATCTGGAGATTTTTTTAAATAAAATTTTATTGGGGTGACATTAGTCAACATGAACATATAGGTTTCATGTGTGGATTACTAAATTACAAAATCTGTATATAGGACCATGTGTCCACCACCCAAAGTCAAATTTTTTTTAATTGGTTAACAGTGTTGCCTCATTAAGAGCTCTCACCTCAGCATCAAGAATAACTTTCTGTGCACATATTATACCTATTTGCTAATTCCCAGACCCAACAGCACCCAGAGATAAAAGATAAGGACACAGCTACCAAGTATGTTAATCTCAGGGCCAGATCTTTAAGTTCTCCACCAAATCCCCCAGGTGCCAGCACCAAACTGGCTAACCTCCTCAAAGGTTGGAGTCCTAGATCCAGGGGACTTATCCCAAAGGCATGGGTCCCCATAACCACCACTTCCCTTTGAACTTCAGTCCTAGGAACCATAGCTGCATCTACTTGTGAATAAGTCATGGCTACCTCAATGGTGTGGTTTTCATTCTTGTGACTGATGTCACTGTTACAGTAGTATTTAGTATAACAAGGAACACAGGAAAGAGTGTGGCATCAGAAGCTTTTGAATTTTTCACACCCCCACCCTTTACCTTGCTGGGGACACATTTAAATTGTATAAAATCTGAAAAGAGAGCAAGTGATACTTGTCATTCTTCTTAATAACTTCACTTATAAAATAGGATAAAGAAGATTAATACAGTTCTATGTAGGATATATGACTTATTCTTGGAGGGTACACAAAATATGCATATTACTTAAATACAAAATTTTAACGTAAATAATATAAAAAGTATGGAAAAGTTTAGATAGTCGAAAAATGTAAGTTTTGAAAACAAGACCTTTTTTCTAAGGTTTTTTAAACTTTATTACTTTTTTGATACTATTACAAATGTCTCTACTCCCCCGCCCCCTTTGCCCAGCTCCACCCAGCCTTGGCCCCCCTTCCCTCTGGTCATCACCACACTGTTGTCTCTGTCAATGGGTTATGCATACTAGTATATGTTCTTTGGCTAATCTCTTCCCCTTCTTTCATCCAGTTCCCCTTCCCCTTCCACTCTGACAGCTGTCAGTCTGTTGCACATATCCATGTCTCTGTTTCTATAAGACCATCTGAAAACATTTCCTGGGTGCTGCAGAGCCAATCATGAATACTCTAACAACTTTGTCTTACTGGCATTATTGTTTTCTAAATAATAATAAAATAAGGGAGAGGGTTAGAACAGTCATGCTTGGCCTGGCAAAAACAAAACAAAACAAAACAAAACAAAACAAAACAAACAAACACAAAAACCCAACAACAAAGAATGCAATCTCACTTTTATTCAAATATATGGTTCATGCCAAAATATATATTTAATTGGACTAGATGGATATTTTATCTGTTTTAGCACTGGGTATATTTTTAAACATCTTAAATGAGAGGTTTAAGAATCACCAGGACCTGGGTTAATGTCAGGGAGAAGAAAGTAAACAAGATAATTATGGACCTGGTATTCATGCAGTTAAAAGGATCAAGTACAACTCACATAATTTGTTTAGTACTTTGTGTTGATCAATTAGAACAATCAAGTGAATATTTATACTGAGATCTAAGGCAAGTTTTTTTTTAATTGTTGCTATCAAACACTTGAAAATAAAAATGAAAGCTTTTTTTTTCTGAAAACATCAGAAATTAAAGCACTCACTTCTATCATATTTTTTTTCCTTTTATCTTAATTTTATTTTTGTCTCATGAATGCTAATGATTTGGGGGTAGCATCTGTGAACTCTCATTTTTATTAATATTCAATGCCATATTATTACAAAGATAAAATTTGAAAACTGCACTTACTGAAAGCATTGGAAGAAAACTATCTGTTGGTGATCTTACCAGGGACAGCATTTCCTGTGCACCTTGTTATTTGAAATGTACCCTCAATTCAGGAGAATAACCTTAAAGAGATAATTTTTTCTCCAGAGTAATAAAACTATAATTTGAAAATAAGGCAGTAGATATAAACTGCAAAAATGCAGAGTTTATTTAAAAAATAACTACAGGATGAGGACAAATATGTAATACCTTAACCAACAAAGAAATTAAAATGCAAAAAAAAAAAGAAATAACTACAGTAAATCCAGAACCCAAATAAATCTATACTAATAAAAGGGTAATATGCAAATTGGTCAGGACACCCTCACAGTAATGACTGAACAGCAGGCTGAGTGGGGCAACAAGGCTGGCAGGGGGGTTAGTGAGGAACGACCAAATGACTGAACAGCAGACTGCATGGGGCGACCAGACCGGCAGAGGGGGGCCGTGAGGGGCAACCAGGCTGGCAGAGGGGGGCAGTGAGGGGCAACCAGGCTGGCAGGGGGGCCAGTTGGCAGCAACCAGGCTGGCAGGCAGAGGCGGTTAGGGGTGATCAGGCTGGCTGGGGGGGGGGTGCAGTTAGGGGCAATCAGGCAGGCAGGCAGGTGAATGGTTAGGAGCCAGCAGTCCCAGATTGTGAGATGGATGTCCGACTGCCAAGGGGTCCTGGATTGGAGAAGGTGCAGGCTGGGCTGAGGGACATACACCCCTGTGCATGAATTTCGTGCACCGGGCCTCTAGTAGATAATAAAAAGAGTCAGAAGTTATATCTTAACAATGTATAATATTGATAAGGGTGTTGTCAGCACACTGCAAAATCCATAAAATTGGGTTCATTAAAAAATAGTGATAAGCATTTCATAAGAAGTTTCAAATAATTTTTGAAAGTTGGTAATTCACATGATAAATATTTTTTAGTAAACTAGAATATCAGTTCTGTAAGCTATCTCATGGATTTTAAGTTTACAGTAACAACAGAAATATTCACCCAAACATGTCCAAGACCACTGAGTGATAGGTTTTGTTGTTTTGTTTTGGTTTTGTGGTTTTTTTTCTATTAGGCCTTTAAAAAAATTATAGTGAACACAGTCACTTCTAAATAGAAGAGGGACATTATTTGCATAAACACTGTCCCCCCAGGACATTAGACAAATATTTCATAACAGCATCATAGGAAACTAAGAAGCAGCACATGATCTGGCCTTTCTCCCTCTGAATTTTGCTGAGTAGAAACAGCATCTGCTCAGTGGTGTCTAGATTGCTGAGCAGTAAGCTTACACCAGGTCTGGAGATGAGCACAGCCTCTTCTGTACTTCCTCATTTGGGGATGAGCTAGCAGCCCTCCACGCTTTGATGCCTGAAGAGGCAATAGCCAGGCTTACTGAAATGGGGGCAGGGGAACCATTCCATTCCCAGGGAAGGACAGACCATGGAAAATACTGTGTAGTGTTGTTAAACATTCATAGTGCCTAGGAGATGAGCAAGCTTGTTTTTAGGGCCTGAGCTATCTCAAAAAATTGTGTGACCTCATTCATAGAATAGGTCTTACCTAAATTACTGAAACATTAAAAAAATGAGATGTGATCAAGAGATAAGGAATGATCACTAAGATGCAAATGACTCTTTAAATACTAACAGGGATTCCATGAAGCCTTGTCCTTTATACAAGGAGGGCTTAGAAAATCCACCCTCATCTTCCACTATATGTGTGTGTGTGTGTGTGTGTGTGTGTGTGTGTGTATCTTCCCATTAATTTGTCTTAAATACTTAAACACAACATTGTCTAATACCTTTCTCTGTTTTACAAGTTCTCCCTTGTCTTTTACTTGTCACTAATATTTTCCAGACATTATAATGCCCTAAGACATACCCATTTAGTCAGAACATTGCAGATGCCAACCGTGATTCAGTTCCAGTATTTCACAGATTATAATCATTTTCTTTTGTCACTGTGAGGATTGTTTCAAGAACAAGATTACTTAGCTGCCATTGCTTGCTTCATTTTTAGGCCTATGTAAATGGTTGTCCACTAAGTTTTCTCTCTTAGTGACAATGTTTTATAAGACAGACGGTCTCATTAGACTGAGATACTTGAAAACATCTATCGTTTTTCTTAACTAATTGGCAGTTCATCATTTTTTATGCAATATCATAGCAGATACAGCCAGAGATTTGACATGGGAAATTCCTGCCTGAGTTAATTCTAATTAGTTTTCATATTTAAATACTAAAGAATGGGGTTCTCAGGGATTATATTTGACCAAACATAGGAAAACAAATGATTGCTATGAACATAGTTTCATTTTAATATTATCACTCATCATCTCTTGTTTTTCATTTAAACAGAGTGTGTTGAACAGAGCCCAAAGTTTCAGAGACTCAACAGAAGAGTAGATAAAATGTTGTACAAAGATATCTAGAGCAGTGGCAATGCTTGTGACCTCGGAAAACGCTCTTCAGGGAACTGAGACCCACTGCTTCCTTGGTCCAGGTCTCCATGGAAAGGCAGGCTGACAGGCTCCCTAAGGACCTCCTCCACCACTGTGCTCTCTTTCAGTCACTGCCTCTCCCATGCAGCATTCATGGTCCCTCCTCCTGACTGGTAGGGTTATATGTTAGGTTTGAACACTGTAGGGTCTCACCTGTGGAATCAGTATATCCTGATAGAATTTCTCTAATAGGTCCCCTATTGGGAAAGGAGATAAGAAAAAGAAAAGGAGCTAGGACATAAAAAAACAAACTAACAAACAAACAAACAAACAAAAAAACAAAAACAAAAAAAACGGCCCCCTTTGCCAGAGATTATGTTCAGATTTAATCTGGAACATGAAGTTTTCAGTTTATTTAGACTGACAGAAACTTCCACTGTCAAATTTTTAGAATGCTAAAAATGGGCTAAAAACAAAGGAGCATTTTTACTTAGTTAAATCAAGTTTGTTGTGTTTGTAGAATTTCCAGATAGTTAATCATGCCTATATTTAGCTATGGACTTTTAAATATTGTTTTCACAATAACATGATATTAACAGGAAGTGGCTAAGTCAGCCAGCCAATTAACTCTACCCAGATGCTGCACTTTTACATCATTGGAAATCATTTTGAAGAAAACTAGGAGAGAAATAATTAAGCCAGGGATTAATATTTTATGGAAGATTATATATAGAACTAATAGCCCTGCACACAAATCCATGCTCCAGTAGTTCACCAGTAGCTCACTGCCGCCCTCCAGTAGCTCTCCGCCCACTGCCCGCCCATCTGTATCCCCCTGCCCCGCTTCCTTCCCTCACCCCCTCATAACTTGCTGCCCTGCCCCCTCCTATAGCTCTCTGCCGCCCGCTTGTAGCTCTCTTCCCACCCTCCTGCTGATCCCTGATCTGGTCATTACGCAGTTGGTCATTACGCTTCACGGCATAATGACCATTTGCATATTACATCTTTATTATATAGGACTAGAGGCCTGGTGCACGAAATTCATGCACGGGGGTTCCCCTCAGCCCAGCCTGCACCCTCTCCAATCCTAGACCCCTCGGGGGATGTCAGACTGCAGTTGGACATCCCTCTCACAATCCGGGACCATTGGCACCTAACTGCTCACCTGCCTGTCTGCCTGATCACACCTAACTGCCCCCCCTGCTGGCCTGGTCACCCCCAACTCCCCCCCCGCTGGCCTAGTTGCCCCTTAGTGCCCCCCAGCCAGCCAGGTCACCCTTTATTGCACCCACTGCCGACGTGGTCGCCCCCATCGGCCCCCCTGCTGACCTGGTCACCCCCAACTGCCCCCCCGTCAGCCTGGTCATCCCACGCAGCCTGCTGCTCGGTCATTTGGTTGTTCCTTGCTAACCCCCCTGCCAGCCTGGTCACCCCACATAGCTTGTTCGGTCGTCCATTCGGTTGTTTTGGATGCGATGGTCACTTAGCCTTTTATATATATAGATAATCTATACCAATAATAAATGAATATGCAAATTAGCCGGGACGCAGTCACATAACAACTGAACAGCAGGGACCTGAGGCTGCATGGCGCCTGGCAAGAGCGGGGGGCCTCAGGCTGTGCCCCCCACCTGGTGGGGCTTGACGGGGGACCTCAGGCCATGCCCTTTGACCCAGTGCTGGGCCGGGGAACCTCAGGCCATGCCCCCCGCCCGGTGGGGCTTGATGGGGGACCTCAGGCCACTCCCCCCTGCCCCAGTATCAGGCTGGGGGACCTGAGTCTGCACTGAGTACCCGAGGATGCACCCCCTGCCCAGTGGGGCTTTATGGGGGACCTAAGGCTTCACCCCCCCACCCGTCAGGGCTTGACGGGGGGCTTGAGACTGTGTACCCCCACATGGTGCCGGGCCGGGGGACCTGAGGCTGTGCCCCCAGTCCCACACTGGGCTTGGGGACCTGAGGCTTTGCCCCCCACCCAGGTCTGGGTCTCACCCAATGGGGGTGGTGCTGGCCGGGTCTGGGTCTCCTGTGTTTTCGAAGTGTGTGCAGGTGGTGGGCGGGGACTTGACTCTGGGTCCCGCAGCATGCTCCAGACTCTGACAGGAGGGAGATTGTCATATACATTTTACTAATGTTCTTTCATCTCTGACACTTCTATTATAGAGAAAGAGCAAATAGCAATATTAAAATATTTCCTCTAATTAATTCCCTTTTAATGTTCACAAATTTTGTGCACCAGGCCACTAGTCTATTATATAATAAGCACAATATTCAATCAAACAAAAGATTGTTTTGTGTAAACTATCTGTTGTTTACACTGAAGTGTGGCCATATGTAAATCATTATTTGAGCTTTCAAAACATTATTTCTCTTTGTAATATCAAATTACAAATGCACATTATAATCTCTGCACATGTTTAAATCTTTCTATGGTCTAATATGATCAGTATCATCCTATCAGACCTATTTATACCTTACATTTTATTTGAAGTACGTTTGATAAAATGTACTTTTATAATTCAATCTTCATATTATTTCATATTAGTAAACACACAGGAAAAAAATGATCTTTTTAAATAACTTAATCATGAATATTTCTTATTTAACTATGATTTGCAATGTAATTGTTAATAAATATATGTGACAGGTATAATATTTATTAATAATTTCTCCTTTTTTTCTTTTTTTCATTCAAAAACTATTCATTGAATATTCATCATTTAATTGCTAGACATATAGTGGAGATTTGATATAGTCCTTGTTTTCAAGGAGCTTATAATTTATTGGATGTTTATGTATGTATAATTTTTAAATTATTTTTTATAAATACATTTTTATTGATTTTGGAGAGGAAGGGAGAGGGATAGATATAAACATCAATGATGAGAGAGAACCATTGATCAGCTGCCTCCTGTATACCCCCTACTGGGATCAAGCCTGAAACTTGGGCATGTATTCTTGACCAGAATCGAACCCATGACCCTTCAGCCAGCAGGCCGAAGCTCTATCCACTGAGCCAAACTGGCTAGGGCGTAATTTTTTTTTTTTTTTTTAATGAACAGTTTTGGGCTACTATAAATTACCTGGTAAATTCCTGAAATTCTTAATGTTTTCTTAGGACAAACTCCAAAACATAGAATTGCTAAGTCAAGATTTATGAATGTTCTTAGCTGTCAATATTGCCAAACTCATATGCACACATCAACTTGCATCCACATCATGTAAAAGTTCACTCCACCCTGGACAACCCTTTCACTGCCCTTCAGAAGAATCTAGCAGTACTGATAGACTATGTGCTCACCATGTACATGGTACATTATGGGAAATAACCACAACCTCAAATGGCATGTGTTATTTTCTGCGTGCTCATAAACCAGCTCTCTGAAAAAGGGAGTGGGGAGCCCTACTTGCATCATTCTCCAAATTTCAGGATGTATAAACCTCCAACATGGTTGATTTCAACCCACCAGGGGCTTAACCACTGGCTCCAAATCCCTGACTATTTAACATTTGAGTCTACAGAAATGGCACCAGCACAGTGTTCATTTTGATACATGTTTTACAGATAAAGAGATTGATTTTAGGGGGTGGGAGGGAGATAAATAACTTGCCACTGATCACATGGCTAGGAGGAAGCAATCCAGACTGAAACTAAATTTGTCCTTAAGATGGAGCTCATGTTCTCAGCCATTCTCCTGCCTGCCTTTCAGAGCTGTGACCACTAAGGATCTTTCTACATCACTAACTTAAATGGGGCTTCCTCGTATTTTATTGCCTGTTTCAAAAAGTAACGATTCTTACAGCGTAAGGAATATAGTCAATAATGTTGTGATAATTATCTCTGACATTTCTTTCAGCAGTATTTTATATATATATCCTTGGGCAAGGGAAACAAAAGAAAATATAAACAAGTGTATATCAAACTAAAAAGTTTTTGCACAGTAAAGGAAACCATCAATAGCATGAGAAGACAACCCACTGAATGAGATAATATATTTGCCAATGATACATCTGATAAGAGGTTATTACCCAACATTTATAAAGAATTCAGACAACTCAACATAAACAAACAAAAAATCCATTTAGAACATAGTCAAAAAATCTAAATACACGCTTCTTCAAAGAGGACATACAAATGGTCAAATAAGCATATGAAAAGATGCTCAACATCACTAATCATCAGAGAAATGCAAATAGAAACCACAATGAGATATCACCTCACACTTATAAGAATGGCTATTATCAATAAATCAATAAACAACAAGTGCTGGCAAGGATGTGTAGAAAAGTGAACCTCATGCACTGCTGGTGGGAACGCAGATTGGTTCAGCCACAGTGGAAAACAGAATAGAGTTTCTTCAAAAAATTAAAAATGTAACTGCCTTATGACCCATCAATTGCAATTTCACTTCTTGGAATATATCCCAAGAAACCTGAAATGCTAATTGGAAGAAATATATGCACCCCTATGTTCATTGCAGCATTATTAACAATAACCAAGATTTGGAAGCACCCAAGTACCCATCAGTATATGGGTTGATAAAAAAAGCTGTGGTATAATTACACAATGGAATACTGCTCGGCCCTAAAAAAAGAATGAAAACTTACCTTTTGCAACAAACATGGTTGGACCTGGAGAGTATTATGCTAACTGAAATAAGCCAGTCAGAGAAAGACAAATAGCATATGATTTCACTTACATGTGGAATCTAATGAACAAAATAAACTAACAAACAAAATAGAATCAGACTCATAGATACTGAGGATACTGAGAACAGACTGATAACTGTTATAGGGAAGGGAGGTTGGGGGAGGGCTGGGTGAAAAAAGTTAAAGGATTAAGCAAAACAACAACAAAAACACACACAAAAATGGACACAGTGGTGATTGCCAGAGGGAAAGGGGGAAGAAGGGGGTAGAAGAGGACAATGGAGGATAAATAGTGGTGGAAAGAAACTTGACTTTGGGTGGTGAGCATATGATGCAGTATGTAGATGATGTGTTATAGAGTTGTACACTTGAAACCTGTGTAGTTTTATTAACTACTAGAGGCCCAGTGCACGAAATTCATGCATGGGTAGGGTCCCTAGGCCTGGCCAGTGATCAGGGCTGATTAGATTCCCCACTTCCTCCTTCCCTCACTCCCTCAGCTTAACGCTGCCACTGGTCACCTGCCATGTTCTGCGCTGACCCCTGGTGGTCAGCACACATCATAGTGAGCGATTGAACTCCCGGTCTCCCACATCTCCCAGTTGAACTCCCGAGGGGACACTTTGCATATTAGCCTTTTATATATATATAGATTGCCACCCAAATAAATTCAATAAAAATAAATAAAAGCATCACTTCTACATGGAAAAGACTATCTCTTTATACACTTGTACAGTGATCTTTGTCTGTATGTCAGCATAAATGATAAAGTCAAATGAATAATATAAGAAAAAGACTATTGATTGGTATCCAGGACAGCGAGACTATTATTAGAATCCATATAAATCATTTCCTCCTAAACTAATGTATGTCTTGGAGCTATAGTCAACTTGATAAAAGCTAATTTGGAGAAAAGTCTTTTTCTGTGTGTCCTTGATGGTATAACTATTAGTCTATTCATCACAAAATAATAATGACAATGTTTGAATATGTAAAAATCCATGAGTAATGAATTTCGGTCTTAGCTTTTTATAGTATCTTAAAAATAGGAACATGTAATTTATTTTTCCTGATCTTATTTGGGAATTCTTCTTTATGGAATGCATGGTCTGTCTAATTCATATGTCACTATATTTCAAAACATTATAAGTTATACTTTTTAAATAACTTGATGAGCACTAATCACTCATGAAAAATACTTTCTGTATGTTTTTATTCTTTAATTTTATCTATAAAATTAACCACCATGCAGGCATAATCTTTAGCTCACTCTCAATGAAAAGTTTATTTTTTTAAAGTTTAAAGATCAGATTTATCTGGAAAAAACAAACAAACACCTCACAATCCGAAGGATGGTATTCACATCTCAAGCCATCTCCCAGGTAGTAAATCTACAGATTAAAATCATTTTTATAAAATATATTTTTGTACAAATTTTGTATGTATTGATGAGTGAGCCATAAATTCCTTTTTCTGTTTTAACTGGAGAGAGGGTAGGGGAGTGGGGAAAAACCTGCTATTTTGGATACAAATCTTTAGGAGTAGACTTGAAGCCTGCAACCCTAGCATGTACGCTGACAGGGAATCAAACCATGACCTCCCGGTTCATAGGTCAGCACTCAACCACTGAGCCACACTGGCTGGGCATCAAGCCAATTATTACAGTTATATCACTTAGTATGTCTTTTATGTCCACTGGGTAAATGACTGATCAATTAAAAGTTTAAGGTATCACCAATCATAATCACCATATAATTATACAACATGTGGATGTACTAAATACCGATGAATTGTATACTTTAAAATGACTGATTTTATGTTATATGAATTGTACTACAATAATAAAAAAAAAGTTCCTTTAGTGTGCCCCTTTTTATGAAAAAGGGGGAGATAACAACATTAAACAAAAGTTTAAAATATCTATTCATTGTTTGATAAAGTGGTCAGTCATACAGCATAGTTTATTGTCAATGAGTCTCAAGAAGTCTCATGAGTCAAAAACTTGTTTCTGACGCATATTCAGTTTCCATGTAATAGAGACAGATGCATAAAAATATTTCAGATTCCAAGTCTCTTCACCCATTTCCCTGGCTTGTTTTCTGAAGATATTTTGCTTATTCCTGAGATAGGCAATTCAGGTGTTAAAAGAACAGCGACATATACAGCAGAGTGAAATAATGAAGAAAACTAGGTTCATTTTAAAATGTTTATTTTTTATTCATTTTAGAGAGGAAGGGAAAGGGAGAGAGATATATAAACATCAGTGATGAGGGAATCATTGACTGGCTGCCTTGTGCACACCCCACATTGAGGATCGAGCTGCAACCCAGGCAAGTACCCAACTGGAAATCGAACTGTGAACTCCTGGTTCATAGGTCAATGCTCAACCACTGAGCCCTTTGGCCACGCAAGATAAATAGGTTGTTAAGAATGGTGTTGCATTGTGTTAAATATGACATTGCCTACCTCTGATCTCTAATTATATAAAAACAATTAAGTGCGTTTAATTACTACAGTGGTAAAAGTTTGTACATTTGTGAACCAAAATCATTTCTAGGTGATATCAATCTCAAAACAATAGGGAAGAATCTTCTTTGTAATCCAAACTGACCATTCTCTAGGATAGGTAAAGAAGGATGCATGGTGGATACATAATGCTTGAATAGGAGATCAAACAATGATTTTTGAGCAACCTGTCAAGTTACTGTGAGCTCCATACTTTCTCATAAGCAAGGGTGTAGGGATTGCTCCTACTAAGTAGCTGTGTGCTACATGAGTAAGAGCTGCCTTACAGATAACCTCACATCAGGTTCAAGGTGGCCTGAAGCAATGAGGAGAACTCAGGAGATAAAAGATGGAAGGGCAGTATTGCATATCTAAGGAAACTCATTTTGACCAAAAAGCATTCACCCATGAACAGAACAGTGAGTGAACTCTCCTGTGTTGGAGAGGTAATTTTTATGAATCAATGAAATCAATCCCAACTGCATTCTAATGTCAAGTCAGGTGGACAATAGCAGTCAAATAGGATCTTTTCTTGAATGTTATTTCACTTTCTTGTCCACTTCAACTTTGGATGATCGGAAGTAATCTATTAAATGAGTATATTAGCTTTATAATGCTGCTGTAACAAATTAGAGTGACACAATCTTTGTGCTGTTTATGGATTAGAAGTCTAACGTGTCTCAGTGAGCTAAAGTTAGTGCTATGTTTCTTTCTGGGAGCTATAGGAGAGAGTCCGTTTCTTTGCATTTTCCAGCCTGTAGAGTCCTCCGGCATCCCTTGGCTCATGGCCCTCTTCTTCCATATTTAGAGTCAGCCACAGAGAGTCTGTGTCTCTTTGACTCTTGCTCCATTTCTCTCTTTCTCCCTGCTCCCCACCCCCACTCCTGTCAGGAAAGCTTGTCCACTTTAAAGATTATTATAGTGCAATCACAATTGAACTTCATAAAATATATACTAAGACAGCAACTTAAAACTTGAAAAACAATGTTAAGGCAAGGATACCTCCCAAACATATAATTGCTTATATGATTTAGATAATTTTGGATACATGTATTTAATTCTATCATTATTAAATGTGCATTAAATTTATCATTATTTAGTTACTAGGGGCCCAGTGCACGAAATTCATGCACTGGGGGGGGGGGTCCCTCAGCCCAACCTGCCCCCTCTCACAGACTGGGAGCCCTCAGGGGATGTCCTACTGACAGCTTAGACCCCGCTCCCCATGAGGAGCGGGCCTAAGCCCCAGTCTGGCCTCCCTCTGCAGGAGGAGAACAGGCTGATAAGCGGAAGGTGTCAGCCACATCACCCCACTGCTGCAGCCACTGCCAGCCCCCAAGGTGTTCTCATCAACACAGACTCCAGACCTTCACCATGAAAAAATGACAACTTTCTTTAGGCTTTTTCAAGATGTGTCTTTCATAGGATATGACATTTTTTTCTATTTTTTTTTTTTTTTATCCTCACCTAAGGATATGTTTCCATTGATTTTTAGAGAATGTGGAAGAGAAAGGGAAAGACAGAGAGAAACATCAATGTGAGAAGGACACTTCGATTGGTTGCCTCCTGCATGAGCCCTGACCTGGGCCCCAGCCAGGGAGGAGCCTGCAACCTAGGTACATGCCCTTGATCAGAATCGAACCCGGACCCTATGGTCGGCAGGCCAAGGCATTATCCACTGAGCCAAACCCGCTAGGATATGACATTTCTTAACCCTCCAGCAGTGGACCTTTGTTTTTTCCTCTAGGAGTGAGGTGGAAAAACCCTAGATCACCTTTTTGGATTTTTATACCCAAGTTACCAAGAACATTACCAGTGGCATACAGGGAGCTTAGCCAATGAGTGGTCAGAAAAGGTAATTTTACTTCTGTAGTTCACATGCAGAGGCAGGACTGCTGGCAAGCCAAGGCTGGCACCCCCACCCCCCTCAAGCCTCTGCTGCAGCTTGGGCAGGGCCCCCCGGCTCTGATCAAGCCTCTGCCATGGCTTGTGCAGGGCCCCCCAGCTCCAATCAAGCCTCTGTCACAGATTGGACAGGGCCCCCTGGCTCCGCTCAGGCCCTGCTCAAGCCTCCACCATGGCTTGGGCAGGGTCCCCCGGCTCCGATCAAGCCTGTGCCACAGCTTGGGCAGCCCCCCCCCCCCCCCCGGCTCTGCTCAGGCCCTGCTCAAGCCTCTGCCGCCCTGCCCCCTGCCTATCTGTGCCAAGGCTGGTAGGCTAGGAGTGGCCGGGGGCTTCTGGGACCCCTGCAGCTCAGGGCCTATGTGCGGGCCTACAGGCTGGGAGCAGCCTGGGTCCCGAGGATGTTCCCAGGAACCAGGCCGCAGGATGCCTGCATATGCAAATTAACCTGCCAAATTAACCTGCCAAACTCCTGATTGGCTGGTGGGTCTAGCCGAGGTACGGTCAATTTGCATCTTTCTCTTTTATTAGTGTAGATTTGACACAGTCTCAATTTTGTATATGATAGTGCAAGTACTATCTATATATATAAAAGCCTAATATGCAAAGTGTCCCCTCAGGAATTTGAATGACCAGGAGTTTGATCGCTCGCTATTACGTGTGCTGACCACCAGGGGGCAGCACGGAATGAAGGGCGGCCCTGGCCAGCCACTAGGGGACCCTACCCTTGTACAAATTTTGTGCACTGGGCCTCTCGTATTCATATAAAGACAAACTCATAGCTTAAAAACCTCAACCACTTTCACAGAAACTTATATTAGAATCTAGTTTGTGGTATAATATGTAGATGCAATTTAAAAAATTCTATATTATGTAAGATGGTAAAATAAGGTAAACTGGGTTTGAGATATATGGGGGCTCTTGCACATTTTCAAAACTTTTCTAACGTTTAAAACTACTAAAATAAAATCTTATTAAAAATAGAAAGAATAGGCAAATTCAATTAATGATGTAAATATACAAATATCTATATAGAAATTGGTTTAATAAAGTAATAAATAAAACTTAGGAGAAAATATCTCATTTGGTATTCAAGTACATATCAAAATGTATCTTAAATATAATATTTATAATCAAGAAATCAGTGACTCATTGTTCAAAAGAAATTGAGTTTTCTTAGATTATTTTAATGCCTTGTTATAATATTCTATTGGCCTCTAGAGCATTTAATATTTTAACGTTAGTTCTAATGCACAAAGTTCAATGAGCTGAAGGATAGAAATATCTAGAGACAGAGTAGTCATGAGATATTTTTTTTCCTATTCCCTAATGATGGTTATATCAATGTCACTAAATTAGTGATTGAAAATAAACGTAATGATTCAGAAAATGATATGAGTTTTATAAATACATTATTCCAAATTAGACTTTTTTTGCTGAAATGACTTTGATCTTTATAGCGACTGAATTCATTATGTGTACAGGCACAGATTTTATTCATTTAACAATAATGAAATATTTATGTAGTTTTGCTATATAATTAACCAGTGAGTTAGTTAATTATTGACTCATGAATGGGCACTGTACCAGTTATTTTAGAGAATTATACTGTTTAATGAAAACATATGCATTGCTTGCTCTCTAAGAACCTGACATTCTGCATGAGAAGACAAGATTAATACCTCAGCAATTGGAGGACAAAATGCCAAATTAGGTCACTCATTAGAAACTAAGAACTACGAACAGTGATGTGTTACTCTGGCTTTCGGAACAGAAAAATTATGCAATGGGATAATCAGGGAAAGATTCATGAAATTGGTAACAGTTTAGATAAATCCTTACCATGTCCTCATCGTTAAACAGCACATGACTTCATTAACAAATAAAAGTTGTGTTTTTACATTTTGAGGCACCACATGCATAAAAGTATGCCTTATACATTTGCAAAACCAATTCTATAGCAAACTGCCACTACATTATATTATATTGCATATCTGTCCTCTTGCACAGGATGTGACTCCATTCAACAGATACAACAACTAAGAGATTATCTGGTGCATTACTCACTCCACCCATGTTTACTTAAAGAAGTGTGACATTTAGAAGGGACTTGCTATATCAATGACATGTCAGTTCCTTGTACTTTCTAAGGTGAGGGTAAACACCATAGAGGCCTTTGGCAAGTGTGATAGGTTATCTGCTCTAATTACAATCAGTAGTTAGTGGTTCTCCTTTGATAACAGGTACAATGTCTAATTTATTGGCAAGAGTGTAGGTGCTAATTTTGCTTGTAAATGGAAAGAACAAGTGTTTGCCAATTAAATCAAGCAGCTGCTTCCCAGTCAGTAATACTAATAGCTACCAAAGAACAAACAAACAAACAAACACACAAAACTCCAAGCCATTACTCTAAATTGCTTAATGAACTGCTTTTAATATGTAGTACACTATAACCCTGAGTCCTTAAACGTGGTGGGCTGGGGTTTACTTATTTAAACTTGAATTGACCTCACAGTGGCTTCCCTGCAGTTATTGTGATAGGGTGGAGGCAAACTTTAGAAAATACATTGAACAGGGATTTATATACCAGTGTATTTAAATACATGCATACTGGGTATATCTGTGGTTGAAATTCATATTTTTTAAATTTTTTATGGGTTCAGGCATTTTCTGCTATTCCATTTAGGATTTGTTCTAGCAGTATAAAGGACTTTTTGGTCATAAAGAACACTAACAGTCTACTCAGGTTTTCTTTTTTTCTATTATTTTTTTACCTAAACCATATCTGCAGTTGATAAAAAATCATAGACAAAAGGAGAAACCTGTAAATATAATCTCAGTTTACTTCGGTAACTTGACATTTTATATTTTGGAAACTGCACTGAACTCTCACCTACAACTATGCTATTATGTATTTATCCATGTGTTATGTGTCTTTACAGTTTGTTCCTTTTATTTTTGAGCAGTATTTTATTGGGTCCATTTTCCTGATGATTGGCATCTGTCTTCCCTTTGAAAACATGAATAAAGCTGCTATGGACATTCTTGTACAAATGTGTTTATAGACATACATATTTTCATTTTCCTTCGAAAAATATCTGAAAGTGAAATTTCTGGGTTAAAAGGGAGCTAGTGTTTAATTTTGTTAAAACATCATATAAAAAATTGTCCAGCCCTGACCGGTTTGGCTCAGTGGATAGAGTGTCGGCCTGCGGACGGAAAGGTCCAAGGTTCGATTCCGGTCAAGGGCATGTACCTTGGCTGTGGGCACATCCCCAGTAGGAGGTGTGCAGGAGGCAGCTGATCAATGTTTCTCTCTCATCGATGTTTCTAACTTTCTATCCCTCTCCCTTCCTCTCTGTAAAAATCAATAAAATATATTTTTAAAAAATTGTCCATTTTGCAATGCCCAAAATATACACTAGGGAAAGAATGCTATTTTCAGCATTAAATGGTAAAATAGTAAACTAATATTTATTTTTTTACTCTTAAGTATTGAAACTTGGGTGCTTTTTATGGAAGAATTTCAGCATTCTAATTTGAAGCAATGAGAGACCTTTAAGATTATCAATCTTCTCCAGGTATAATAACTTCAATTTCATAATGACATGCCTTACAACCTGCATCCAAGCAACACACTATATTCACAACACGCCATTTGATGAGGGTTGATTTAAAGATATAAGACAGGCATGGAAAACAATTGTTCATGCCACTCTCCTGTCAGATTCATGGAAAACAATAGACTACGTCAAACGAATTTCTTCATTCCCACGTTTGCCATGACATGAAGTTTTCTCTTTTACTTTATTTCTTTCTCCCCTCTTTTTTTGTTTATTATTATTGTTGTATGGCTTTTCATAATAAAAAAACTAACATATATAAGTGTTAATATAAAATATATATCTCACTTTTATTTCCCTCTCAAATGCATGCCCTTCTTCTTTGAAGTGTGCCTATGTTGTTAATCAACATAACTTAGACTTTTAATAGAATAATATGGATGTGTCACACAAGATTACCCTTTATGTAGACAAAATTAAACATCCTTTGAAAGTGATATCCACTCTCTCTTCTATTTACTGTACCTCAGATTTAGGTGAGATAAGCATTTATTATTTCTGGAAGTTTCACCCAAGGAAAGCATTATAGAACCCTGAGATAAATAGAGATTATTATCACTTTAAATCTTCACAGCATCCAAATGTAAAACTGCTCTTTGCAAATATTTTAGGAATTCACTTATATTAAGGTATGAAACAGCCTAAATGTTGATATCATCTAAGTTAACTACATTTTTAAAAATATATCTTTATTGATTTTAGGGAGGAAGGGAGAGAGATAGAGAGATAGAAACATTAATGATGAGAGAGAATCATTGATTGGCTGCCTCCTCCAGCTGGGGATCAAACCCGCAACCCAGGCATGTGCCCTTGACTGGAATTGAACCCGGGACCCTTCCGTCCTCAGGCTGAAGCTCTATTCACCAAGCCAAACCAGCTAGGGCAAGGTAACCACATTTAATGAGCCCAAGACTCTATCCAAAAATTGTTCATAGAACATGAAGTATTTATGAATTGGATGGATAGATTTATAATGCTTCTTTTAATGCGTGTGGATCATAAATAGGAATCTTTTGGGGGCTTTTAAAATGGTGTTACATACACCATTATCTGTTCATATACTGATTGTGTCTACAAATGGACCAACAGCTTTCCTAGTTTAATTGGTATAGAGCAGTGGTTCTCAACCTTTCTAATGCTGCGACCCTTTAATGCAGTTCCTCATGTTGTGGTGACCCCCAACCATAAAATTATTTTTGTTGCTACTTCATAACTGTAATTTTGCTACTGTTATGAATCGTAATGTAAATATTGTGTTTTCCGATGGTCTTAGGTGACCCTGCTAGCGGTTGAGAACTGCTGCTGTAGAGCCTAAGACCATCGGAAAACACAGATATTTACATTACGATTCATAACAGTAGCAAAATTACAGTTATGAAGTAGCAACAAAAATAATTTTATGGTTGGGGGTCACCACAACATGAGGAACTGTATTAAAGGGTTGCAGCATTAGAAAGGTTGAGAACCACTGGTATAGAGTAATATGTTCAATATTAATATTTGCCTTTTATATCAGTATATATTTTCCAGGTAACCATTTCTGGAATTTTTATAGCTCCTTTTGTGCAAGTGATTTTTCTTGTGATACTTTATTAAAATACTAGTGGCTCAGTGAACGAAATTCGTGCACAGAGGCGTGTCCCTCAGCCCGGCCGGCACCCTCTCCAATCTGGGACCCTTTGGGGGATGTCTGACTGCCAGTTTGGGCCCGATCCCACAGGAATCAGGCCTAAACCAGCAGTCGGACATCCCTCTCTCAATCCGGGACCGCTGGCTCCTAACCACTCACCTGCCTGCCTGTCTGATCTCCCCTAACCACTCTGCCTGCCGGCCTGCTTGCCCCCAACTGCCCCCCTACCAGCCTGCTCGCCCCTAACTGCCCCACCCCCCAACCGTCTGCTTGCCCCTAACCACCTCTGCCTCAGTCCCGCCACCATGGCTTTGTCTGGAAGGACTGTCGGAAGGTCTCCCAATCTAATTAGAATATTACCCTTTTGTTAGTATAGATAGAGGCCTGGTGCACAGGTGGGGGCCAGCTGCTCTGCCCTGAAGGGGGTCCTGGATCAGGGTGGGGGTACCCTTGGGGGTGGGGCCGGCCTAGGCAAGGGGCCACTGGGGTTTGCAGGCCAGCATGCAGAGTGGTTAGGGGCGATCAGAGTGTGGAGGGTCTCTGCTGGGGGGCGTGGCCGGCCTGAACAAGGGGTTGAGGGCCTTTTTCAGGCTGGTCAAACCCCCAGCTTTGTCCGGATGGTCTCTGGAAGGTCTCCTGGTCTAATTAGCATATTACTCTTTTATTAGTATAGATGTAATAGTCAAAGAAGAGATGAATCCTTAAATGTTAATAACTTTTACGCTGCATGTAGATTTTGATAGCATCTAGTTGCCTAACTAGTTTAACAGTTATGCATAGAAAAATCAAGCAAAAATTATCCCGCCATTAATACTGACCTTTACCTTAAGGGTTGATTTAGTGTATGTACATTGGACGATGCTCCAACCGAGCCACACTGGCCAGGGCCCTGCTTCCTGTAAAGAGAATCAATCCAGTCACTTTGTCTATTCAAAAACTTAACTTTTGAATGTTATAGATGGAATGAGTGCATTGATTAGTCTACCTAGTTATTATTTGGGAAAAATTCACTTATCATTTCAATATTTTGCTATATTGACCTGTGATGTTTATCCCAAGGGGAAATATCCAATAGTTAAAGATTGGATAACAGGGGAAAATTGAAATATTTAAAAATTAACTGGTGCTGACTGTGAGTTTGGATTAGATTAAAATAGCAAGATCTTGTCTGTTACAAGGACCTTCCATTCAGGAGGCTTTGCTTATCTTGGCCGGCCAGAATAGCTCTCATCCTCTTAGTCTTCCCTAGTTCAGCACATTTTACTCTCTCTCAGATGCCATCACACACACACACACACACACACACACACACACACACACACACACACACAAGCTTCATATTTTTCCTGACATTGGTTCAGTTCTCACTTGCTCCTCAACTTGTTCCAGATCTACTCAGCAATTCATATTTGTCTTTCTTCTTTTTGCCACTTTTTCACTAATTGTTTACTTTATGAAACATCGTTACTCTGATAATGAGCATGGCATTCTTGTACAGTATTAATATAAGGATTATCCTGTGAGATTTGTACTTTAATCATTCAATAATGTATGCTATTTTCTCATTGCATTCCTCACTGAAGAATTAACTCATCCCTTTTAAATCATGATGGCAAATTTCCTTTGCTTTTTGGCAGGCTGGCAGGCAATGAAAATAATGTGAATCAACATTGTACGTGATGCCTATGGTTCATTAGAATTTAGCATTGTGAGTAGAATGACTCTAAGTGCACTGTGTTGCTGTTTTAGCACAGCCGATTACATCTGAGAGTTTTACAAACTCGTCTTCAGCGTTTATACCAAGAAGCGAGTATAAACTGTGTCAAGACTGCATAGCGTGACAAAAAAAAAAAAACAACAAAAAAAAAAACAAACAAAAAAAAACAAGCGATTAAGTCAAGGCAGTTAGCCAGAGGGGTCGCTTTATAATCCAGATGATATCATTTAAACTCCTGTATCAATTTGCAAACCCAAAACATAATATCCTGTTTTTAAATTTAGATAACTATTACGGTGTTTGACTTACTATTTTCTTAATTTCAACAAAAATCATACATTCTCTGTGTTTTTCTATCATTGCTCAACTTAAAATATTTTTATTTGTGTCTAAACAGTTGTAAATGGTTCAGTGGCTAATGGATTTAATAGATACATATACAAGCATGGATATAGATTTTATCTCATACATGAAAACCAGGTATGAATAATAAAACATACAGACTAATTTGGGTTATCAAGTCTTGGTACTTTCCATTGGTTTAACAGCACTTGTGTGATATATATATATGTTCTTTAATTATGGTTGTTATAGTGTTTTCTGGATCACCACAAGGGTCTTGAAACCCTTTGTAGCTCAGTGAGGCCAATACTGTTATTTTCATAATAATGCCATAATATTTTTGCTTTTTTCATTCTCATTCTCTTACAACTATTTTCAGATGCTACATCATACATAACTGTGGTTTGAATGCAAAAGTGGAGATGAGAATTCAGCTGACACTGAAGCCAGACATTAAAGAAGATTTACAAAAAGATAAAGCCATATCACTCTTTCTAATTTTTATTGTCTAGAACATTATAGTTACTTTTCATTAACTTGCAATAGTATAGATATGTTTTAATCCTATATAATAAAGAGGTAATATGCAAATTGACCATCACTCCAACACACAAGATGGCCACCCCCATGTGGTCAAAGATGGATGCCTCCATGTGGACACAAGATGGCCACCACAAGATGGCCATGAGGGGAGGGCAGTTGTGGGTGATCAGGCCTGCAAGGGAGGGCAGTTGGGGGCTACAAGGCCTGTAGGAGAGGGCAGTTGGGGGTGACCAGGCCAACAGGGGAGGGCAGATAGGGGCAAATGGCTGGCAAGGGAGGGCAGTTAGGGGCAACCAAGCCTGAAGGGGAGGGCTGTTAGGGGTGACCGGGCCAGCAGGAGAGGGCAGTTGGGGACGACTAGGCCTGCAGGGGAGGACAGTTAGGGACAATCAGGCCAACAGGGGAGCAGTTTGGCGTCGATCAGGCAGGCAGGGGAGTGGTTAGGGGGTGATCAGGCTGGCAGGCAGAAGCAGTTAGGGATAATCAGGCAGGTGAGTGGTTGGGAGCCAGTAGTCCTGGATTGTGAGAAAGATGTCCCAGATTGGAGAGTGTGCAGGCTGGGCTGAGGGACACCCCGCCACCATGCACGAATTTTGTGTTCCCGGCCTCTAGTAGATTAATAAATAAGTGGTTTTAAATTACTCAATGTTAATTTCTAGTACAGTAAATATTAACCACATAAAGAGAAGCTCTTTGGAATCTTAAGAGTTTTTAAGAGGAAAAAAAAACCTCTTGAGACCAAAATGTTTGAGGAAAGCTTATCTAGACATCACCATGGGAATGGATATTTTGTTTCTTAGTTTCAATTTTCTTTTGAGATCTAAAATACTATACTAAATCTAATATTAACAATAATAACAACCTGCTCTTCACCTATTTGTTTTATTCAAATGCTCATTTATTTCATTTAATTTTTCTTTTAATTATAACTTTTGTATTGAGAAGTACTTATTTTACAACTTTGGCATTCTAGTTGACAAACATTTTTCTTGCGTGTCCCAGGATTTGACTTGGCCAGGAGACTTGGAATGCGGTCTCATGGACTTGAGGTCAGCTGTGGAAATCGTGTGACAAGTGTTGCAAAAACCAAGTCCAGTTTGTGGCAAAGGTCTAACAATCTATTTCCACTGCACCTGTCTTTATCATGAACATGAAAATTTGGTCTTTTTTTTGTCACATCAGTATTTCCATTATTAAATACAAGGTGTCCCCCAAAAATGTATATACACTTTAACAGCTGATAGCTCAATTGGTGTTTCTTTCTTTTCAGACTTAACCCATTGGGATTAATAATTACTCAGTGTGTACACAGTTTTTGGAGACACCCTGTATTTTCCTTTTAAAGGGTAAAAGTGGCTTTAATTTTTAAAACTTGCTATTTAATAAACAAAATTCAAATATATTATATGACTTTAAATACAGAAAGTAACCTGACTGAATTTTCTGAATATGTTAAAGTTTAAAATTTTTAATGTGAAATATTTTCTACTGATTATTCATATATAGCAGAAATAGTTGCTACTCACAAATACACTATAAATGGTATATTACCAAGCACTTGAATTTCCTTTATTTGGGACTAATTAAAAGAAACTGAAAGTCATTAAATAAACAATTTATTCTGCTAACAGCCTCCTATGGAATTTCATGTTTTACTGGCTTTTTAAAATCAGAACAGTAAATAATTAAAGAGCAATTGACTATGAGAGATATAATCTAAATACTTTTGCTTTATGCATTAGTAATTTTAATTAAAATGGAGTTTATAGCCTTTCAACTGTTTAACATTAAAAAATCCTAGGTGAAATGAAGAAATGACAGCTGGGTATATGATTAAATAGCAAAAATGATAGGTGTAGGGGACATCAGTAGTTGGTAAGTGATGCATGAATTCTTTTTTGTGACATCTTCCACTTCCAATCTGGGAATTCAGGAAAGTATTGCATATTATGACAAAAAAAAATAAAATAGCATTTTATATTACTGGTTCATTTGCTCACATTTTGATTTTGAATCCTACAATGTGGGAAAATTGCTTGAGATAAAGAATGCTGGTTGATAAAAATGAAATATGAATTAGTATTTTATTAATATTTATTAATTATTTAAATGTTAAAGTTATATTTAACATATCATAAAGTAATATTTATTAAAATCAAGCGCATACATATACCCCTAACATATAGATGCACCGCATTAAAATTGAATTCCAGTGAGGTTATTTTTAAAGATGATTACATTTTATTTCCCCCTGTTTTAAGTATAAAAAATGCTTACTTGTGATAAAAGTAATATAAACTTCCTTATGTGACATTTTCACATTTGTTTAAAGCAATCATATCTTATATTTGAAAAGTAAATACCCTGATAAGATTTCCTGTGATACATTTGTGTTGTCCTTATTCTAGCCATAATAGCTACATACTGTCACATAAGGGGAGGCATAAACAGAGAAAGAAATTATAAAAATACTTCCATTTCTCTCATTTGTCTTGTATTCTGCCTGATCATTTTCTTTTAAGTAAATCAGATTACAGAAATTACATTTACATGTGGATCAGAAAAGAGACACACACTTCTGACTTTACAGATGGCTGTTTTTCTTAATTATATGGATAACAGTTTAGAAATAACTAATTGGTCATGCCTGACAAGTAATAGCAGTTTTTCCAAGATAAACAAATGTTCCCATTTTTCATACTTAATCAGAGACTTTATGTGCAAAAATGACCAAATGTATCATCTATTCTAAGCCTCCTGTGCTGTTTGGTAATAAACGACCATCTGTACTTCGATTTGACTGATTTTGTCTGTGGTGACCAGAGAATCTGATTACATGGCAGATGGTTTTGGGAGAAGAACTTGTCTTTTGAGAAGTAAGCAGACTAGCACTTTCCAATATTTTTTTCCATACTCTCCCAAGTTGCATCTGCTACTTTTGAGGCAAAGGTAAAATCCAAGCCATCACTTCCTCCATGTCATCCTCTGTGCTTTCCTAAAGCAGACAAAATGCAAGGGAGAACTGATAAGTAGCACAGGCCTCGTCACAGGCAGAATGCCAGGCTGATTAATATGGAAAACCAAAATATGCTTCCATGTTCATGGGCTTGTGTCATTAATATGAAAACTTATTTCGGAATCTCTGCCTCCCAGTCACCAGGTAACAGTTTGCATTCTCTCAGGTGCTGCTTACCCCCTGAGCTGTCACTCTCCCGTGCAAGACTAGGTGAGAAGAAGAAACTGCTTAGATGATATACACAATATCTTCACGTATTTAGAACTGATTTATGTAATTGTTTCCTTTGGTCTTCCTGGTATTTCTATACAGGAAATAGAGGCTGTCACTACATTTACAAGAAGCTGAGCCTTTGAGAAACTGAGTTACTTATCAAAGGGCATCATTTAGTAACTAGCCGGGCGGAAGCTAGAACTCAGGATAAAAACAATAATTATTTATTTTTCTAAGCCCTCCTCCCACTAAATGGATAGCTGTTTAATGGAAAAAAAAAAAATTGGGTATGACTTCTTTTTGTTTTAATTCCTAGCAGATGCTTTACAAAAGCAAAATGTAAAATCCAAATTCTCAAAAGTGACATGTTTATGTCTCAAGGTAAAATTTTAGACTACCATAAAGATTTGTGGAGGTTGTCCCCATGGAAATCCTGCTCTTCTAGGAGTGTATTTTCTTCCTGTGACTTGTGTCCCAAACCTTGAGAGAATGATGCTGACTTAATTGGAGAACATATTTTCCCAATTCATAATCAGGTTAGAAAAATAGAACTGTGTACAGGTGGATTCAGTGCCAAATATTAGAAACTAAGACTGTTTCAGCAACATCCAGGCTCTCCAGGCATTTGAATACTTGGGCACTTATATCTACCTCAGATAATGGCTAGACCATCCCGTTTCCTTGGAGTGCTAATGAAGACACACCTTAGATATGTTAAGAAAGCGAGATGTCTCTGAATATATAGCATTTTAAGTAAACTATCACTGAAGATAAAAGATTGACTTCCATGGCAAGAGGTGAGTTTTGAGCTAACACATGTTGCCCTCCCCACAAATATAATCTATGAGATAAATGAAGAGATATAAATTAATCTATAGCATTACTAGAAAAAAGCGACAAAGATTTAAAAATGTAAGCAAATTTGCAAGTTTTAAAACAGTTGGATAAGTTCAACAAAATAGAGCAAACATACAGAGAGAGGAGAGGGGTAAAGTATTGGAGGGGGTTATGGTTGATTTTCCCTGAAGAACATAAAAAAAAAAGAAGAAGAAAAGAAAAACATACCACCAGCAAAGTAAACTCTCAGGAAGTTACAGAGTACTTTCTGGACTGATGATAGTAGGTAGAGAACTAGCCAGGGCTTAAGTGATGTGCTCAGAGGAGGTGGCTATTGTTTTTAGTCCTAACCATTAGGTGTAGTTTCCTCTGTTCATTGGTGTCTACCATCTGCAGGCCTAGCATGGGTGTTTTGGGGATAGAAAAGCCAGATAAGACCTCAGCCAGTTCTTTCTCATCGTACTAACTAGAGAAGGAAAGATATACTGGGTAGAGTAGGAAATGTCTAAATTATTTTACCATGGTAACATAAATTTTTATTTATCAATTAAAGGTTATTCTCATTCTACCAGTCTATGCCTTACACAGATTGTTTGAGGAAAAGACCACATTCAGGCAAATCACGGTTACAGGCTGGAGCTGCCCAGAGACATGCTGGCGATCTCTGTCAAGTGCTCATTGCTCACCCTTAGTTCCATTGAGCAAACACATAAACATGTAAATCATAAGATAAAATTGAGGGGAGCATGAATAGAAATTAAAGAACATACAACATTGAAACAAGAGAAATGGGGGCTGTCATAGAAACTAGGGCAACTTCTCTGAGTTGAAGAAAATCTTAAGAATTTATTTGGATCAAAATGTTCCACTGAGTGTCAGGTGAGAATATTAGAGGAGAAACAAAAAGGAACACTAGATACATAAAGATAAAGTCACTTGAATAGGCTCTTTTGGCAAAATGACTGTAACAAGAATTACAAAGGAGATAGCTATTGTAATGAAATTGTTATGTTCTATATCTATGGCTCTTTCATTAACAAAAGAACTGGCAGGCTGTGATTGGCTCATGAATGCCAATATATTAATGACCATTAATTTGACTCAGTTTGAAGTCATACATATTAATTACATATATATTAATTTTCTAATCTAGATGAAATAGAGTTTTGAAGGAATAAATGAATTATGTAAGTATGTGAAATTGTCTTAGGCTAAATTAACCAATACATGTGTAACAGCAAAAAAACAAACAAACAAAAACCAAAAAAACCTAAAATGCCCAAGCCCTCCCAGTCTTTTAATTCACAAAGGCATCTGCATGAAGATTTTCTGTGACAGTTGAAGTAAAATTAGGGACAAAATTATTTCTTTGGCACTAATAATTGGTAATGCAGAAGTAAATGTTACAAATTTTCCCAATTCATTATATTTTAGTATTATATAGATAGTTAATATACAATTCATATACTAATTTTGCTTATTAGCATGGAAATGGATTTCTAAATAAATAATTATGAATCAGAACCACTATGGCATTACAATAATTAAAATAGCATGATCTTAGATTTACTTAAATGATTTTTCACTGTATTTTTCCCTTTTTTTCTGTTAATCACTTTGAATAATTCTTCACTACTCTATTCTTCTTTCCTCCTCCTAAGTGTAGTATACATCAATATTCAGTCATTAGAGATTTTTCCTTGATTAATCTATATTTTCTCCAGGGAGTTAAAATCTAATGCCTTGACTTCCCTTATTTACCTCCAGATTTGCTATTCCTGTTAAACTTCATTCTTCAATATCTAATTTGTTCCTATCCCCTTCCCCCATGCAAAACCCATTCTACATATTGCAAACAGTAAGCCAGTCTAGAAAATTTCTTTTCCCATTACACATCTCCATATTAAAAGATCTCTGCATCTCCACTTTAGGAAACAAAAAGAAACAAGAGTTCTTAGCTTGACATTGAAGATCTTTTTCAATATGGCTGTCATCAGCATATCCACCCTTATCTTTTCATATTCTTTTGCAAAATATATTTATTCATTCATGCTAATTTATTCCTCTTCCTCAAGTGTATCTCACTCATTTGCCACTCTCCTCCTTTGCTTTCCTTTCCTTCCCACTTGATATCTGCCTTCCTTTGCATTTCCATTTTATAACTTCAACTTCAGGGCTTAGTTCAACCTTGATTCCCTCTGAAATCTTTCCAAGTTGCCAACTTCTTTATGTCAATGGCTTCTTTTTTTTTTTCTTTATGGATTAAGGTATTACATATGTGTCCTTATCGCCCCATTGCCCCCCCTCACACCCCTATTCATGCCCTCACACCCCTGTAGTCTGTGTCCATTAGTTTGGCTTATATGCATGCATACAAGTCATTTGGTTGATCTCTCCCCCTGACCCCCACCCTCCCCTACCTTCCTTCTGAGGTTTGATGGTCTGATCAATGCTTCTCTGTCTTTGGATCTGCTTTTGTTCATCAGTTTATGTTGTTCATTATATTCCATAAATGAGTGAGATCATGAAATATTTATCTTTCTCTGACTGGCTTATTTCACGTAGCATAATGCTCTCCAGTTCCATCCATGCTGTTGCAAATGGTAAGAATTCCTTCTTTTTTAGTGCAGCGTAGTATTCCATTGTGTAGATGTACCAGTTTTTTAATCCACTCGTCTGCTGATGGGCACTTAGGCTGTTTCCAAATCTTAGCTATGGTAAATTGTGCCGCTATGAACATAGGGGTGCATATATCCTTTCTGATTGGTGTTTCTAGTTTCTTGGGATATATTAGGTGAGGATTCGGAGAAAAAGGAACCCTCGTGCACTGCTGGTGGGAATGCAGACTGGTGCAGCCACAATAATAATATAGGGCTATTCTTCAGAGGAGGTGATACCGAATTTTTGGACTGGAACCCGGATTCTTTATCTGCTGGAATTGAAGAATGAATCCACGGACAGAAAGTGGTATAGCAAAGGTGGAGATTTATTGAAGAACAAGTACAGACTTCCATGTAGGGAGGGGGAAGAGTCCCACAGAATGAACTCCCACGTGGGGAGGGGGAGAATCGCTTCTTATTTCTTTTTCAGTTAATGTGAAAATGTCGATAACTTCTGGATCATAAAATATATCTAATAAGTAGTTGTTTAATGCATGCACACCCAATTTTGAAAGTATAAAATTAACCTCCACCTATAAAATGACTGAAGTAAAAGGAAAGTCATAAGTGAAGGGAGGGTGTAGAGATGTTTTGGTTGTCATGGTAATACATACTGAGGAAGCAGTGGCTAACAGCCGTGGGCAAACTACGGCCCGCAGGCTGGATCTGGCCCATTCGGCTGTTCTATCCGGCCCACGGAGCCGAAAGAGCGGACGGTTCTCTTGCTCTCCCCTCCGCTCCTTTACTTTGAATTTATATTAGTTCACACAAACACTCCATTCATGCTTTTGTTCCGGCCCTCCGGTCCAGTTTAAGAACCCATTGTGGCCCTCGAGTCAAAATGTTTGCCCACCCCTGGGCTAGGATATACTACATAGAAGATCAAAGAGGGGGGGAAATAAGACAAAATGAGGACAGAATTATTAAAAATAAACAGCAGAATCTATTGGGAAGGAACTTTGATAATGCATGGGACTGTTTGCCACTTAGATCTCATAAGGCAATGTTGAATATAGCTTTGTATCAATAGTATGATTATAGCCAAAACCAGTTTGGCTCAGTGGATAGAGCATCGGCCTGAGGACTGAAAGGTCCCGGGTTCGATTCCGGTCAAGGGCATGTACCTTGGTTGCAGGCACATCCCCGGTGGGAGGTGCGCAGGAGGCGGCTGATCGGTGTTTCTCTCTCATCGATGTTTCTAGCTCTCTATCCCTCTCTCTTCCTCTCTGTAAAATATCAATAAAATATATTTAAAAAAATAGTATGATTATAATTCTCAGGTATTCAAATTTACATCACTTTCATTTTACTTCTTTAAAGAAATTATTTCAACAATATTTATATTTTGGTGGATAAATCTTTGTTCATGGTGGACGTTCCTGTGTATTGTGGAATGGTATGTGCCCTCCATGGCCTCCACTCACTGTATTCCCATGGCATCAATTCCCCACTCGCACCACAGACAGCAGCCAAACATGTTCCCTGGGGAAAACTGACCCTGTTATAGCTTTAAAGGTTCTTTAGGCATAAGGTACACAAAGATATCTCTGTAAAATTACTTTGCTTAATTTGCCTAGTTAATGACTATTATAGTAATAAAATTGGTATAAGTAAATATTTAGTATTTTTCATAATTTCAAAAAAAGAATAACTATAAACTATAAAAATTAAATAGCAATTTTATACCATAAATACTGTAATAGATCATATGATTACTGCAGAAATTAGAAAAGCTCTTTTTCTACATTTTTTTAAATCACACGTCTGCTTTGATACTGGGTATCAATGACCTATTTTTTAAATTTTAATTTATTCCATCAACCTCCACACCCATCCCGCCCCCTTCCTGCCCCAACAATCACCACACTGTTAATTCTTTCAGTGTTCTGTTGTATATAAATCCTTTCCTGGTTTGAACTGAAAACTAAACTTATATTCTGAGAACCAGTTCCTGTAACCTGATGGTTAACAACAATGCTCTTCACTTCTATGAAATTTCAAGTTCAATTATGTACCAAAGATCCAGTGATCATAGTATAGTTCCCATCCCTGCAAGAGACGTGTATGCTTATAAAGAAGTTCTCCTCAAAATAAAAATTGTGAATGTAAAACATCTGTTTTCTTTCTTTTTATAATTTTACTAGAGGCCCGGTGCACAAAATTCGTGCACGGGGGGTGTGTCCCTCAACCCAGCCTGCACCCTCTCCAATGTGGGATTCCTCTCACTATCCAGGACTGCTGGTTCCCAACTGCTTACCTGCCTGCTTTCCTGATTGCCCCTAATCACTTCTGCCTGCCAGCCTGATCATGCCCTAACCACTCCCATGCTAGCCTGATTGATGCCTAACTGCTCCCCTGCCAGCCTGTTTGCCCCTAACTTCCCTCCCCTGCAGGCCTGGTCACCCCTAACTGCCCTCCTCTTCAGGCTTGATTGTCCCAACTGCCCTCCCTTGCAGGCCTGTTCCCTCCCAACTTCCCTCCCCTGCTGGCGTGATCACCCACAACTGCTCTCCCTTGCAGACCTGGTCCCTCCCAACTGCCCTCCCCTGCTGGCCATCTTGTGGTGGACATCTTGTGTCCACATGGGGGAAGTCATCTTTGACCACATGGGGGCAGCCATCTTGTGTGTTGGAGTGATGGTCAATTGGCATATTATTCTTTTATTAGATAGGATAGAGGCCTGGTGCACGGGTGGGGGCCGGCTGGTTTGCCCTGAAAGGTGTCCCGAATCAGGGTGGGGGTTCCCTTGGGGTGTGGGGTGGCCTAGGCGAGGGGCCTGTGGTTGTTTGCAGTCTGGCCACGCCCCCCAGTGACCCAAGTAGAGGCCCTGGTATCTGGGATTTATTTATCTTCTATAATTGAAACTTTGTAGCCTTGAGCGGAGGCCTGGGCCTCCCAGGGCAGGCAGAAAGCTTGGCTTCCTCCATTGCCAGGGAAACCCAAGCTTCCTGCTCTCGCTCCTGATTGGCTGTGGGCGTGGCTTGTGGGTGTAGCGGATGTATGGTCAATTTGCATATTACTCTTTTATTAGATAGGATTTTAGTTTTGACTATAATTTTTACTAAAAATTTGGTATGTTTTTTCTTCTACTTCCAGCAAACCAGTTTTCAATATTTTTTTTCTACCTCTAAATTGCCTAAAAATTTATGACATTATGATTGACCATCTTAAATTCCTTCTCCTCCTTATAGTATCTTGTAATACATATTCATTGTACATTAAAAGAAGTGTTTTATAATAACAAACTGAAAGCATGGTGAAACTAACATAAGAGTTAAATAATAATGATGAAAAGTTAGGATAAATTAGGCTTATAAATGTTACCTCAAATGGTTCATGATGACACTTGTTTATTTTTCACATAATTTCAAATCTAATGGAATACAATTGAATATCATGTGGAAATTCTGAGCTGATATGGTTCTAGGAAGGTTTAGAGATCATACATACATAACTTTATTTCACAAATTAGGAAAAACCTCAGAGATACATAAGTTATTGTGCAATGGTTATAGTGAATGTTAGTTTTATATGTCAACTTGGGTAGTCTAGAGTCCCTGGTTATTTAACCAAACACTAATCTGTATGTTGTGGTGAAGATATTTTATAAATGTTCTTAAAAATTTAGGTCACTTCACCAGGCAAGGAATCATACCAGCTGAGGTGCTGGAATGATTGTCGAGCAATGACCACAAATATTAGCTATGACCAGTTGTAGAAATGAGGACTGTAATATTTTTAATCCTTTGTTTCTTATTTTGTTATGGATATGTTTATATAGAGATAGATATTAAGCTCATTTTCCCATATATCCCTGTATCATCTAAGATGTGTTAATAAGAGTTAACTTGATATCACACTGTTTACGTAGCAGGGTATCAATGAGGAAAGTAAACCTCACACAACGACTATGCATCTTCCTGCAGGGAAATGGTTAGTGCATTTTTGGTTGTGCACAGGGTAGTCTTATCATGTTAGATGGAAAGTATGCCTTTGCTTTTGTTTTTATTTGGAGAGTAAACATAGTTTAAGGATGTGTATGGGTGTCCAGCTGACAAGTGCTGGCCAATTTGGCTAGCTATAGTACCCAGTTATTCAATAAAACACTTTGATTTTATGCAAAGGAGAATCCTATCTAATAAAGATGGAATATGCAAATTGACATCACTTCGCGACAAAGATGGTGGTGCCCACAGCCAATAAGGAGGGAATATACAAATTGACACAACAAAGATGGCAGCGGCTCGGCTGGGACACTTGCGTCATTGCCATGGCTATGATGCAGGCATTCCGCCCCGCCCCGGCCGCTCCAGGCCTCTGGGCAGCATGCAAAGGCGGCTCTGGGGCGGAGCGAAGGTGGAAGGCGGCGGCCAGAACAAAGGCCTGGGTCCCGGGTGCCAGAAGCTAGGGGAAGGAAGGCCTGTTCTTGCATGAATATTCGTGCATTGGGCCCCTAGTATCCTAGATAATTCTCTCTTTTTATTTGCATATTGAATTGTGATCAGGTGGGCCTGACTCAATCATTTGCAAGTCGTTAGAGTAGAACTGAGGTTTCCTTGAAGTAAAAGAAATTCTATGTCCAGCATCTTTAACTCATGCCTCAGAGGTCCACTCTTCTCTTTTGAATGTCCTACCCCAGTGGTCGGCAAACTGCAGCTCGTGAGCCACATGTGGGTCTTTGGCCCCTTGAGTGTGGCTCTTCCACAAAATACCACGGCCTGGGCGAGTCTATTTTGAAGAAGTGCCATTAGAAGAAGTTTAAGTTTAAAAAATTTGGCTCTCAAAAGAAATTTCAGTCGTTGTACTGTTGATATTTGGCTCTGTTGACTAATGAGTTTGCTGACCACTGACCTACCCTAAAGATTTGGGACTTGCCTAGACAGCCCTCCCAATCATGTGAACTGATTCCTTACAATAAATCTCAGTATATATCTACTACTTGTTCTGTTTCTCTGGTTGAACTCCAACAGAAAAAGTTTCTTAAATATTTGATGGCCATACAGAACTAAAATAATAACACAGGAATATCATAAAATTAACCTAAATAATATTTCATATACTAAATATTAAATTGAGTTATTCAGATAGATATTCTGTGGGTCTGCTTATTTCAGCTCATTTTATAATTATATTATACCAGGAAAAACACACACACTAATTTATAGATCAAAACAAAATGAAATAAATCTGCCCTGACAGGGTGGCTCACTTAGTTGGAGCATCATCCCGGACACCAAAATGTTGTGGGTTTGATTCCTAATCAGGGCACATATCCAGGTTTAGGGTTTGATCCCCAGTCAGGGCGAGTAGGGGGGCAACCAATTGATGTTTCTCTCTTACATCGATATTTCTCTTTCTCTCTCTTTAAAAACCAATAAAAACAAATACTCGAGTCGGGATTATTTTTTTTTTTTACATAAAATAAACCTGACATTATTAATTTGCCTAAAAAAATCTTTATAGAACAGTATCTCATTGGACCAAATTGGAAAAGGTTCATGCACATTAACAACCAGTCTTAATCTTTAAAGATTATAAACCCCACTGGTGTGGCTCATTGGTTGTTGACCTATGGGCTCCATCCCCAGTGTGGGGTGTGCAGGAGGCAGCTGATCAGTGATTCTCTTTCATTATTTATGTTTCTATCTCTCTCACTCTCCAATTCTCTCTGAAATCAATAAAATTATATTAAAAAACAATGAAAAAAACAAAACACTTAGACATGGCACACACAACATGAAGAATGATAATTGTATAATTCCATTTCTGTGATTTAAAAAAAGACATAGTGGGAGAATAAAAATTAGAACTGAAAAGAAGAATAATGCAAACAACATTGTGAATATACAGTATCTGGCCCTTGCATTAACAACATAACTGGTGGGTTGATCTGTTGATGCCCATTAATCTCTCTTAGCTTGAAGGATAGCAAACCTAGAACATCTCAAGAAACGCTAATCTCCTGATAGTCTCTGCATTTTCTGAAAATTATCTATAATCAACAGAGAAGTTTGCAAAATGCAGTTCCATTTGCTTTTCTGATCACAATTCAATATGCAAATAAAAAAGACAAAGAAAAGATTATAAGAACATTGAGCTAGAATAATAAATAGGAAAAAAAGCACATATTGTTACAGAATTTACCAGGCGACCGAAAAATACACAGGGAGTACTTGGAGATCCAGGGTAAACCTATTTATTTTCAGATGTACTAGTACAGTGACTCAGGGGGTCAGTTCTCCAAATCCTGAGTGAGTGAATACAGAGGAAGCTTTCCCTTTATACCCTTTGGTTTCTTTGTTTTCTATCTGTTTCCTAACTACCAAGCTTTTGTGGTGGACTTCCATAGCCCCTCCTGAGTCAGTTAGAATGGGGAAGTTAGATGTTATCTAAATGCCTGGTCTGGGTGGTGCCAGTGACCTCCCCTCTAGCTAAGCTCTTACATTCTTTGTTTATGGCCCCTTTGTAAAATGGGAATATTCTGGGAAACAGGTTCTGCAAAACAGGACAGGCATCAATGGAGTTAATTATCGGCTAGCAAGAGTGTGCCTTAGAAGGCAGGTTACTGGCACAGATTCAGATTGCTACCCGCCCCCCCGCCCCCTGCCAATATATTCCTCATCAGTATCATCGCCAGAAACAATACATCTTGAAAAGCAATATGCAGATTCTTTGTATCCAATATACTTCCCCCCAACCTAAAAACTATGAAAGCAAAACCAAGTGATTTGCTTTGTGCACCTGGCACCAGAGACAATTAGTCATTTCTGAGCATTCGCAGGAAAGCACAGCTTTTCTCATGGATGTAAATGCTTTCAGCTCATTTCAATAAGACGCTCTGTCTTGCAGCATCCCTGTTTGAGACAGTGGATTTGGAACACTTAGATAAAACCAAACTCCCTATGCTCAGAATGTGTTTACAGCCACTGTGTAGGCAGCAAGCAGAGAGCACAGGGCCCCCAGACATCAACATGAGCCTTGTGATATGCTTTGACTTCACAAGGGGAAGCCCAGCTGATGCTCTTGAGTTCACAGGCCAATTGGTAGAGATGGGAATCACACAACAAAGCGGGGCTGCCCTCATTCTCAAAGGCAGCCCCAACGACGGCATTAGGCTGCATATGGAACGTGGAACCTCAGTTGTAGTGATGAACTGGGAGAAAAAGCTTATGAAATGCTCAGGAGGGTTTTTGTTCTTGTCTCTCCCTGCCTCTGAATTATGAACATAGCATTCTTGATTTCACATGCTACCTTGAGCAATGTGGTGCATTTGACTCAAGTTCCTTGTCTTTAGCAACACCTTGAAGCAACTTGAAGTTTTGGCTGTTTTGCTTTTTTTTAATTTGTGTTTACTTAAAATGTAGCACTCTTGAGAAGAAAGTCTTTGAAATCTAAGATCACATTCAAATAGACAAGCTGTTTCTACTCCTTCCATAGTTATGTATAATATTACAATCAATAAAACAACAGGTGTTTAGTGCCTAATTATCATAGAAAAAGTGATATGTTAGATGTGCATAAATCTTATAACACTGTAATATTCTAAGACAAAACAAAGGATGTGGAAGACATTATGTAAAGCAGTAATTGAGTGGAAATAAAATAAAAGGGAGTGTGTTAAAATATTTGAAATTTAGAAGGACCAGATTAGATCCTTCCTAACTGTATTCTCTAAATTATACTAGAATTTATACTTTATTTTTTCTCCTAGCCTTCCCCAAAGGGAGCTATAGGTATTTACCATGGTGATTGTGCATTGGAGAAAGAAAAATAATCAGGTTATTTTGGGATTGCCTTCCTCCACAAAAACATTCAAAATCATAGTCTTGGAGATTCACAGTGCCCGGTGGCTTATTAAAGGCTCTGGTAAGTCCTGTGATTTAAAGATATAAAATAAAACACACTATATTTGCATAGTCCAGTCCATTGTGTCCAGCTGTGGGCCATGCAGGTTCTGGGGGCCCATGGCTATGAAGGGAACATGGGCCAGTGCAAGGAAGCAGGAGCAGAGCCAGAGGAATAAGAGAGAGAATTCCTTTTAACTTTCTAAGATTTCATTCACTTGCAGTGGCTCTACCCCCCTCTAGGCAATATTCTTTGTTCCAGGTTAGGCTGACTGGCACCTTTCCGATGTCACCCCTACTTCACCGCCCATGTGTCCATCTCTCCTTTGTTGGACCTCTTCCCCCAGTGATCTGCAGGGAATGGACCCATGGTTCCCTGGGGGAGGGGGTGTGTGTGAAATTGCAGCTTCTTGGTGAAACTGCTCAGGTGTGCATGCTTATAATGTCTGGCATTCCCTTTCCTCCTTTCCTATTATTAATAACTAGCTAATTACAACAGCAACAAAAGAACAAAGACATATCCAACTTTGTGTGCCTTTGCCACAGTTAAAAGGCTTATAGCATCACTGGAGTATTATAGAGGAATGAAAGCTTCAAAATATATTAACAGTTTACTTCAGTATTAAGAGGAAATAATTTTTCCAAAGGTGTATCCTAGTGAAAAATGGCATTCGGGGTACAAACTTCTTCTTGTGGGTTCTTGTCCAACAAAGTTTGAAAAATAAACTCGTGGTCTAACAGATTTTTTAAATAAAAACGTGGAAGTTTATTAGAAGCAGATACAAACTCCAGCTGGGCATGGGTGCCCCCAAAGGGAACCACCTGGGGAGGAGCCCCCAAATGGGAAAAGCCTGCTCTTTCTCTCTCTAATGGGGAAAAAAAAAATCCTGCTTCGTATCCCTTTGTCTCTGGTTTATATATGCTGCAGTTCTTTGTTTGAACCTGACCCTTTCTAATTGGACCTTTCATTAATTTAGGGCACCCATGCTCTCCTCGTTGGTTATTTTGTTACATAGTATCAGTTTCAAAGGCCAAAGCCCACATGGTGTCCCCCTCTTCCTCTCCCTTTATCTTGAAACATTCCTCTTTTCTCTGTGAAAATATGTCCCTTCTTTCCATTATTCTGTGACTTTTCTTTATCCTCTGTGAATGTATATCTTCCTCCCCCCTTATCCTGTGGCATTTCTCTATTCTCTGTACAAGTAAGATAAGCATTTTGGCGTCTCCAAGATGCTCAGGTGAGGGCTGCATTTGATCTACCTTATAATTGCTTTAATTGCGTAGGTCAGAGATATCTCTGTTCTTTACATATGCATTCGTACCCCATGGACCCTCTTTATTCCCTAAGACTCCCTAAACCTGCCTGTTTTATGTCTAAAATTCCTTTTACTAGTGATAGGATATTCTTTCTGAGCTAGTTAAGTTCCCTGACTCTAAGACTGACAACAGCACTAAATATTTAAACTAGTTACAAAATATTTCAAAGCATTAGCTTTGAAGATTTCAACAACATTCCAAGTCAAAATGTTTTGACCCTTGGTATGAGTAGCTATTTTGGCAATCTTGAATTACCAATGAAAAATCAAACTAATTTAAATTATCAAAAATAGGAGTCATATTTAAGTGAAAGAAGTAAAATATTTATATATTTTAAGTGATTGTAAATAAATCTGAAATTGGAATTCAGAGAACATGGGTCAGAGTTCTGTTCAATGCTGAATGGAATCATAATATATATTGCAAATGAATTATTTGTAATATGCAATTCTTAGATGTTTCTTTAAATTTAAATTGTCAGATAATTGAAGAATCAGAGTATAATTATAATATTTAAATGTAAATACATGTTTGGCCTATCTCTAACTTTTCTACTGTTTCTTGATAATAATATTTTGGACTAATGATATGGCTGAGTATTTTCTTGTGATTTCTGTGATTTTTCATAAAAGAATCAAAATGGGTAATTTTATTTTCAGTATAAATATTTATCTCAAGAAAAAGGTGTTTTTTTTTCCAATTTCTGAAATAAATGTCATGTAGTTACATTTTATTCAATCATTATTTTGTACGGATTTCATTGAAACTATAAAAACTTATATTTGTAATACCAACCATCAACTGGGATTTAAAACCAAGAGTTAAGATACTTTTTTAAATAAAATCTTAGAATAAGGTTAGAAAAAATATGTTGCATTTATTTCTTTTCTCTAGTGAAGATGTGAGCAAACAGACTATAATACAGTAAAAGAATTGGGGAGTTCCTGAGGGAATAATGGCGGCGGAATAGACAGACGTGTTCTGAGCCTTGTCCCGGAGCAGAAAGAAAGAACAGCTGAGGGACGCACAAGGAGTGTTTGTTGGCTGGTTGGGAGACAGCTGAATTCCAGAAGGAGGTGGGGGACTGCTGAACGGGGTTCCCCTGACCTGGCAGCACCAACTGCGGCTGGGTCCCCTCCCGGAGCTGCGGGCTTGGACGCGGAGTCTGCGCCATCTTGATCCGGAAAGTGGAGCTTATCTGAAGCCTGAGAATCCACAACTGCGGCACCCCAGGAACAGCTGCGAGCCCCAGAACAACGCTCCCCAACTGGCGCAAGCACACGGGTTCAGAGGAGCTCTACACTCCACCACGGAAAGGTCAGATTTCGCCTGGGATAAGGTGAGGTCTCTGGTCCCGGCGGGAGAGAGGAACGCGCGTTTTGCGGGAGCTGGAGGACCAGGGAAGTCTGTGTCTAGAAAAATCCGTGGCTGTAGGGGCTGGCGTGATCTGTGATTGTGGAAAGGGGTCCTCAGAGCTGCTAAGAGAAGGGCACTCTAAAAAGCAACCCATTTTGATCTGAAGTGCAGGGACACCCTAAGAATTTCAGGCTGTCCAGACTTACGCGCAGCCCGTGCGCTCCCTTTGTGCCTGGGTTTACTCGCAGTCCTGGAGTTCGCACACTTGGGCTTTTTCCTCTTGAAATTCTTGCTTCTGATTACTAAGCCCAATACATAGGATCACCCAGTTGGGGACACCCTGGGAGACTGCAGGGGAAAGTTGTTTTTCTGTAACCTGGGGATCGGAGCGGGGAGTGACCATCAGAGAGTCAGCTCTGAGGCAGACCACGCCCACAGGCCAGTGGCGAGTGCCACAGGGAAAGAAGGCTCTAACACTGCCTAGAGAGGCCATAGATAGACCCGAAAGTCAATCCAGAAACACTGCCACCCAGGGGCTGAATCACAAATTGACTCTTGCGTAATCAAAAATAAAGGAATACGAGAAATTAAGACACACCGCCTGCTTAAAAGCAGGACTGGCTTACAACACCGAAGAGCAGTGGATCGCAGGGAACTGCAATACTGTCTGGACTGAGAAACAGGCGTGCCAAACAGAAAAACAGAGGAAGTGAATGACCTTCACTACTTCACATTTTATTTTTACCTTTTATTTTTTTATTTTTTTATTTTTTTTTATTTTCATTTTTTGCATCTTTTAATCAAGAAACTTTTTTTTTCTTTTTTCATCACTTGATTTTACCTTTTTAATGATTACATTTTTATTTTCAATCCGTATTATTACTACTGCTATTTTATCTTTTTTTTTTTTTTTAAAGTGTCATTTTATTTTCTCTTCATTTTATTTTGGGATTAGGGTTCTACATTCTATTTTTTATCTTTCCTTTAGCATCGTTTTACTCTATCTAAACTCTACCTTTAGGCCATCACTCTCTTCCTAACCTCCCCCTTTTCAGTGTCCTGTTTGTCTTACCCTTTTACTGCTTTAGATTTTCCCTATTCTTTCTGTTTACCCCTTGTTAAAATTTCACCCTACTTACATATCTAATCTCTAATCCCCTGCTCCAAGTCCACATACACCTCTCCCTTCGCTGTCTGAGCTATCCATAAACTTGTCCTTCTCTCTGTCCTTTTGTTGTTGTTTGCTTGAATGTAGATTATATCCAATTTTTATGCTGTTTTTGTGAGATTGTTTTGCTTATTCTTCTTTTGTTTATTTTTTTGTTTGTTTTGTGCTTCAGCTTTCCCTTGCCTCAATCCATATTAGTTGGTGTTGTAGTTTGTATTAATCCCCAGGCACTTGTTGCTGGCATTTGCTGGGATTAGTGATTGTTCTATTGGAGTTTTATCCCCAATATATATAGTCTGTTCCCCTTTCTCTCTTAGTCACTTTCTTGTCTCTCTTACTTTTTTTTTTTCTCTCTACTTTCCCTTTTCCCAATTTCATTTTCACACTCCTTTTTTCTTTTTTTCTTTCTTTCTTTTTTCCTCTTCTTCTTTCTCTCCTATCACCTAATTTGCCTTTCTCTGGTGGTCACCTTTATTGGAGGTTATTAATATCGTGAATACATTCCTGTTCAGTGCCTTGTGAGTTGTACCTGGTAGTGCTGTATTTTGTGCCTTTAAATCAACCCAGGAGAGAGAGAACTACATAACCAGACACCCAGAGAAGAGAGACCATGGGGAGACAAAGAAGCAGCCCGCATATGAAAGAAAAGCAGGCATCACCAGAAAAGGAAGTAAACGAAATGGAGGCAAGCAACCTTCCAGAAAAAGAATTCAGAGAAATGGTCATAAGGTGGCTGAAAAGAATGGAAGACAAATTCGACAATATGAGCAAGAACCAAGAGGAAATGAAGAAGAACCAAGAAGAAATGAAAAATGACATCGCTGCTGTAAAGAACTCAATAGAAAGCATCAAGAGTAGACTAGAAGAAGCAGAGGACCGCATCAGTGAGCTAGAAGACAAGATGGAAAAAAATACCCAAGAAAAGCAACTTCTAGAAAAAAAAATTAAAAGGCAGGAGGAGAGTCTAAGGGAACTTTGGGACAACACGAAACAAAACAACATCCGCATAATAGGGGTTCCAGAAGGAAAGGAAGCTGAGCAAGGAATAGAAAACCTCTTTGAAGAAATAATGACAGAAAATTTCCCAGATATAGGGAAGAAAAAACCCACACAAATCCAAGAAGCTCACAGAGTCCCAAGCAAAATGAACCCCAAAAGACCGACACCAAGGCACATTATAATTAAATTGGCAAACACCAACGACAAAGTAAGAATCTTAAAAGCAGCAAGAGAGAGACAGAAAGTTACATACAAAGGAACCCCCATCAGACTAGCAACTGATTTCTCAACAGAAACTCATCAGGCCAGAAGGGAATGGAATGAAATATACAAAGTCATGCAAAGGAAGGGGCTGAATCCAAGAATACTGTACCCAGCAAGGCTGTCAATCAAAATTGAAGGTGAAATCAGGAGCTTCACAGACAAAAAAGGACTAAGGGAATTTATTACCACCAAACCAGCAATGCAAGAAATGCTAAAGGGTCTACTGTAAAAAAAAAAAAAAAAAAAGAAAGAAAGAAACAGGAAGCGAAGAAGTAACACAGGGGTAAAGAATAGGAATGGCGACAAATAAGTACCTATCAATAATAACTTTAAATGTAAATGGATTAAATGCCCCAATCAAAAGACATAGGGTAACAGATTGGATAAGAAAACACGACCCATATATCTGCTGTCTACAAGAAACCCACCTCAGAAAAAAAGACGCACACAGACTGAGGGTGAAGGGATGGAAAAAGGTTTTCCAGGCAAATGGAACTGAAAAAAAAGCTGGGGTAGCAATACTTATTTCTGACAAATTAGATCTCAAACTGAAGGACATAACAAGAGATAAGGAAGGCCATTTCATAATACTAAAGGGAGCAATCCAACAAGAAGAAATAACTCTGGTAAACATATATGCACCCAATACAGGAGCACCCAAATACATAAAAAAACTCCTGGAGGATATTAAGGGAGACATTGACAGCAATACAATCATAGTAGGAGACTTTAATACCCCACTATCACCATTGGACAAATCCTCTAAACAAAACATCAGCAAAGAAACATCAATCCTAAATGACTCACTAGACCAGATGGAATTAATTGACATCTTCAGAACATTTCACCCCAAAGCCACAGAATATACATTCTTCTCAAGCGCACATGGGTCATTTTCAAAGATAGACCATATGTTGGGACATAGGCAAAGTCTCTTCAAATTCAAGAAGATAGAAATCATATCAAGCATCTTCTCAGACCACAGTGGCATAAAACTGGAAATCAACTACAATAAAAACAACCCAAAGAAATCAAACACTTGGAGACTAAACAGCATGCTATTAAACCATGACTGGGTTACCAGAGAGATCAAAGAAGAAATAAAAAACATCATGACAACAAATGACAATGAAAACACTACAATCCAAAATCTATGGGACACAGCGAAAGCAGTCTTGAGAGGGAAGTTCATAGCTCTACAAGCCTACTGCAAAAAACAAGAAACAGGGGTAATAAATTACCTAACCCAACAACTCAAAGAGTTAGAAAAAGAGCAACAAGAAAAGCCCAGTGTAAGCAGAAGGAAGGAAATAATAAAGATCAGAGCACAGATAAACGACATAGAGACCAAAGAAACAATACAAAAGATCAACAAAACCAAGAGCTGGTTCTTTGAAAGGATAAACAAGATTGATGAACCTCTAGCCAGGCTCACCAAGAAGCAAAGGGAGAGGACCCAAATAAACAAGATCAGAAATGAAAGAGGTGAAATAACAACAGATCCCGCCGAAATACAAAGGATTGTTAAAAAATACTACGAACAACTCTATTCCAACAAACTGGACAACCTGGAGGAAATGGACATATTCCTAGAAAAATATAACCTTCCAAAACTCAATCAGGAAGAATCTAAACAGCTCAACATGCCAGTAACTATGGAAGAAATTGAAGCAGTCATCAAAGAGCTTCCGGCAAACAAAAGCCCGGGGCCAGACGGCTTCACAGGAGAGTTCTACCAAACATTCAAGGAAGAACTAAAACCTATCCTCCTCAGACTATTCCAAAAAATTCAAGAGGAAGGAACACTTCCCAGCTCCTTCTATGAAGCCAGCATCACCCTAATACAAAAACCAGATAAAGACAACACAATGAAGGAGAATTACAGGCCAATATTCCTCATGAATGTAGATGCCAAAATCCTCAATAAAATTCTAGCAAATAGGATCCAGCAGTACATCAGAAAGATCATACACCATGACCAAGTAGGATTTATCCCAGGAATGCAAGGATGGTTCAATATCCGCAAATCAATAAATGTGATACATCACATAAACAAATTGAGAGATAAAAATCACATAGTCATATCAATTGATGCAGAAAAAGCATTTGACAAAATCCAACACCCTTTCTTGATAAAAACTCTCAACAAGGTGGGAATAGAAGGATCATACCTCAACATCATAAAAGCTATATATGATAAACCCACAGCTAACATCATACTCAATGGGCAAAAACTAAAACCATTTCCCCTAAGAACAGGAACAAGACAGGGATGCCCACTCTCACCACTCCTGTTTGACATAGTACTGGAAGTATTAGCCACTGCAATTAGACAAGAAGAAGAAATAAAAGGCATCCAAATTGGAAAAGAAGAAGTAAAGCTGTCCTTATTTGCAGATGACATGATATTGTACATAAAAAACCCGAAAGACTCCATCAAAAAACTAACAGACTTAATAAATGAATTCGGCAATGTAGCAGGATACAAAATTAACACCAAGAAATCTATGGCATTTCTATACACCAACAATGAACTTACAGAAAGAGAGACTAAAAAAGCAATCCCATTTACCATCGCACCAAAAAAATTAAGATACTTAGGAATTAACCTAACCAAGGAGGTAAAAGACCTATATGCGGAAAACTACAGGACACTGAAAAAAGAGATAGAGGAAGATGTAAACAGATGGAAGAACATACCATGTTCATGGATTGGTAGAATCAACATCATTAAAATGTCCATACTACCCAAAGCAATCTATAGATTCAATGCACTCCCCATTAAAATACCAACGGCGTATTTCACAGACCTAGAAAGAACTCTCCAAAAATTCATCTGGAATAAAAAAAGACCCCGAATAGCCACAGCAATCCTGAGAAAGAAGAATAAAGTAGGAGGGATCTCAATACCAGATTTCAAGCTGTATTACAAAGCCACTGTCCTCAAAACAGCCTGGTACTGGCACAAGAACAGACATATAGATCAATGGAACAGAATAGAGAATCCAGATATCGACCCAAACCAATATGCACATTTAATATTTGACAAAGGAGGCATGAGCATACAATGGAGTCAAGACAGTCTCTTTAATAAATGGTGTTGGGAAAATTGGACAGATACATGCAAAAAAATGAAACTAGATCACCAACTTACACCATACACAAAAATAAACTCAAAATGGGTACAGGACTTAAATATAAGACGGGAAACCATAAAAATACTAGAGGAATCCACAGGCAGCAAAATCTCAGACATATGCCAAAAGAACTTTTTCAGTGATACTGCCCCTAGGGCAATGGAAGCCAAACAGAAAATAAACAAATGGGACTACATCAAAATAAAAAGCTTTTGCACAGCAAAAGAAACCATCAACAAAACAACAAGAAACCCCACTGTATGGGAGAACATATTTGCAAATGGTATCACTGATAAAGGTTTAATTTCCAACATCTACAGGCAGCTTATACAACTTAATAAAAGGAAGATAAATGATCCAATAAAAAAATGGGCAACGGACCTAAATAGAAGCTTTTCGAAAGAAGACAGAAGGAAGGCCAAGAGACACATGAAAACATGCTCAAAGTCACTAATTATCCGAGAGATGCAAATCAAAACAACAATGCGATACCATCTCACACCTGTCAGAATGGCTATCATCAACAAATCAACAAACGACAAGTGTTGGCGAGGATGCGGAGAAAAAGGAACCCTCGTGCACTGCTGGTGGGAATGCAGACTGGTGCAGCCACTGTGGAGAACAGTATGGAGTTTCCTCAAAAAACTGAAAATGGAACTCCCATTTGACCCAGTAATCCCACTCCTAGGAATATATCCTAAGAAACCAGAAACACCAATCAGAAAGGATATATGCACCCCTATGTTCATAGCAGCACAATTTACAATAGCTAAGATTTGGAAACAGCCTAAATGCCCATCAGCAGATGACTGGATCAGAAAACTATGGTACATCTACACAATGGAATACTATGCTGCCGTAAAAAAGAAGGAATTACTACCATTTGTAGGCACTTGGATGGAATTAGAGAACATTATGCTAAGTGAAATAAGCCAGTCAATGAAAGAAAAATACCACATGATCCCACTCATTTGGGGATAATGAAAAACATTATAAACTGATGAACAAAAAGATAGTTACAGAGGCAGTAAAGCATCAAACAGACTGTCAAATTACAGTGGTAAGGTTAGGGAGAGGTGGGGGAAATAAGAGATCAACTGAAGGACTTATATGCATGTATATAAGAGTAACCAACGGATGCAAAACATTGGGGGGTGAGGGCATATATGGGAGTGGGGTGGGGGTGGGGGGCAATGATAAGATATGTACACATATAATACCTTAATAAAAATTTGAAAAAAAAAAAAATAAAAAAAAAAAAGAATTGGAAAAACTCCTAGAATATTCAAAGTAAACATTCTTTTTTTCAGAGCAGGTTTGTAATTAGCTAACACACTGAAGAATTCCTTTTAGAAACATCTTGCATAACTTAAGAGATTTTCTCTTAAAGCACATTCATGCCTGCAAGTAGAGATCTCCATATAAATGTTTATCTGCCTTTCGTCAGTAAAAAGAAAGAAAATTAAGGCATTTTTCCCCTCCAGCAGCATATACTAACCTTCTGTTGCCTGAAAGAGTCTGAAAGCATATGTACCTGCAGATGGGAATGCATTGGCAAGATTTTTATGCTGAAGGCCAGTATCAGCAAAATACACTAGACTGTTTGTGTTTAAATTAAAATAATCTGGGTGAAAAACAAATAATGATACCAAGGACAAATTAATAATACCGACAACACAGTGTGTGAGAAAGGTATTTTTGCTTGCTTGTCTGAATTTCATACCTTATAAAACCAGATAGTAAGGTATTGCTAGCTATTTGTTTACCTTTCTTGAGCTGGTGTTGAAATGAAGACTCATGAACACCCCAAAACAACAATAGCATACAGGCCTCCATAGTACCCATCAACCCCACTGTAATATCACCACACAGAGATGGATCAATGCCCCTCCCAACCCCACAGCCAAAATTTGAGTCTAGTGTTGTTTGGATGGTGATGCTGATGATGCCTCAGGCACCTAGAGGATATGAAAAGTTTATTACAAAATGATGCTTCCTGGGAGAGATCTGAGCAGGCCTCTGAAGTCAGCCCAAAAATGTGTCAGGAGGTCAGGGAAAGGAAACTAGAATGAGTTTTCTATGGTGGCTAGAGGGTGGGTCCAATGTAATTTTTAGCATGTAGTCAGGAGGGTGCTTACATAATTAAACCTCCCCACAAAGTCAAAGGAAGGGGTACCCAGGAAGAAGCAGTGTTGCTTAAAAGCTCTCAGTAGTCTACATCACAATTGGTTCATATTCTTTATTACATCTACTATTGTTGTGTTACTATCTTGCTTTTCTATTCCCCATGACGGTCAGAACATTTCCATCCTTTACAAATGTCTTTTATTTGAACTTTCAATTTTCTCCTAAGTGACAGAAGATTGAATTTTCCATGCAGGAACATTTTAAAGATCTTGCTCTCCCTGCCTCCAAAACGACATCCTCCTACATTCACAGCCAGTTTTTCCTTTCTTTTCTTTCTTCATCCTCGTTCTGATTGCATCCCCTTTTACATTCCCAGGAACTTGGTTTTATTACTTCCTCTGTCCTGTCAATTGAGGCATAAGAAAAACAGAAAGATGCATAGCAGGTATCGGTAAACCATTGAGGTTATCACAAAGATAGTACCGTAGCTGTACACGCATCCGGTGATGGGCTAGAAGGCTACTAGCATGACAGACCCCATCCCAGTCACTGCTCACTGCTTCCCCAAAGGCTACTGCTACCCTAAATCCTATCACTAGTATAGTTTTACCTGCTGTTGAATTTAAATAAACAAAACATACAATATTTATTATTTTATTACAACTATTTTTCTTTACATTTTGTTCTGTTAGGGTCTGTTTAAGAACTTTCCACTACCCAAGTGATGAAGATATTCTCCTATATTATCTTTATTTAATTCTGTTGTTCACCTGACATTGGTTTTGCTGTGAGATAGGGTCAATTTATTTTATTTTCATTTCCTCTATTCCTCATGCCAGGATATGTTCACTGTTTCTTTAGGGGGTGGGGAAGAAAGGGAGAGGAAGAAGGAGAAAGAGAAAGGGGGGGGGAGGCGAGAGAGAGAGAGAGAGAGAGAGAGAGAGAGAGAGAGAGAGATCAATGTGAGAAACATCGATCAGTTGCCTCCCCTACACACCCTGACGGGAGATGGAATCTGCAAACTTTTGGTATACAGGACAATGTTCCAACTAACTGAGCCACCTGGCCAGGGCAGATAGGTATTGATTTTAAACACAGAATTCTAAGTTGTTACAAAATACATAATTGTAAAAGGAAACAAAGAGGTACAATTGAGGAGGCTAAAGGGCTAATTCCAATGTAACCCTGATATTTGGGAGGGGGGTAGGGGCTACCAGCAATCTGAATCCATGCCAGCAAGCTCAGTGTACATTCTTGATAACCTATAATTAAGTCACTACCTCCTTCCCAGAAACTGGTCTTGCAGAACCTGTTACAGAGGCCATAAAACTGTGAACAGTGCACTGCCCCGGAGGGGGCGGGGGGGGGGCGTTTATTAACGCTGGCACCAGACCAGACCATCAGATATGGCCTGGAGACCCCCAACCTGGGGGCCTTCTTGCAAGGCCTGAGAAAAGGACCGGAAGCATAATCCATATTTGTGGGACAAAGACTCCAGGAAGATATAAAAGATAAGCCCCCTGCATGTTACTTTACTCAGATTTGGAAAGTTATTCCCTGAGTCCGCTGGCATAAATAAACAGTGTCACTCCTTTTCTCTAAAAGCATTGCTTGGTTTTCCTTTGGTCTTCTGCAACACAATGAGAAGGTACATTTTGTTTTGGATCATGCGTCTTAGTTAATAAATGGCAACAAATAGTAATGAAAGACCCAGGAACTAGCAATAGTGAGGATAATTTCTCCTAGTCTATGTGCTACTAGAGTGGGTGGTATCATTAGAAACTGGCAAGCCTAACCGGTTTGGCTCAGTGGATAGAGCATTGGCCTGTGGACTGAAGGGTCCCAGGTTTGATTCTGGTCAAGGGCTTGTACCTTGGTTCCCAGCACATACCCAGTAGGGAGTGTGCAGGAGGCAGATGATTGATGTTTCTCTCTCCTTGATGTTTCTAACTTTCTATCCCTCTCCCTTCCTCCCTGTTAAAATCAATAATTTTTTTTTTTTAAAAGAAACTGGCAAAATCTATATTGTGTGAGAATCAACTTCTCCTAGGGGTAGAACACAATGTCCACTCTGCAGGTTGGCCAAGAAGGTGAGGGAGACAAAATCCTAACGTTTCTCATGTAGACAGCTGATTTCCTGCCAGGGCTTCTTTTCACTTGGGGTCGACCCAGTTTACTTGAAGCCACTGTAGAGATTAATGTCATGGGCACAGAGTACTGCAGAGCTGGTCACAGAATGAATCCAACAAGAAAAATAACCAGCACAGACTGTAAATAAAACACTAGATAAAAGGGCAAAAATTGGGAGAGATGTATCTATGGAACAATTGAATAAACATGATGTCTTGAAAGAATAGCAAATATAATGCATTGCATAAAACGGCTGGTCTATTAAATAAAATAAAAATATGACTGTGAAAAAACATATATGATGGCATCCAGATGATGAAAGAGAACTTCAGAAGAGCTTAAGTGTATGAAATCCAAATTATATGTTTCATACACTACAGAACATAACATTTAGTGATATTTGTAGAAATCATACTTGAGAATTCCAATTAGTATGGGCCTAGCAAGAACACTACAAATAACTCTAAAGTGATTGTCTAGGCATAAGAAGATTATTGTCTGCCAATAATAATGGCTAAAGAAGTGGAAACTATAAATAGAAAAGAAATTGTGAAGGACAAAGTACTTGGCACATTTAAGGTACTAATGTGGTAGGCAAGGGGAAAAAAAGAAATGTATTTTGGAATGAAAATCACAAGTTTACTTTGATCTAGTCCCAGATGGAAATGAATAAACATTGTGACAGGAAGGTACCTGGGCTAGAAGCATGTCCTGGAATACACTCTTTTTTATTTTATTTTATTATTTTTATTTTGTTATTGATTAAGGTGTTACATATATGTCCTTATCCCCCCATAAACCCTCAACCCCACCACTCAAGCCCTCACCCCCCTGGTGTCTATGTCCATTGGTTAAGCTTACATGTATGCATACAAGTCCTTTGGTTGATCTCTTCCCCTTACCCCCACCCTTCCCTACCTTCCCTCTGAGGTTTGACAGTCTGATGGATGCTTCTCTGTCTATGGATCTGTTTTTGTTCATCAGTTTATGTTGTTCATTATATTCCATAAATGAGTGAGATAATGTGGTATTTATCTTTCTCTGACTGGCTTGTTTCACTTAGCATAATGCTCTCTGGTTCCATCCATGCTGTTGCAAATGGTAAGAATTTCTTCTTTTTCACTGCAGCGTAGTATTCTATTGTGTAGATGTACCACAGTTTTTTAATTCACTCAACTGCTAATGGGCACTTAGGCTGTTTCCAAATCTTAGCTATGGTAAATTGTGCTGCTATGAATATATGGGTGCATATATCCTTTCTGACTGGTGTTTCTAGTTTCTTGGGATATATTCCTAGAAGTGGGATTACTGGGTCAAATGGAAGTTCCATTTTTAGTTTTTTGAGGAAGCTCCATGCCGTGCTCCACGGTGACTGCACCAGTCTGCATTCCCACCAGCAGTGCATGAAGGTTCCTTTTTCTCCACATCCTTGCCAGCACTTGTCGTTTGTTGATTTGTTGATGATAGCCATTCTGACAGATGTGAGATGGTACCGCATTGTCGTTTTGATTTGCATCTCTCAGATGATTAGTGACTTTGAGCATGTTTTCATATGTCTCTTGGCCTTCCTTCTGTCTTCTTTTAAAAAGTATCTATTTAGATCCATTGCCCATTTTTTGATTGGGTTGTTTATCTTCCTTTTGTTAAGTTGTATGAGTTCCCTGTAAATGTTGGAGATTAAACCCTTATCGGTGATAACACTGGCAAATATGTTTTCCCATGCAATGGGCTTTTTTGTTGTTTTGTTGATGGTTTCTTTTGCTGTACTGAAGCTTTTTATTTAGATGTAGTCCCATTTGTTTATTTTCTCTTTAGTTTCCATTGCCCTAGGAGCAGTATCAGTGAAGAAATTGCTTCAGCATATGTCTGAGATTTTGCTGCCTGTGGATTACTCTAGTATTTTTATGGTTTCCCACGTTATGTTTAAGTCTTTTATCCATTTTGAGTTTATTTTTGTGTATGGTGTAAGTTGGTGGTCTAGTTTCATTTTTTTGCATGTATCTGTCCAATTTTCCCAACACCATTTATTGAAGAGACTGTCTTGACTCCATTGTATGTTCATGCCTCCTTTGTCGAATATTAATTGACCATAGTGGTTTGGGTCGATTTCTGGGTTCTCTATTCCATTCCACTGATCTATGTGTATATTCTTGTGCCAGTACCAGACTGTTTTGAGAACTGTGGCTTTTTAATACAGCTTGATATCTGGTATTGTGATCCCACCTACTTTGTTCTTTTTCAGGATTGCTGCAGCTATTCAGCGTCTTTTTTTTTTATTCCAGATGAATTTTTGGAGAGTTCTTTCTAGGTCTGTGAAATATGCTGTTGGTATTTTAATGGGGAGTGCATTGAATCTATAGATTGCTTTGGGTAAAATGGACATTTTGATGATGTTGATTCTCCCAATCAATGAACATGGTATGTTCTTCCATCTATTTATGTCTTCCTCTATCTCTTTTTTCAGTGTCCTGTAGTTTTCGCCATATAGGTCTTTTACCTCCTTAGTTAAGTTTATTCCTAGGTATCTTAATTTTTTTGGTGTGATGGTAAATGGGATTGCTTTTTTAGTCTCTCTTTCTGTAAGTTCACTATTGGTGTATAGAAATGCCATAGATTTCTTGGCATTAATTTTGAATACATTGCCGAATTCATTTATTAAGTCTAATAATTTTTTGATGGAGTCTTTAGGGTTTTCTATATACAGTATGTCATCTGCAAATAAGGACAGCTTTACTTCTTCTTCTAATTTGGATGCCTTTTATTTCTTCTTCTTGTCTGATTGCAATGGCTAATACTCCCAGTATTATATTGAACAAGAGTGGTGAAAGTGGGCATCCCTGTCTTGTTCCTGTTCTTAGGGGAAATGGTTTTAGCTTTTTTCCATTGAGTATGATGTTGGCTGTGGATTTGTCATATATGGCTTTTATTATGTTGAGGTATGATCCTTCTATTTCCACCTTGCTGAGACTTTTTATCAAAAAAGGGTGTTAGATTTTGTCAAATGCTTTTTCTGCATCAATTGATATGACTATGTGATTTTTATCTCTCAATTTGTTTATGTGTTGTATCACGTTTATTGATTTGCAGATATTGTACCATCCTTGCATCCCCGGGATAAATCCTACTTGGTCATGGTGTATGATCTTTCTAGTGTACTGCTGGATCCGATTTGCTAGAATTTTGTTGAGGTTTTTGGCATCTGTGTTCATGAGGGATATTGACCTGCAATTCTCTTTTATTGTGTTGTCTTTATCTGGTTTTGGTATTAGGGTGATGCTGGCTTCATAGAATGAGCTTGGAAGTGTTCCTTCCTCTTGAATTTTTTGGAATAGTCTGAGAAGGATAGGTTTTAGTTCTTCCTTGAATGTTTGGCAAAACTCCACTGTGAAGCCATCTGGCCCCAGGCTTTTGTTTTCTGGAAGCTTTTTGATGACTGCTTCAATTTCTTCCATAATTATTGGCCTATTGAGATTTTTAGATTTTTCCTGATTGAGTTTTGAAAGGTTCTATTTTTCTAGGAATATGTCCATTTCCTCCATGTTGTCTAGTTTGTTAGACTAGATTTGTTCATAGTATTTTTTAACAATTCTTTGTGTTTCTGTGGGGTCTGTTGTTATTTCTCCTCTTTCATTTCTGGCTTTGTTTATTTGGGTCCTCTCTCTTTGCTTCTTGGTTAGCCTGACTAGAGGTTCATCAATCTTGTTTATTCTTTTAAAGAACCAGCTCTTTGTTTCATTGATCTTTTGTATGTTTTTGTTTGTTTGTTTTCTTGTTGTTGTTGTTGTTTTGTTTTTGTTTTTTTTTGTCTCTGGCATTTATTTCTGCTCTGATCTTTATTATCTCCTTCCTTCTGCTCACTCTGGGCTTTTCTTATTGCTCTCTTTCTAATTCTTTGAGTTGTAGAGTTAGATGATTTATTACCATTTTTTCTTGTTTATTGAGGTAGGCCTGTAGAGCTATAAACTTCCCTCTCTGTACTGCTTTCATTGTGTCCTATAGCTTTTGGATTGTTCTGTTTTTATTGTCATTAGTTTCCATGATGTTTTTAATTTCTTCTTTGATCTCTTTGGTAACCCAATCATTGTTTTTTAGCATGCTTTTCAGCTTCCAAGTGTTTGAGTTTTTTGGATTGTTTTTATTGTAGTTTCTTTCTAATATTATGCCATTGTGGTCTGAGAAGATGCTTGATATGATTTCAGTCTTCTTGAATTTGGGGAGACTTTGCTTGTGATTCATTATGTGGTCTGTTTTTGAAAATGTCCCATGTGCACTTGAGAAGAATGTATATTCAGTGGTTTTGGGGTGAAATATTCAGAAGATGTCAACTAAGTCCATGTGATATAGTGAGTCATTTAGGATTGCTGTTTCTTTGCTGATTTTTTGTCTAGAGGATTTATCGAGTAATGTCAGTGGTGTATTAAAGTCCCCTACTATGATTGTATTGTTGTTAATCTCTCTATTGATATCTTCCAGGAGTTTTTTTTTAATGTATTTGGGTGCTCCTGCATTGGGTGAATATGTTTATCAGGGTTATATCCTCTTGTTGTGTCAATCCCTTTAGAATTATGAAGTGGCCTTCCTTATCTCTTATTATGGCCTTCACTTTGACTTCTATTTTGTCAGATATAAGTATTGCTACCCAAGCTTTTTTTACATTTCCATTTGCCTGAAAGATATTTTTCCACCCCTTCACTTTCAGTCTGTGTGAGTCCCTTGTTCTGAGTTGAGTCTCTTGTAGACAGCATATATATGAGTCATGTTTTCTTATCCATTCAGCAACCCTATGTCCTTTTAATTGGAGCATTTAATCCATTTATGTTTAAAGTTATTATTGAAAGGTACTTGTTTGTAGCCATTTTTATTTTTTGTGCCTGTGTTCCTTCTTATCTTTTTATTTCTTCTTTTTACACCAGTCCCTTTAGCATTTCTTGCATTGCTGGTTTGGTAGTGATAAACTCCTTCAGCCTTCTTTTGTCTGTGAAACTCCTTATTTCCCCTTCAATGTTGAATGATAACTTTTCTAGATAGAGTATTCTTGGATTCAGTCCCTTGCTTTGCATCACTTTGTAAATTTCCTTCCATTCTTTTCTGGCCTGATGTGTTTCTGTTGAGAAATCATTTGATAATCCGATGGGAGATCCCTTGTTGGTAACTTTCTGTCTCTCTTGCAGCCATTAAGATTCTCTCTTTGTCCTGAACATTTGCCATTGTAATTATGATGTGTCTTGGTGTGGGTCTTTTCAGGTTCATCTTGTTTGGGACTTCCTGTGCTTTTGTGACATTTTTCATCCCCATATCAGGGAAGTTTTCTGACATTATTTCTTCAAATAGGTTTTCTAACCCTTGTTCCTCTTCTTGTTGTTCTGGTACACCTATTATTCATATGTTGCTTTGTTTCATGTTGTCCCATAGCTCCCTTAGGCTCTCCTGTCTTTTAATTTTTTTCTCCAATTGCAGTTCAGTTTGGGTGTGTGTTGCTTCCCTGTCTTCTAATTCGCTAATTCGGTCCTCCACTTCTCCTAGTCTACTGTTGAAACATTCCATGGTGTTTTTTATTGCAACTATATCACTCTTCATTTCTTCTTGATTCTTACATAAGTTGATTTTTTCATCCATCTGGTTAATGACCTCTATGACCCTTATTCTGAAATAATTTTCTGACATATCATATGCTTCTCTTTCACTTAGCTTCTTTTCTGGCAATTCCTCCTTTTCTTTCCTTTCAGGGTTTCTTTGTCTACCCATTTTTTTATCTCACCAACTGATCTAGATGTCGATTCATGCAGGGGCTGCTCCTTGGGTAGCAGTGGCTCCTCGGGCTGTGGTTGCTCCTCGGCGGTCACAGTAGTGGCTGCTCCTCATTTGGCAGTGGCTCCTCTGGCTGGTTGGGGGAGGCTGCTCATACAGCTGCCACTCCTTGGATGGGTGGGGACTGATCACGAGGCTGCTGCTCCTTGGATGGGGGCAGGCTGCTCATGTGGCTGCTGCTCCTCAGATGGGGGGCGGACTGCTCATGTAGTTGCTGCTCCTTGGACAGGGGCAGATTGCTCGCACAGCTGCTGCTCCTCAGATGGGGGTGGTCTGCTCGCATGGCTGCTGCTCAGATGGGGGACGGGCTGCTTGCGTGGCTGCTGCTCCTCAGGTGGGAGTGAGCTGCTCATGCAGCTGCTGCTCCTCAGACGGGGGCAGGCCGCTCACCCAGCTGCTGCTCCTCAGACGGGGCGAGCGGCTCATGTGGTTGCTGCTCCTCGGACGGGGAAGTGAGACACTCACACAGCTGCTGCTCCTTTGACAGGGTCAGGCCACGTGAGGCTCCTGCTCTTAGGCCTGGGGCAGGCTGCTTGCAAGGCTGCTCCTCCTTGGACAGGAGTGGGCTGCTCACGTGTCTGGTGCTCATGTGGTCACAGTGCCCTGGGCTAAAGCGTTGGGTCAGTTAGAGGGGAGCGCGCTTAAGTACTCACAGAAGCCTGCAGCCAGGGTGGCTGGAGACTCGGTGACTGTAGGACCACAGCCGAGGTAGCAGGTCCCTGGCAGGGGTGGCTTTCTCCAGGGCTCCTCTGCCCTTCCTGGCTGCAAATTGTCTCACCAGCTGAGTCTCCTTTGCCAATTCAGGTTGGATGTTATTCGTTTTAGCTGCTCATTCTATTTGCTCTGGGACAATGCTTGGAACACGTCCATCTATTCCTCCACCATTTTGTCTCCCCCCTGGAATACGCTCTTGATAGGTGTGTGGTCAAAGTGCACAGACTCTCTGAGGGACTTATTATAAAGAAATGTCAGTAGAAGGACAAAGGCTGAACCTAGTCAGGTTTTGACAAAGCATGGGGTCCTGAAAACCTCATGAGACAATAGAGTAATCAACATTACAAATGATATTGGAAAGATAAATCCAAATAAAGTAATAACGGGGAATCATATAATTTTAAAAATACAATAATTGCTTACCTATTTGCTAATACCTTCATACATTAAAATAATTTTATTGATTTCCTTTTAATTGGAAAGTATTATACTAGTTTAGCCACTGCCTTCATGGGACACATATATAGCTGTGGAAAGATGAATATATAAATATTGTGAAATATTAGCATAGAGCATTTTAATTGGGCTTAATATTATCAAACAACATTTAAATTTAAATTAATATATAAATTGCTAATCTACTCAAAAGTTCTTTACTTAAAAGGAATCTATATAGTTTCATTTTCTTGATAACTTTACTATTTTCAGTAATACTCATATTTATTGTAGTTCTTTCTAATAATAAGAATCAATTAGTAATTAAAATTTATAGATGACTTATGTACTTAAGAATAATATTCCAATATGGGGTTTCTGAACAAATTGTTAATGTCTTATTATTTACTAGGTAGAAGTAAATAACAGCAAATGTTATAATTTTAAAGATAGAAAATGAGAACATTAACAATTTAAACATTAAAAGAGTGTTTTTTTAAATATATTTTTATTGATTTTATAGAGGAAAGGAGAGGGAGAAAGAGATAGAAACATCAATGATGATAGAGAATCATTGATTGGCTACCTCCTGCACATCCCCTACTGGGGATTGAGCCCAAAACCTGGGCTGTGCCCTGATCCAGAATCAAACCATGACCTCTAGGTTCATAGATTGACACTCAACCACTAAGCTACACCAGCCGTGCAAACGAGTATGCTTAAAAAAATAAAATATTGTTTTGTTGCCTATGATTACACTTATTTTAATGCAAATAAATTTTGGCATTGTGTGGTGCCAATAGATAGCAATTGTTTAGCTTAATGCATTTCACAGAATAAATCTCAATTTATTTAAAACTAGTATTTTCATTACTTGCCCACTATTCCAGTTTCAGCATCGGAAGACATACTTTTTCTTTTGAAGGTAAGAGTATCTTTTTTTTCTTTCTTTTTATAACTTGATATTGTACACATATTTATGGAAATATGGATTTTAATTTATCAATAGAAAATAATTATATTTTCATGGAAAGAGGATAAATAAAGACATCATGTTGCAAACTATGGAAGCAATAAAATTAAGATGGTAAATAGAGAAATATTTGTTTTTAAAAAGTAAAACACTAGACATGATAAATTCTAGCCATATGGTGTTTTTTTCTTAAATATCTCTTGCTTTTAAGTCAGATGCTTCAGAAAATTACTTGTTAGATCATGACCCTACATACTAAGAAAGATTTATTTAAAATGAATTTTTCTTATCTCCTTTCCAATTTAATATCTACAAACCTCAAAATTATTAGAATTGTGGGGAACTGCATCACTGTTATCCCCAGTAATTTTAAGAGAATTGCTTAGAAATGATAAATAATGAAGCCCTTTTTATTCTTTTCAAAGTTCAAATATAGATACAAAAATAGACAGTGTATAGTTATTATTTTGCTGAACAAAGATAAGAATTGACGAGATTATGCTTACTTCACTTTCAATTGCTTGCCTGCAGTAGTAGTTGGTAATTGCTTATTTATTTTTCTTATACAATGTGAGAAAAGTGTGAGGAGGTTAAATGAAATTAAACAACACCATCTTAAACATTTCATTAAATGTATTTGGGACAAGAATTTGATTTATTCAGCTTTTGATTTTTATACAGATTCTTCAACACTCAGCTATAATCTGGATCAATCTATGCACCTTTCCACTCCCATTTCCCTCAAAGAGTTATTTTTAAAATTACTTTTCTTAGTATTTTCTTTTCTTCTGTGTGTGTCCCTTTGTCACACTGAGAACTGCTTTCTACTGCATACAATATTTTATGCTGCTAAAGGAAGACACTGTTTTTGATATTATAAAATAATTTTTCATCATCAAAAATAACATTATTGTCTATAAGTGAAATATTACGATAGGGAATAAAAATGGTAGAAAATAAATTAGAGATAATTTCCCATCTGATTGTTCTTGTGACAAACTAAAAAAATGAGAAAACAAATGCATGAAGCTGGGTTCAAGAGTGCTAAAAGAAATAGTGGGAAAAAGATTAATGCGTGTAAGAAACATTAAGATTGGTTTGTAGAATTCTTCCCTTATTTTGTAGGAAATCTGTATTCTTCACCATAACTGAAATAGTTGGTATAAACTCAAAAATGTGTTTTCTTTTCTCTGTCTAAGCTTTTCAGATTCTGTGTCATTCATAGATTATAATTTAGTGTTATATATTTTCTCTTTCACTTTCTGTCTCTCTCTGTGTCTCCTTGTCTCTCAAGAACTTTCTCTCTCTGGAAAAGTTTAAAATAATCCTATAAACTGTGTCAAGGATATGGAACACCTAGGACTCTACATTGTTGGCAACAACATAATTTGACCTTATCACTTGGAATAAATGTTTGGCAGTACTTAACAAAAATATAACATAGGTATACTTTATGAAGTAACTAACCTGCTTCTAGCTATAAACAAAGAAATTTAACTAAAAAGATATAATAAAATATAATATATATAATATATATATAATTTCAGTTTATTGAAGCTCTTTTGAATTTCTTTTGGAGGGTGCTTCCCCCTGCCCCTGCCACCTTTTTCTTTATTTTTGCATAGTTTCTATTGCTATGTCTCTAAGTCCACAAGTTTTTGGGTTTTATTTTCTCATTAATGTCTGATTGTTATTGCAGACAGTGTAATTTTCATTTCTAAAAGTTTGATATAAGATGCTTTTTATGTCTTCTTCATCTGTACTTGGCACATTTAATCTTTGCTCTATATTTATCAGCACATGGGATTCCATTGTAATAATAATTTTACTGTACTTGTCTGCTAATTATAACTTTGGTGTCATTTCTAGATTGATTTTAAATGATTGATTGTTTTTCCTCATTAGGGGCATATTTGCCTGCTTCTTTGCCTTCCTAGTAATTTTTTTATTGGATTCTATTATTGGATTCAATTACATAGGGGCAAATACCTTAACAGATACCCCACTAAAAAAGATACACAGGTGGCAAATAAGCATATTAAAAGATGCTCCACATCATATTTCATTAGGGAAATGCAAATTAAAAGTACAGTGATATAGCAGTTAGTTCAAGTAATCAAAAGGAAGCACAAGCAAGTGGCTAAGTCAACAAGTATATATGGCAATCAGAACACCCATTTAGAAGAATGTTAATTATATCATCTACATTTATTGTTCTGAACCATTTAGAAAGTCAGCATTATTGTAAAAAGGAAACTAAATATAGAATTGGTTTATTAAAGTTATATAAAATAATATCCTTTTTAATATAATATATCAGTAAATAATTATTTTATCAGAGAACTGCTAATATGCCAATTTAATTATGCTAGTTAGCATAATGTGATGGATAACAGATGTGTTCAGGAAACAAAAGTAGGACTTCTTTTCTCTGATTCTAATTAAGCTGAAATATGTTATCTTTATCTCTACTAAGCTGTTTTCCTTGACTATCCTTTAACAAACATGCATTTAGAAATATAACTACCAGTAAATCATTTTCCCTGAACCAGTCCTGAGTTCTGAGTGTCTCCTTCCTGTTGGGTGCATACTCTCCACTATATAAAAAAGGTGCATTTGTATGAGAGAAATGACACAAAGAAAAAGAAAATGCTGCTCATGGTGGCATCACATTGGGGAAACTTAACTCCAGGTGAAACTAAACCATCTGAAAAACAAAAGTATTATTTTATACCTTGAGGCATAAATTGCCTAAGTTTAAAAGTCACGAGGGAGCAAAAATAAACAGACATATAGTGATTTTTGTAGGTGACTAGTGGAATTCCCCCAATTATTTTGATAGAGTTTAGGAGCATAATAATTTCAATTCCCCCTCTTCTTTTAAAGAGTTATATTGGTTATAAATTTAAAACAGTGAATGGGGGGCGGGGAGGAGTCTTAGGAGATGCTTCTTGCCTTCTCACAATTGCAGTAGCTTTAAAATCAGGTTTAAAATGTCTTGTTCTGTTACCATTTAATTTTCTTTAAAAGCCCCTGGAAATGTTCAGCTTGTCACTGAAGTCCTGCTTAAAAAACACACTATGAACATTATAAAATACATGCATTTTCTTCAGCCTAGAAAAAGCTTTTTGTCATAAAAAGAAAAAGAGGATTATTACTAGATGTAACAATAAGAGGATAAATTAAGGGGCCGATCTTGGTTTTATTCTTGTAATCCCATTTTAAGTAATGTGCTAGAGTCAGACTAGAGAACATAGGGAGGAAAGCCTGTGATATTTACTAATGACTAAGCTTCAGTCAACCTCTCAAATCATCTTGATATTAAAACTTGTATCTTTCTGATAGTTGCTCCTAACTCAACTCTGACAAGATTCTAAAATAAAATACAGCAGTGTCACATTATAGCCTAGGATATTATTTTATATTTTATCATCGTAACCCAGTTTTCTTGGGATAAACAGCCTTTATGTCAATAGAATACAAGGGCAGACGACATTGTTTATAAGAAGAGAAATAGAAAAGAGACAAAGGTGTTTGGGGAATCTGTTCCCGAGTGTATTTATATGGCCCCAAACAATACTCTTTAATTTTTTTCTTGTAAACAGATATGGCTATAGGTAGAGATGTAAGGAAATGTCATTCTTATCAAAATGATTAATTAGTGTCCAGGTGCCTAACAATACCCGATGTGAGGAAGGAAAAACAGCATATTTCAGCACATTGATAAGACCAGAGAGAGTAGCATAACTAGCCAGAAGCCGGGAAAATAGTCATGGTATTCTCTTGGTGACCATAGTATTAGCAGCTGGTAACGATGAGGACACCTGCAAAAGCTGTTGTGTCTTGTAGATCAATTTGTCTAGTAGAGTTGGCAAGGTGCCATGTAAAAACTGAGACCAATCAAGGATGTAGTTTGACTTAATGAGGATCAAAGGGAGTACCTTGTGCAAAGGTTCCACAGAAATGGTTTTAATCTTTAAAATAGTATTTGAAACATTTCTTATGATATTATCTTGTATAAATGAATGAATATTAATTTGCTATCTAGTAATTTATTTTGAAAAAACGGATAAAGTTCACAAAATCACAAAAGAAGTGTCTTTTTTTTAAATTAATTTTTATTGTTGAGATTATTACAGATGTCCCTCATTTTTCCCCCATAGCTCCCCTCCACCCGGTTCTCACCCCACCCCAAGCCCTCGCCACCCTATTGTCTGTGTCCATAGGTAATGCATACATGCATATAAGATCTTTGTCTAATCTCTTCCCACAGCCCCCCATATCCCCTTCCCTCTGAGAATCATCAGTCTGTTCCATTTCCATGCCCCTGATTCTATTTCATTCACTAGTTTATTCTGTTCATCAGATTTTTTATTCACTTGACTTTTAGATTCAACTGTTGATAGATATGTATTTGTTGTCACTTTGTTTTTCATATATTTTTTTAGCTTTTTATTTTTCTTATTCTTCAGCTTCTTAAAGAATACCCTTCAGCATTTCATATAATACTGGTTTGGTGGTGATGAACTCCTTTAGCTTTTTCTTATCTGTGAAGCTTTTTATCTGACCTTCAATTCTAAATGATAGCTTTGCTGGGTAGAGTAATCTTGGTTGTAGGTTCTTGCTACTCATCACTTGTATGTTTCTTGCCACTCCCTTCTGGCCTGCATTGCCGTGGGCTCAATCCCCGGAAGTGGGGGTGTAAGAGATAGCCGATCGATGGTTCCCCTCTCATTGATGTTTCTACTTCTCCATCCCTACACCTTCCTCTCTCTCTGAAATCAATAAAAACATATTTTAAAAAAGATTTCCCATATTAATTCAGCTATATTTATTTTATAAATGATGACATGGATCAGTAATATTGCAAAAATTGACCAAAGGAAATTAGAAATATATCATTGGATGATGTGGAGTAAAAATGGCAGGACACTCGGAGCAACAAAAATAAAGAAGACGTGGGAAGCTGGCAATCAGGAGAATATTGGGTAAATATCTGGAGTGGCAGTTTTTTCTTATAGAGGAAATAGAGTTTTATGATGATTCAAAAATCATGTTTCAATGAGATTTGGTTATTCAAGATGTAATTGAAGAATATTTATATTATTTTTTATAACTATAAAATCACTTGGTTCTTTTTTTGAGGTAAATATTATTAAGACTTATGTAATCCCAAAGGTTGGTAAAAATATATGAACTATCTGGACATTTGCTTCCATGTTGTCTTTGATAGTTTTAACCATTAACATAATTTTTCTTATTAAGATATGAAAAGGTAAACTTACAATCTGGACATTTTATTACTTGTGGGTAATCTGTCCAATGGTATACTATGAGATTATGCTGATAATATTGACTAATATTAGGACAAGAAATTACAAGTTTTTTTTATATATGCGCTGTTTATGTATATCACCTCCAGGAATTATCAGGTTGATGTACATAATGTCTATTAAACATTCTGTTTAAAGTATTAGTTATATATTAATCATGATTTAAGATTTTAAAATTTGTTCTATAGCTAACATAATTTAGGTAATGGCATTTTGCCATGGAGATAAATATATAGATCAATGGAACAGAACTAGAGAACTGTAAAATAGAGCCACACAAATATGCTCACCTTATTTTTTTAATAGACTATTTTTAGAGCAGTTTTAGGTACACAGTAAAATTGAGTAGAAAGTAAAGAATTTCCATACACCCCTGGTCCCACATATGCACAACCTTCCCACTCTCTACATCTTTCAAGAGAGCAGCAGTTTTGTTACAATCAATGAATCTACATTGACACATAATTATCATTCTAAAATAGTTTACATTAAGGTTCCCTGTTGCTATTGTATATTCTATGGGTTTTGATAAATGTATAATGACATATATCTACCATTTTAGTAGACTACAGAATAGTTTTACTGAACTAAAAATCATGTGTTCTGCCCAACTTATTTTTGGCAACATTGCAAAAGCAATTCAACTCAGAAAAGAGAGTCTTTAAAACAAGTGGTACTGGAGCAATTGGATAGCCACAGGCAAAAACAACAACAACAATAATAACAACAGGTGAGCCGTAAAATTGGGACAGATTATTGGTGAGATTTGGTTGCAGTGTTGTAGCTAAAATCCTTGAGTATCTGGTTGTCTCTGTGAGGAGTTTAGAATAAATAGCTGAAAAAGGAAAAGAAAAAAATAATAAGAACGAAAATACCGTTTATCTCAGTTATTGATGCTGTCAGAAATTTTTGAAAAACATGTTATTTTTGTTTATAAATATTTGATACTTTATATGAAACACTGACAGTAGCTGAGACTTGTAGAGCAGATGAAAAGTGGACCGAGCACAAAGTGTAAAAAGAAAATGCTCAAGTTATTTGGGCTTTAAAAATAAGCATAAACATCTCAAAAACTATATGATATTCTCTCCTGACTCCCTCTATCCCCCTACTAACATATTTAGGATAAAAAAAAGTTGCAATAAAAATACCAAGGATACATATTTTGGCCAGATACAGAAACAGAAATGGTTTTATGATGCACAGTATGAAATATTTAAATGTTGCATTATAAAGTATCAAGGAGCTAGAACAGAGTTTAAGAACTGATTTGAACATTTCTTTCCTATATCTGTGGTACATTAATATATATATATATATATATATATATATATATATATATACATACATATATATATATCTGTACCACAGATATAGGAAAGAAATATATAGATATATATATATTAGGATCATGATCTAAATTGGGGCTGAGGTTTTGTAAGTCCAGAAATGAGTTATTAATTTTTGGCATGAAGATGAAATGAGAATGAATGTGTGGGACACAAGAGGGAGGAGAGTCTAAAGGAACCTGAGAGCTCAAAGCAACCAATAAGCAACAGAGAGGTCTGACCTAGAGATGTTCCAGAGATACAATTTGTTTTTGACAAGTTTCATTGAAAGGCATCGTGAGAGGAGTGACATCTGTGAGATATATATGTACATTTTAAAGGGACTGAGCATGTGCACTTGAGCCTTTTTGGATTTTTGAGCTAGCCTGCCCTAGGTACAGGTTTATTTCCTTCTATCTTCCACTCAAAGTCCTCAACAGCTGTGTGTGTGTGTGTGTCTGTGTGTGTGTGTGTGTGTGTGTATTTTTAATTGACAAACTCATTCTAAAACATATAGCTGAAATATTTTGAAAGGATTTGCTACTGGATTTGAAGACTTTCAATAAAGCCACAGTGTACTAATGGTGAAAGGACAGACAGATATACTAATGGGACAGAATGGTATCCAGAATAAACTCATACATGCATAGTTATTTTTTAAACAAATGTGCAAAGCTAATTTAATGTGCAAAAGCTAGACTTTATCAAATGGTAATGAGCAAACTGCATATCCACCCTATGTAAACAAATATAAATAAATCTGGCCCAGGATCTCATATCATTAAAAAAATTAAGTCTAGATGGAACACATATTAATTATAGAGGTTCCAGAAAAGAAATACAATGGGTGAGATCATGTGGTATTTATCTTTCTTTGACTGACTTATTTTGCTTAGCATTATGCTCTCCAGGACCATCCATGCTGTTGCAAATGGTTCCTTCGATCCAGATACAGAGAAGCATCGATCAGATGCTCAAACCTCAGAGGGAAGGTAGGGGAGGGTGGAGGTAAGGGGGAGAAATCAACCAAAAAACTTGTATGCATGCATATAAGCATAACCAATGGACACAGACACCAGGAGGGCGAGGGCATGAGTGGGGGAGCAATGGGAGGATAAGGACACATATGTAATACCTTAATCAATAAAGAAAAAAATACAATGGGAATATAGTAGGTAGAACACAAAACACTAATAATGAAAGAAACAGAAATAATGCATCAGACCTTATCAAAATTAAAAACTGTTCTTTAAAAGACACTGTTAATATAAAGGAAAAAGAGCCCTATACAGTAGAAGGATATAACAGTACAATATCTGCCCTATAAATATGTGATAAAAACTTGTATCCAGAATAACATATCAAGATATACATAGATACATAGGTAGATAAAGATGCATATATATCTTTAAATCATCAACAAAATGGCAAATAATCCAATAACCACATAGAATTACTTAAAGACTTTTAAAAAAGGAATAAATGGCCAATGAAGAGACACTTGACATGATTAATCTCTAGGGAAATTAAAATTGAAATGAGATGCAATTTCAGAGCCTCCCAAGAATGTCTAAAATTAAAGGGATGGTTAATATCAAATGTATCAGAGGATGTAAGAGTATAAAATAATAAAAATTTGAAAAACAGCTTGACATTTCCTCATAAAGGTAAACACCTAGAAATGACCCAATAATTTCATTTCTAAGTATCTTCCCCAAAGGAATGAAAATACATGTACAGAAATGTTCACATAAGCTTTAATCATATAACCAAAAATTGTCAAAAGACTAATTGTCTCTCTTCAGGTAAATGGATAAATTTATACAATGGAATACCACCAAGCAATTAAAAGGAGAAAGCTACTGCTTTTCTAATGCATGACGAATATAATTTGGTTGAGTAAAAGAAGCTTGAAGCACAACAAAATGTACACTGTATGTTTCCAGGTAACATTAAGTTTTGAACAGGCAGAACTAAAATTTAATGAAAAATATCAAATTACTAGTTGCCTGGAGTTGAGGAACAGATAAAAATAGATTCAGTGTATATAAAAAAATTCAGATAATGGGAAATTTCTGTGTCTTGATTAAGGCGATACTTAAATAAAGACATATATTTGTCAATACACATTGATCCATAAATTTCAAATCTGTGCACGTTATTTTATAAAAATTATAGCTCAATGAATTGATTACAAGAAAACACACAGTCTCGGCCAGCTTGCCATCAGCACTTATGCACTGTGTGCAGGCAGATCCCAGCACCCAAGAATCAGGACATGACACAGGCAGCACATCCTGACCATAGGGTCCTAGTATTTGACCTCTGCTCGCCCTCCTTCCTACAAGTGAAAGAAAGATGACAGGATATGCTGGATGAACAGAACAGGGAGAAGCCATTGCCCAGTGCCCATATGTGCCCTGGTGCGGGCGGCAGAGCATCACCTGTCTCATGTGCCCTCATGTGCCAAAGTACAGGCTACATTCCAGTAGAACAAGTAAATGAGTTGGTGGCTTTGATCCTACAAGTGATCAGAGATTGTGCCCTCATACAACTAAACAGTATGTCCTCCTGCCTGCCCTGCTCTGTCTCCTGGCATTTGGTTTGGTGGTTTTCTTCTTATTTCCACATTCAGTCCTTGTGGATGATGATGGCATCAGAGTGATGAAAGTTACATTAACAGCTAAGATTTGGAAACAGCTCAAGTGCCCATCAGCAGATGAGTGGATATAAAGGCTGTGGTACATTTACACAGGGGAATACTACACAGCTATAAAAAAGAAAGAACTCGCCATTTGCAACAGCATGGATGGACCTGGAGAGTATTATTCTAAGCAAAATAAGCTAGTCAGAAAAAGATAAGTATCACACGATCTCACTCATTTGTGGAATCTAATGAACAAAATAAACTGACAAACAAAATAGATCCAGAGACATAGAAGCATGGAACAGACTGACTAATTTCAGAGGAAAGGAGGGGTCTGGGGTTAGGAGAGGAGTGATTAACTGAGGAACTTATATGCATAACCCTTAGACATAGACAATAGTGTGGTGAAGGCCTGGGAGGAGTGGGTATGGGTGGAAGAGATCAATGGGGAAGAAACCACAAACAAAGGGGACATCTGTAGCAGTTTCAACAATAAAGATGATTTTTCTTAAAAAAAGAAAGTCACATTAATAAGCTAGATAGACTCCCATATAATCCTCTCCATCAAGGCCACCCTGAAAATCAGGAATCCAACTTCTACTCTGTGGAAGTTACCAGCCTTTCCAGTCAAGTTCATTACATGAACACAGTGGTTGGGTCATGTGTGACAAGTAACATCTCCTTCATTCCACTTTGGAGGGAGCAACTGGTGCATTTTCATGGTGCAGGTTGAGAGGGGAGGACCATTTTTCTCTGTGTACTTCTTCTGCACAACATAGTGATCTTCATGAGAACTTCAGTAGAGATTTCATACATTTGACCCCTTGACTCAGAGCTCCTTGGAGACATATCACTATGAGGATTGTGGAACAAATTCCTCAGCTGTTTAGAAACTGGTTTTGATTCTTCCACTGCAGGACCTGTCAGAAGAGGCACAGCATCTGTTTCCAGGGCCTGAGTTCCATAGCTACCCCAGGTAGTAGAAGTAGAGGAGAAACTGGTTCTCTTCATTCCCAGCAAACACCCTCCTGCCACTTGGGAGGAAAACTCGCCTCTGTCACACCATTTATGTTTTTCTGAACCAGCAGAATCATTGCCCAGTACCCAATCTATGCCCAGCAAACAGTAGGCACTCAAAGTTTGAAGAATTTAATTCAGAGCTTTTCAGCTCTTCTTGTAGCATTATAAATTGAAAGCATACAGATGTACTAGATTATAAAATCACTGAATGACATGGAGATGGGACTGTTGGTGCAGTTGCACAACTATTACCAAGACCTCATCTGCACAGAAGAGGCAACATGGAGGGAACATCTGAACACAGTAAAAAAAAAACACAGACTATTCAATATGTGGAATTTTTCATCTGTTCCTAAACGCCTAGGAACATTTAAAAAAAAAAAAAGCAAAACTTTTTTTTTCCTTGTAGAAATTTATAATTGATTTAACCAAGAGTATTGGGGCCTGATTTACTCTTCATCCATTGGCTGGAACATGTATTTTGGATTTGGTGGGAAAATAAACCCTGCTTTTGTTTTAACACACACACACACACCACAAAACTGATTTTGTGAAACCTAGACTTTGTGAATTATAGGGCCATAATTCTTTGTCACTTAGTAGCCCAACAGGATATTACAAAACCTGAACAAATTGGGAAGCTTGAAAACAATATGTGTTAGTAGAAAAACAAAAGAATGTATACACCTATATACACTTTTAAAATTATTTTCAAATACTTTGATGGAAGAATTTCAGAATCTTGAGACTTGGAGGATAGCATTATTGGCAGAGAGCAGAAACAGAAAGAAAAAGGAAAATGCATAGTTTAATTGGGTGCATTTTTTTTTTCTTTGCTTTATAAATCACTTTGGATTTGAAAACATAAAAGTGATATTAATTAGAAGAATGACTAGATTTTTTTAGTATTAAGACAAAGTCTGACAAGCTTTTTACTTCAAAACATGTCATGCTTGACCAAGAATAAGTGAACTCTAGTAAAGAGGTCAAGTTTAGTTTGAAATCATGACCCTGTGACAATTATGAATTTGTAAAACACCTTCTCTCAGATGTATAAATGCCCTCTTTCCCTCTCTATCTCCCTCCCATTCTCTCTCTATTAATAATATAAATCCTCCTCAATAAATCTATGCTTTTGTTTTAATGTAATTTATATGTAATAACACACTATTATTCTTAAATGAAAATTATTCATTTTTATAAACTTTAACTTCTCTTGTTTCTTTGGGCCCCTGGAAGTTAATTTCTGTTACTAGGATGTGTCCTATTTTTTTCCCTGACAAGGCAAGGCTTGCAGGTGAAATACCTATAAGCAAATATCTTGAGGTAACTTTCTGCCTCTAGGCAGAGATCCCAGCAGTGATGCCCGATGCACGGTTAATGCACCATATCATAAAGACACATATTGTTAGACAGTACACAAATGTTCGCAGTAGTTAGGTAGCGTTTCAGCCAGGAGTGTTTTGACCCTGGCCATCTGGGTACAACTTATAAATATGTATAGAGATCATTTTTGAATCCATATTTTGCCCATGTGATGATAGGTAGATATGTTTTCAGCAATAAAGGTGTTCAAGAGTACACAGTTTGCTTCCCTTAAGCACTGCCAATATAATTTGCATTTAATTTGCTTATGTGTAGCTTGAGCAATAGATTCTAAAAGCTACAAAATTTTGATTGATTAAAATTGAAAATAGCTTCAATGCTATTCTTGTGCCCTTCATGTGTGTGTGAAAGAGAGAGAGAGAGAGAGAGAGAGAGAGAGAGAGAGAGAGAGAGAGAATAGATTTTGGAGTGTCAAGTTTTACCTGAGAAGAACTTACTATTTTTTATATGAACAACTAGAGGCCCCGATGCATGAATTCGTGCATGGGTGGGGTCTGGCCGGCCCCACCCCTGATCGGGGTGAGGGGCATCGGGGGTGGGGCTGGCCGGGGGAGGGCCCACGGGCAGTTGGCCGGCCAGCCTCACCCCCTGGTCGAACTTCTGGTCAAACTCCTGGTCGAGGGGACAATTTGCATATTCACCTTTTATTATATAAGATTATTATATAAGATGTGAAGCTAATGCTACAGTGAATCACACTATCCTATCTAATAAAAGAATAATATGCAGATTGACCATCACTCCAACACACAAGATGGCTACCCCCATGTGGACACAAGATGGCCGCCACAAGATGGCCAGCAGGGGAGGGCAGTTGGGAGGGACCAGGCTGGCAGAGGAGGGAAGTTGGGGGCGACTGGGACTGCAGGGAAGGGCAGTTGGGGGGGACCCAGGCCTGTAGGGGAAGGCAGTTGGGGGCACCAGGACTGTAGGGGAGGGCAGTTGGTGGGGACCAGGCCTGCAGGGGAGGGCAGTTAGGGGTGACCAGGCCTGCAGGGGAGGGCAGTTGGGGGTGACCAGGCCTGCAGGGGAGGGTAGTTAGGAGCAATCAGGCTGGCAGGGGAGGGCAGTTAGGGGTGACCAGGCCTGCAGGGGAGGGTAGTTGGGGGTGACCAGGCTGGCAGGGGAACAGTTAGGCATCAATCAGGCTGGCAAGGGAGTGGTTAGGGGGTGATCAGGCTGGCAGGCAGAAACAGTTAGGGGCAATCAGGAAGGTAGGCAGGTGAGCAGTAGGGAGCCTACAGTCCTGGATTGTGAGAGGGATGTCCAACTGCCCGTTTAGGCCCAATCCCACTGTGATCGGGCCTAAACAGGCAGTTGGACATCCCTCGAGGGGTCCCAGATTGGAGAGGGTGTAGGCTGGGTTGAGGGACACACACCCCTGTGCACGAATTTCGTGCTCTGGGCCTCTAGTCTATAATAATAAAAGCATAGTATGCTAATTAGACCAGACAGCCGAACGACCTTCCAGATGAAGCCGTGGCTGCAAGGGCCAAGCCCCTTGCATGAATTTCGTGCACTGGGCCTGTAGTTATTATATAACTACTGAATGGTGTGTTTTCCAGAACTAAATGAATAAACATATAATGCTTTAATGTTAAGGCATAAACAAACATTATGCTCTCTTATTCCACGCTATGAGGGGTGTTTAATTTTAAGGTTACTGCTTTTGAATTTCATTGAATTTGAACAAAAGAAAACCATCGAAGTGATATTTTTTCTTTATGATGGTTAGTATCTGCTCCAAAGCCATGTTTTCTATCACTTTCAAACAAAACTATCTTTTTGCAAAATTAGATTATTAATTTTCACAAAGCACGAATCTCAACCTTCATGGTACTTTCTCAATATAATCATTAAGAGAAAGTTCATGAATACTTAATAAAAAAGAGGCATTTGCATCATATAAACACGTTCAATCTCCTGTTCTGTATGCAGTGGTTGCACTACCATCTGGCAAAGGTTTCAGTTGAGTGAAGCTGAAGCAATAAATTAATACAGTAAAAGATGCTACCAACTATTTTAAGCCAATTAAAATGCTTGAAGCAGGCTCAATGCATGTTAAAATGTTATGTCTGCTTCTGCCAACAGCCATGTATGAAAGAAATATAATGAGCCAACCATGGCTGAAGTTAGCAGGAGTAAAGTGTGCTCCTCATTGTGGTCACTTATAGCAAAGGCTCACACAATTAAAACTGAATTCTGGCACATACCCACCCTCCTCATCAAGCCATTCCTACTTCTCAGGTAAAGGGTGAAATTTACTATTTATTCTTATTGAACATATTAATGTTGTATTTCAAATGACAACATTTGGGATTTCATGTCCCTTTGAGAAATCTCTACTGATTAAATCTATTAATGGAAAACTAACATTTAATTTATAAAATTTCTATATACTATTACTGGATGACTTATTTATTGTTGTTTTGTTTTAAAGCTAGTTTATGTTTTAAATGCAGATAGTTGAAAAGAAGGAAAGTGATTTTATAAAAATCTTCATATACACAGGTGATTCTCATAAGGTCATTTTAGTTTGGAAGCAATAGATTCATTGTGTTTCATGCATGATATAGTAAATGTTATCTCGCACAGCAAACACATGAGTAAGCTTTCCCCACATTGCCTGGAGAAGAGACAAGCCATGCCAGCTGATTTCTGCCCAAATTCCCAATCCACAGAATTGGGATTTTTGAGATAGTTTTTTTTTTAGTCAGTTAACTTTGGGAGTTGTTATACAATAATATATAAATGATGCATCTACTAAAGAAGCCTTATTAGTGTCCTAATGTAAAATTTGCTTACTCTCATGGTCAAATAAAAGGAAACTACATTATAACACATTTTGTGAATATATTAACATATTTACTTCAAAACAGAAAGAACACATAATTAAATATGTCTACAACATATACCGTGTTTCCCCGAAAATAAAACATCCTCCGAAAATAAGACCTACTTACAGGTTTCCTTCTGAGTGAAATATAAGGCATCCCCCGAAAATAAGGCCCCCAGGCTCTGTCTCAGAATGAAAATTAATTTACCGTAAACTGGTCGCTAGGGCCGCTCCGACTGGCATCTAGCAACCAGTGACGTTATGCGGAGTCCTGACGTCACTGCTGTGTGGAGGCAGAGCGGAGGTCGGAGTGAGCGGTGAGTGCGGGGCGGGAGAGAGGAGGAGACTTTCGCAGATGCGTGTAGAAGAACAGGAGGATTAGAGCGGACGGGACGCGGCGAAGGTGGTGAGTGCTGGTCTGTCTCTGGTGACACTACCTGATGCTCGTGGCCGCCTTCATGATGACTGAAGGTTCTCAGTCAGTGGCAGACCCTGCTCCAGCCCAGATCCAGGCCCCAGCAAGCCCAGTGACAGTCCCCAGGCAGGCCCCAGGGGGTAAATGTCTGAAAAAGGGGTAGGGGGGATGTCTGGTGAAGGTGTTCAGTGGCACAGGGGTGGGGGGAGGGGGATCACTTAAAATGACACAGGAGGATCAGAGGGTGCAATCAAAATGACACAGAAGGATCAAAAGGGGTTACTAAAATGGTAATCACCCCTCTGATTCTCCTGTGCCATTTTGATTCCCCCCTCTGATCCCCCCTGTGTCATTTTGAGTGATCCCCCTCCCCCCACCTTGATACCCCAATTCCTTTTTTTTTACCCCTAGAAATGACGCAAAAAGAAAAAGCTACTCCGTGGAGTACAAGAAAGGAATCGTGGAAGACTCTTGGGGCCAAAATCTTACTGCTTTCTGCAAAGAGAATATGTTGAGTATCCGATTGGTCCGAAAATGGCGAGCAGAGTATGGTAACCTCATTGAACAAGTGGACAAGGGAAATGCTAAAAAGCGCAAGTGTGGATCAGGTCGGCAACCATTATTTTCGGAGCTGGAAGACCTGATCTGTGAATGGGTTGTTGACAGGAGAGCAAAGGCTTTGGTTGTGAATAGGGCTCAGGTTCAAGAATTTGCCCTTGCAATGGCACCACAGTTTGACATAGCCCCTGAAGACTTCAAAGCATCACAACACTGGCTGGATAATTTCCTTCAGCAAAGTGAACTGTCTTTAAGAAGATCTAAAACATTGTTTAGGTTGGAAGATACTCAAGTTATTAAGCGAGCACTTGCATTCAAGTCCTTTATTGATGATGCTGACTTCTCTAAATACAATCTTTCCAACATGATTGCTATGGATGAAACTGCAGTGTTTATGGGCCAATCATCTCAAACAACAATTGAACAGCGGGGTGCCTCCTTAGCATACATTCCCTCCACTGCTTACTAAAGTGCACGTGTTTCCTGTATTTTGGCAATTTGTCTGGATGGCACTAAAATCCCACCTTTAATCATTTCTAAGGGTAAGAAGGAAAAGATTGAACGTGTTTTGGGCGTTTTTATTCTTGAAACTGAAAAAGCCTGGGCCACACAAGCAGTTATAAGAAAGTGGGTCGATTTAATGCTGCTGCTTGTTATGCGAGGGAGCCAAAGAGGTCTGCTAGTCTGGGATGCAGCCAGCACTCACCACGCTAAAGACATGAAGACATTTCTTCACGAAAGAAAAATAGATCAGATAATGATTCCTGCAGGAATGACGGCCTATCTCCAGACTCTTGATATTGCAATCAACAAGCCATTCAAAGACAATTTGCGCATGGAAATTAATGACTACATTGAAAATAGAATGGAGAGAAATCAGCGTGGAAACTTTGTGAAACCTAAACTGCAAGAAGTTGTGACTTGGGTGAAGAATTCATGGGAGAAAATCACTGACAGTTGCATTGCAAATGCACTGCGAGCAGGCTACCTTGACAAGAAGTACTCATTTAAAGACAGTGCTATTTCTAAACATGAGAGATTTGGTCACTGATTCTGAAAGAAATGGAGTCACAAGAAATTCACCAGGAAATTCAGGAATTGGATTGTTATGATGATGTTCCAGAAGATGATGACATGATTGTCATTGAATAAATGAGTAAATTCTTGATACTGTAGGATTCACAGTTTGTCTGGTTTGTGTTGACAACTACTGTACTACCGTACCGTATACAGGTAATAAATTTCCTTTATTTTCATTTAACAATAAATGTGTACCGTATTCTTCTTCATGGAAAAATAAGACATCCCCTGAAAATAAGACCTAGCGTGTCTTTGGGGGCAAAAATTAATATAAGACACTGTCTTATTTTCGGGGAAACAGGGTATAAGCAAGAAGATACAATACTTGTATCTATATTGACTCACACAATAGAGTAAAATGAATTTTCAGAGAGAACAATTCATTTTCATAATGCATGTCTATATGTTGGTGTACACTGATGATCAGTACATTAGAAGACCACAAGTATATATTTCTCATCCTAAAAGGTTTATATATTTTCACAATGCAAAATGAAACAATATCATCTATCTATCTATCATCTATCTATCTATCTATCATCATCTATCTATAACTATCTACCTATCATATCTACCTACCATCTATCTATCTTCTTCATGAATAGTGCTGATATTCTTGGGGATGGCTGTGTTCTTCTGTTCCTCGCTAGGTCTGCCCCCTGTGTGCGCATACCCCTGGTATCTCTTTGTGAGTCTAAATGTCTTATAGGAACACCAATGAGTTTGGATTACACCCCACCCTAAAGGCCTCAATTTAATTTAGTCACTTCTTTCAATGCCCTATCTCTAAACCCAGTCACATTTAGAAATACTGGGGGTTAAAGCTTCAACTTTTAAATATTTCAGGGGACACAACTTATCCCATGTAACAGGCAGTATCTATTTCAAACATATTAAAAATAGGTCTGCAGTGTTAAAAGGCAACGATACTGTGGAAAGCTCTGTGGTTAAGAGTTAATAGTTCTGAGTCTTAGATCTCACTCATTCACTCTCTGTCTGCTCTTGTACAAGTCCATATTTTTCTATGCAGTACTTTAATAACTTCAGTAATGGAATGAAAAGGTGGGACCAAAAGATGCTTAAGGTCCTTCTTGCTGAAGTTCAATGATCCATGAAATTTTTAAGTATGTAAAAATTCATTTTGATTTCATACTACCTCTGATATTTTCCATAATATGAAATAATGAAGTCCCAATTTCTCAAGGTTCCTAGGCTATCTTTTAAAATAAGAATATAACTCTTTCCACTTTGTTGCCTTCAAAGTTTTGCTATCAGGACTGTTTTAAAAATGCAAAATGAATTTTTAACAGAGCATTGACACTTGCATTGTTAATGTGCCTTCAGGCATGTAATTAGTTGAGAAGTTTAATCTTTTATATTCCAAATTTTGATCAGAATGCATAAGCTCAGAAAAGCTATTAAGTATTGACCAGCATCTTTGATAAAAATTTAAAAAGTTCTAAGCAAGGCGCTTGAAAACGCTTCCTGTAAGTGCAGCTGCATTTGACTTTGCTATGACTATATTAAATATAATAAGATTTGTTTTCCTCTTTCTATAGTGATCAGAAACAAAACATTTGCTAATTTTCCTACCTTAGATTTTTGAGAGACTTATTTTGTTTGAGAATATTTTAAAAGAGTCATGTATAAATTTCTGGTAAATGAATGATATATTCTAATAATGATTCGTCTTTAAGAAACCATGTCACCCATTAAGGACAATAAAAGTCTGCTAGATGCATATAAAATTAAATTGTATTATATGCTATTTAATCTAAATTAATGTATTTCCCATTTATTAATGTTGTGTACTCATATATACTAATACAATATCTATTTCTGTAGCATTAAACCTCATATTTGAATAATAAATTATATGAGATTAGAAGATGTTAGGATTGTAACACAAACTGGTGATTCAGTTGTGTGAAGAAGACTAGGAAAAAGTAACCTCACATAAGAACCAAAGACATATCCAAATTGGAGAGAATTAGAGACATTAACCACATCAGTCAGGAGTTAATTTTCCTTCATTTGAAGAGCTCATATATAGGTATATACTCTTAATTGTTCAAAAGCTGTCTCTTTAATTACTTTTATATCTACTCATTGTTCAACAGAGTAGTTGGTAAGTAAATTTAGTTCATTAAAGTTGCATGGGCCTAAGAGCAAAATCAGATTTATATGGTGTCTCTGCTTTAGGGGGAATGGTAAGATTAGTTCTTGTGTGATTATGTAATATTCAGGTAGAAGAGGTTAAAGTTTGGAATAAGAATAATGCAGACCATTGTACCAGAAAGACATAATATTATCATAATATAAAGTAAACATTAATGGAAGGATATGTATGAAAAAAATAATTATTTTGGAAAAGGCCAGTCCTATGTCTAAAATAATCCTGCTATCAGTACTAAAAATATATTATAATGACAGTCGATTTGCCCCATGTTCTCTTCAGAAAGCATGTATCCACATAATGAGATAATACAAGCTACCACATTACAAAAGAACTCTTTTAGATCTAATTGGAAATTGAAACACAATATCAATGAATGAAGGTGATCTGTCTTATTCCTGTGCTCCCATAATATTGTACAAATACCATTAAGATGGAGGAGTACTAATTATGTTCTATTTCATACTTATCTATGGGTAAAACCACCTCATTCACTACTTTGAAAGTTTTTGATCTATGACATCTGCTACTTTATCTCAATTGTATTTGCGTTATTCACAGCACCATTCATTTTTTCACCAGATATTTATTAAATCTTTACTCTGTGCCATTTATGGTGCAATATATAAAATAATTGAGTGAACCTGTACTGTTTCTGGCATCAGTGAATACTTTAGTCCTATGGTCCATGAGAATACACACACAACACTATACTTCTACCAAGGAGTATCTGGAACTACCTGAAGTTGGGAGATGCAAGGAAGGATTCTTTTCTAGAGTCTTCATAGGGAACATTGTCTTTCTGAGACCTGGATTTAAGACTTTTATCCTACAGAACTATGAGAAAATAAATTTCTGTTGTTTTAGGCCATCCTTTTGTTTTGGCAGCCCTAGAAAACTAATACAGAATTCGGTGCTCAAAAGTGGGGTGCTTATGTATCAAATATTTTAATACATAAGTTTTTTTTGGCATTGGGTAATGAGGAGAGACTTAAAATATTGAAGCTTATGATAGAAAAAGTCTAGGTTGCCTTGAAGAGACTCTTGATGGGAACATGGATATCAGAGGTACTTCTGTTGAGCTCTCAGAAGGAAAGGAGAAACATGTATTGTAGCTATTTCTGTGATAATGTAAACATTAGATATATTTTCCATAATTAATAAAGTATACTTTTTAGAGTTCCAGTTCTTAAAACTATAAGACATGTATTAATTGGTAGGGTTATTTGATATTCTAGTTGGGGGGAAAAAGATAGATACCGGGTAGGAGTTGAAGTTTCTAAACAAGAGCATTTAGTGCAAACATGAAAGTTATTTTGAGGTTTATTTTATTTTTGTATCAATGTTTATATATACGGTATATCTAAATACACACACACACACACACACACACACACATATATATATATATATATATATATATATATATATATATATATATATATAGACTTACAGACATATGTGTATATATTTATGTCTTGGAACTTAAGAACAAATTTCAAGTAGGAGCTACAGATTTACTTATGGCTTTTAGTTGGTGAGGAGAGTTTCAAAGGTGGTGTGTATTCCTACCTAATCATTTTATTTTATTTCAGAACTGTTGGGAAATCTGGTCTCAGATTTGTGAAAATTTCTATAAACTGAAGCACTCTTCCTTCTTTTCTAAACTTTGTCCAGTTAGATATTAACTTCAGGTGGTTTTTACATCACTTTCTACTGAGTTATCTGCCAATAATGGGAAGTTCTGTGACTTAAAAATCATACCTATACTTTTGCCTACCTGATTTGGACAGGTGGTATACTCAAAAAGGCTTGTATCTTTAAACCTGAGGCGAGACACTACATTTCTTAACATAAAGAATCAAGATATTTGTAAACTCATTCATCTATGCAAATAGTTTTTAGTTAATAAATGCTTTATAAAGTTTAAGTATGTGATTACCTTAGTCCTTTATGGTATTCTATCAACCACTTTGTCTAAAGTTCAATTACATAATGTTCATGGGAATTTTAGCCCAAATCTGCCATCTAAGCAGCCAAGTATACAACATGGAGTTTACTAGCAAATGCAGCCCTGATTTGGAGGTGCAATTGTCCTGCAATTTTTAGCAGAAGGAAGTTATTACCCAAAGTACTTATGAGGTTTGCCTTTGGTCTAAGTAGAACAGATGCCATATCTACAATAAAAATTACTCATAGATTATAAAATAATATTTTAAAATAAAAGATTTATATTGTCCAGAAATGACATATTAGGCAATTTGACAGCTTAATCAGTAATTTAGATCCATTTTATATTGGATGGATATAAATACTAATAAATGTGTTTTAATGTATATATGCACACAGACGTATATGTATGTATATACATGTTAATCAAATGTATTGAAGCATTTTCTTTTATTGAGGAGTTTTGGGTTTCAATGAGAAATCCCAACTATTTAAAATCTATAGCCAAACTTTGAGTGGTATATTATATATCAGGCTCTTTGAAAGCTCATTTCATTCATGAAATATCATAAGCATTGTTAATATAATAGCAATGTGAGCAAAAGGCATATGAATATCTGAGGATAAGATTCAGTACTGGGTAATTCACACACACATACATAATTTTTACTTAATCTATGATCTCAGCATAACAATCAATAACTTTATTTATAACATACATTCTTTAGCAATGTATTTGGATTCCAAGATACCTGAAAGTTCAAAGGACACTATGATTTTATTTCTGTGTAAGCATTTTTATTTATTTAACTAGAGGCCAGGTTCATGAAATCCATGCATGGGTGGGTCCCTAGGCCTGGCCAATGATTAGGTCCTGATCAGGGTGGGGCCAGGCTGGCTGAGGCCTGGAGCCTGCTGGCCTGAGCCTGCTGGCTGCAGGGCCTGCCAGATGGAGGAAGGGATAGGGGAGGGACCGCGGGAGGTTTGCTGGCCACAGGGAGGGACCAGGGGAGGTTGGCTGGCCATGGGAGGTTGGCTGTGGGAGCGCACTGACCACCAGGGGGCAGCTCCTGCATTGAGCATCTGCCCCCTGGTGGTCAGTGTGCATCATAGCGACTGGTCAACCGCTCATTCAGGTCCTTCCAGTCGCTTAGGTTTTTATATATATAGATATTGTTGTACTGATTCTTTTCTATGATATGATATTATGTCAATGAATTTAAAAGTTATATATTTTACATTGCAGCAGTGAGATCAAGAAATTGGTGCTGAATCTTCAAATTAATCATACAAGAAGCACGAGCTCTTGTTTGAAGTTAAGCAAGGTACAGATAGTCCTGATTACGCAGATATTCATTGTCCTGGCTGCAGATTTTTCAATTTCTTTGCTCCTTCGTCCACCTGATCTTTTCATTTGTTTTTCTCTTTCTCAATTTATTGATGCTTTTAACTTTATCATAGTGTAGGACTGTATACATTGAAATAGCATATGCCCATAGTACTTGTGAATTTCAATAGGGTGGAGCACTTATTGATGCTTACTAAATGTCCACTGAGAATGAATTATGACCGCCATCTTGTTTTTATATTTTTCAAAAAGCAGATCCATTATTCTTGCATGCACGATACGTATAAAGTTCTTGCTGGCACGAATCGCACGTGTGTGTTTCGATCTGTCATTGTCGATCGTGAATTTGGTTGACACTTCTATTATAGAGAAAGGGCGAATAGTGATATTAAAATATTTATTCTAATTAATTTCCTTTCAATATGCATGGATTAGTGCACTTGGCCACTAGTTCTTAAACGAGAGACTCAATTTTTTCAAATTAAGAACTTTAAGAGTTTTATGGCATATGCTCCTCAGATGCATCTTTCATTAATTATTTATTCTTCCTAAAGACAAAGATACTCTTATTGTTACCCTAGTAAGGTTCTGTTTGTTACTACCAATAAATTAAAATTCCATGTATTGATATTTTACTGGAAATTTAAAAGAGACTATTGATAATCTTAAAAAAATTATTAACTATTAACAACTGTTAAATTTCATCTGCTTGACTTCATTAACATTTTTAAGAAAAAAAATTGAGTAGAGATTTGCTCCCTACATTTATGATAGTGAATATCTAAGAGAATGGATAAATACAACTCTAAGCACACATCTACTTTTTTGTGTGTGTGTGCGGTATTTCTATTACAAAAGTAATTAATTGCTGGAAATAACACATTTAAATTACTTTTGTTTTTTAATAAATGGTGAAATAATTTAATATATTATCTTAGGCTAATTATCACCTGATTTTTTTCATAAACCTTCCCTTTTACACTATCTGCAGTGAACTTAATAATCAGAATAGGGATTTACACATTTCCTACTTAAGAGCATGGCTCTTTGAGCTGGTAGAAAAAGATAAAAGTTTCCAGAATCATACTGAAAATAATATAAATATTTTCATTATTGAATATTTGAGCAAGAGAAATCTGAATGTGTGGTACCCTAGTCAATAGATTGCTCAGGCAGACTCTGATATTAATCAAACTGCACATGCTGAAAACGTTTGCCCCTGGGTTAAAAAGAATACATCGGATTAGTTTATGCCTGTAAATGAGTAAGGGAGCAATACAAACAGGCTTTTACAGTAACTGATTGGGGTCCAGGTCTCTGAAGAATGGAGCTATAGTTGCTTCTGAATAAAATGAGTGTGAGTGAAAAATTTTGGATCCCAGTGGGGTGAGGCTTCCAAACTGTATTAACAACAAATGACTGATAGACACAGGTAGCTTTTTTCACGAATGGAGAGGATGGTTGCATAAAGGAAATAAAATAATCCCCCCCCCTTTTTTTTTTCCCTCTATTAAGCAGCTCCATCTCTGAATTTGGCCTTGAGATGGGTTATGTACTAGTAACAGCACTCAACACTAGAATTAACAAAGCATTCATTTTTCAGAGCAAAATCTCTGAGCAGAAACCAACAAGCCACTGTTAGGGAATTTTTCAGCTGCCGAGCATGAGGCTGGGCAGTTAGTTACGTTTGTTTCAGGCCTTAGCTTGTTGTTGCCCCCAATGAACTGATTACCTGCATTGGAAAATAGGGGTGCTGCCACCTCCTTTCTAAGATGAATGCTAATGTATTCTGCCCACTGGAGCAATGTTCAAAACAACCCACAAAATTAGCTATCAACCCACTTCAAAAACAGTTTGAAATCTACTCTGTATGTTTTTCTACAAAATGTAAATGTAAAATCATATAACTGCCAGGAACTTCCAAAGGTCATCTAACATTCCAGTTTTTACACTTTCTGAACAGGAATGAACATGCCACATTCTTCATTAATGTATTCAACAGTATCAATGAATAAAACTCCTTGCCACTATGAATTTATTTTAGCCAATAAGTCAGAAAGCATGGTAGAGTTGATTAATCATTTTTGAATGTTTTTATTTAATGTGAGTTGATTGCAGTCCCTTTCCATTGCTCATTTATCATAAGCTCTGAGTTTCCCTGTACTTTTTTTTTCTTTATTGATTAAGGTATTATATATGTGTCCTTATCCCCTTATACTCCCCACCCCCACTCATGCCCTCACCCCTCTGGTGTCTGTGTCCATTGGGTAGTCTTACATGAATGCATACAGGTCCTTTGGTTGATTTCTCCCCCTTACCCGCATCTTCTCCTACCTTCCCTCTGAGGTTTGATGGTCTGATCGATGCTTCTCTGTCTGTGGATCTGTTTTTGTTCATCAGTTTATGTTCATTATATTCCATAAATGAGTGAGACCATGTGATACTAGACCACCAACTTGCAGCATACACAACATAAACTCAAAATGGATAAAGGACTTAAACATAAGACAGGAAACCATAAAAATACTAGAGGAATCCACAGGCAGCAAAATCTCAGACATATGCCGAAGCAATTTCTTTACCGATACCACTCCTAGGGCAATGGAAACTTAAGAGAAGATAAACAAATGGGACTACATCAAAATAAAAATCTTTTGTACAACAAAAGAAACCATCAACAAAACAACAAGAAGGCCCACTGCAAGGGAGAACATATTTGACAATGTTATCACCGATAAGGGTTTAATCTCCAGCATTTACAGGGAACTCATACAACTTTACAAAAGGAAGATAAACAACCCAATCAAAAAATGGGCAACAGACCTAAATAGACACTTTTCAAAAGAAGACAGAAAGAAGGCCAAGAGATATATGAAAACCTGCTCAAAGTCATTAAATCAGAGAGATGCAAATCAAAACGACAATGCCGTACCATCTCACACCTGTCAGAATGGCTATCATCAACAAATCAACAAACGACAAGTGCTGGCGAAGATGCTGAGAAAAAGGAACCCTCGTGCACTGCTGGTGGGAATGCAGACTGGTGCAGCCACTGTGGAGAACAGTATGGAGTTTCCTCAAAAAACTGAAAATGGAACTCCCATTTGACCCAGTGATCTCACTTCTAGGACTATATCCCAAGAAACCAGTAGCACCAATCAGAAAGGATATATGCACCCCTATGTTCATAGCAGCACAATTCACCATAGCTAAGATTTGGAAACAGCCTAAATGCCCATCAGCAGATGAGTGGATTAGAAAATTATGGTACATCTGCACAATGGAATACTACACTGCAGTAAAAAAAAGAAGGAATTCTTACCATTTGCAACAGCATGGATGAAACTGTACTTTTAAAAGGGAGTGTGGGCCAGGAAAGGTGTTTCTAGAAACATGGTTCTAGTGCTTTCTCTACTGTTGGGTTTACAATAGAAAAAAAAATTACACTTTCTGATAACTGTCTTCTATACTCCTTTCTCTTGCTTTTATCTGAACAATATAGAGAAGAGTTGAGGATTATATGGACTTGTTAAAACCAAATAAAGCAAAGGGTGACTAATTATAAAGTGATGATAGTTGAAAGATTAGTTTATTTACTAAAGAACAGGCTAAATGAATCAATCAAAGAAAATAGTGTAGAAGTCAATAAGTGGACACAGTCTGTCAGAGTGGACATTTCACATCAGTGGGAAAAGGAGGAATCACTAAATGAATCATGGAGACATGACTATCAATTCTATGATAAAAATGCTAGCTCATCACAGACTATCACATGCCTAAAATCAACTTCACATTGAATTATAAAAGGTAAACTGTAAAATTTTGAAGAGAAGTTAAAAAAATACCTTTCTGATCTTGCTATAGAGACGGATTTCTTAAGGCACACAAAAATAGAGTGTAAAGGAAATTTGATCAACTTGACGATGTTAAGATTAAGAACAGCTGTTTATCAAAAGGTGAATCAAATAAAAAGTCAAGCCTCACATTTGGAGAAAATATTTGCAATGAATATTCCTGACAATTAATTTAAAATATATAAAGATTCTCAAAAATCAATAAAGACAAGTAACCCTATAAAATATCAAGGTGACAAAAATGAGAATTTTTTAATATATTTTATTGACTTTTTACAGAGAGGAAGGGAGAGGGATTGAGAGTTAGAAACATCGATGAGAGAGAAACATCAGTCAGCTGCCTCTTGCAAAACCCATACTGGGGATGTGCCTGCAACCAAGATACATGCGGAATCGAACCTGGGACCCTTCAGTCCGCAGGCAGATGCTCTATCCACTGAGCCAAACCGGTTAGGGCATGACAATTTTTTTGATATCAAGCCAATAGATTACTGAAAGTCTCACACAGCAGTTAATCAAACTTTACTGTGATTTTATAATTAACTATATAGTTAATTAGTTTTCTCAAATAGATAAAAATTCCCATTCCAAATTTAACATCACATTAATTTTATTAAAAACATAAGAGGTTCTTACATTTAATAATTTCTTGAAGTGGAAAAATATTATCTTTGCACTTTGCAACTCAGTAAAATAATATTGTACTATGTATGAATTATGAGAGTTTTATACCCAAATTAAATGGCCACTGTTAAGACTATAGTAAGGTGTCACTAGGTAGTAACTCTAAATTTTGTATGTAACTAATTAGTCAGAGAGGAAATTATGTAATCCTATCTAATAAAAGAGCAATATGCAAATTAACCATTACTCCGCTACACCCACAAGCCACGTCCACCAGCCACGCCCACCAGCCAATCAGGAGTGAATATGCAAATAAACCCAACAAAGATGGCTATGGCCACAGAGAGCAGGAGGGAGGCTTGGGTTTCCCCGGCAATGGAGGAAGCCAAGCTTTCCACCTGCCCTTGCCGGCCGAGGCCTCTACTCCAGGCTACAAAGTTTCAATGATAGAAGATACATAAACCCAAACAGAAATGGCTGCAGCCATGGAGCTGGAAAGAGCAGGAGGCTAGGGTTGCCCGCAGTGATGGAGGAAGCCAAGCTTTCCACACACCCTGGCGGGCCCAGGCCTCCGCTTAAGGCTACAAAGTTTCAATTATAGAAGATACATAAATCCCAACAGAAATGGCTGCCACCACGGAGCAAGCAGAAGTCTTGGCTCCTCTCCAGGCTAAAAAGTTTCAATTATAAAAGATAAATAAACCCCAGCTACCAGGGCTTCTTCTTGGGTCGCCAGTGGGCATGGCCAGCCTGCAAACCACCACAGGCCCATCACCCAGGCCACCCCATGCCCCAAGGGAACCCCCACCCTGATCCAGGACACCCTTCAGGGCAAACCAGCTGGCCCCCACCCATGCACCAGGCCTCTATCCTATCTAATAAAAGAGTAATATGCAGATTGACCATCACTCCAACACACAAGATGGCTGCCACCATGTGGTCAAAGATCCTGCCCCCATGTGGACACAAGATGGCCACCACAAGATGGCCAGCAGGGGAGGGCAGTTGGGAGGGACCAGGTCTGCAAGGGAGGGCAGTTGGGGGCGATCAAGCCTGCAGGGGAGGGCAGTTAGGGGTGACAAAGCCTGCAGGGGAGGGCAGTTAGGGGCAAACAGGAAGGCAGGCAGGTGAGCAGTTGGGAGCAAGCAGTCCTGGATTGTGAGAGGGATGTCCGACTGCCCGTTTAGGGCCTGTAGTGTAGTATAATAAAATTAGTTGCTGATATTCACAATGTAGGCAAAGCTACTATATACTAGTATATTCAGTTTCATTAGTTGTCTCTTCTCCTTTCTCCCAGAAGAAGAGAAAAGTGAGCTTTGATAGTCTATTTGCAGCTTACTGCATTTCATGAATGATAGGGAAATTTTGGAATTTAGCAAACTATTTGCACAGAATTTACTGTAGCCATAACAGAAATCTCAGTTACACTGAAAAAAAAAAAAGTGAATAAGTTGATCAAGGGTGATTTTTGATGAGGAAAGTCTAAAGTAATTGACCTTGCGAAACTAATTGAGGACACTGTAGATAATTCACTTCAATACATATGTATATGAATCTTGAGGTGAAAAAATATTAACTAAATCTTGCCATACGGTTACAGTTATGTTGGTACATTCTGTGTGTTTCAAATGCATGATGATTCTAAAAACATACAAAATAGTATCTAGATCCATATGTCAGTATTACTGATAGATAAAACAGGATATTACTTCAGATCCTAACCTTGATTTCATCTGCATCACTATCATGTAGTAAATGTCTCAGCAATGTGTAAGAAGCAGAACTCTGGGCCAGCTGCTAACTGAAAGCAAGAGGTCTTCTTTGCCACGAGAAGTCAATCTTTAGGCAAAGCTTCATAAGTAACCTCTCCAGAAGAGCTGCAAGCATATGTCAAGGATAAAGAGACTAAATTAAATGATTCCAAACCCCATCCATTGATGCTTTTCATCTTTATATAACAAACTAGAGGCCCAGTGCACGAATTCATGCACAGTTGGGTCCAGCTGGCCCGCCTCACTAGGGGCCAATCAGGCCGGGCAGGCCAGGGGGAGGAGCCATGGGCAGTTGGCCAGCCAGCCCTGCTCTCTTGTTGAACTCCCAGTGGAACTCCTGGTCAAACTCCTGGTTGAGGGGACAATTTGTATATTAGCCTTTTATTATATAGGAAGGCTAATATGCAGTGTCCCCTCAGGAGTTCGATCACTCGCTATGACATGCGCTGACCACCAGGGAGTGGTGCAGAACAAAGGAAGGCCCCAGCCGGCAGCTGGAAGGAGGTCCCTGGTTGGCACCTGGAAGGCCCTGATCAGCCCTGATCGCAAGCCAGGCCTAGGGACCCTATCTGTGCATGATTTTGTGCACCGGGCCTCTAGTCTTCTCATAAAAGCACATCTAAATACCTTACTTTAAATACATACTAGTATCTCATCTCCAAACTTTCTGAGGACACTGACTATATCTTACCATCCTCTAGTTGTTCCACCACCTAATTGAACTGGAAAAAAAAATTAATATGATTTATGGTGTACTTACTGCATCTTGCAGTTTAAGCATGCCATTTCTCTGGGATTACCTCCAGCAGGGTTTGATTTTGCTGATTCACCAAAAGATATACATTTTAGGCCAGCAGTTGCCAACTTTTCAGACCTCACGGACCACTGGTTGGTGACTGCTGTTTTAGACAATTTCTTCTGTTTGCTCTAAGGTCTTGTACAACTTTTCTGTGCTTTCTAGATGATTTGCTTCCATTAATTCTTTGTGTCAACACTTGTTTTCTAAGTTCCCATATCCATATCTTTGGGCTTAAATCAGAGGCCTAAGCACACAAATATCCAGGAAAAGTTAGAAACTAAATCTGCTGAGTCTTGTTTCTGCCTCCCCACTTCCTTGCCTCTGAAATCAATAAAAATACCTTAAAAAAAAAAAAAGATTTTATATGCTCAATCTTGTATTATGTTTTAGTGCATTAATGGATAAATTTGAAAAAATGGCCTCTTTCTGCTTTCATTGTACTCAGTTTAGCAACAGTAATCTTCATATTGTTAATTAATTCCTCTTTTAAGATTTAGAACTTAATGCTTTAGCCTGGGCTTTTCACCTTTATCACTTCCTGAAGTTGAAAAGATGATAGATTAATAATGCTGGCCTATTTAGCATTCTTTAATTTATTTTGCAGTTAAATGTAATCGGCTTTTGTGAACTCTTTATGATTTGCATAATTGTCCTAAATACTCAAAACTACATTTTAGAACTCACCTTTTGTTCTTATCAGTAGTCAATTTTTCTTTTATTTCCTTGATATTTTTTCTTCTTTTGGTGAACTTCCTAATAATTTTTTGCTAATAATTTTTTCAATATGAAGGAAAACCCTTTTCTGACACATACATTGAAACATAGCCAGTCAGTATTTGGTAGAGTCCAGGGTTGGAATGCTGAAAGAGTGTTGTTTTATAGTCCATTAGGTCTGATTTTGCCTAAGTCATGGTCCTCCAGATGGTGTGTGTAAAGAAGTTACACTTAAGGTGTTTAATATACTTTGGTTTCATGTTATTTCTCCCTACTAAATCAATCCACTAGCAATCACATCCACATCTTTCTCACAGAGTGGACCTCGGAAACCATGGAGTACATTTATTGGAAGTTTCTGTTTTCTCTCCCACCAGCTCAACCAACCCAGACAAATTGTCACAAAGGCATTTTGATTTTACTCTAAATGGTTCTAACATCTAGTTTTTTACATCCTAATGAATACCCACTGCCTTTTGTCTGTTGCTTTTTCTCCAACAACCTCTTTTTTTTAATATATTTTATTGATTTTTTACAGAGAGGAAGGGAGAGGGATAGAGAGTTAGAAACATTGATGAGAGAGAAACATCGATCAGCTGCCTCCTGCACACCCCCTATTGGGGATGTGCCCGCAACCAAGGTACATGCCCTTGACCGGAATTGAACCTGGGACCCTTCAGTTCCCAGGCCGACCCTCTATCCACTGAGCCAAACCGGTTAGGACTCCAACAACCTCTTGATTGGTTTCACCGATTCCAGCTTTGATCTCCTGAGTTTATTATCATTATGATAGCCTCATTATATTTCTTAAATGCAGGTACTGATATTTCTCCCAAAAATATTTCAGTGGTATTCTTTTTCACTTCAGTTCAAGCCCAAACTTTGTATCCTAGCTTTATGTGGCTTTTCATGAGCTAAACTCTACCTAAATAATGCCTTTTGCTACTTACAATCTTCATCTCACTCCCAACCACCAACCTTCCCATAGCCCTATTTTGCTATAGACATTATTGAATCTCTTCTTCAGTATTTCATATTACTGTCATTTAGAGCCTTTTCAATTTGTGTCCTCTCTCCTGGGAAAATTATCAATCCTTTTTGTTTTCATACTTCTTCTCAACTTAATGTACTTGCCTGTTCTCTCTTCATCTCTCCTGTATCATCTTCCAACATTTTACTCCACTAAGTATCATTACAAATTAGGTAATAACAGTGCACATCACACTGTATTGGTATTGTTTTTTTTGTTTGGTTTCACCATTAGCCTGAGAGATATATGAAGATAACGTGTCCTTTCAGTTTATCATCATTGATCTCCAACATTTATCACAGTGCCTGATAAATGGTAAGTGCTTAATAAATATGTGCTGACTGCTATTAAATGGGAAGTATAGATTTTAAAAGATATTTGTTTTTGGAGAGTTCTGAGTTATAAATCAGCAATACATTATTAAGAGTTTGGATCTAACTCTAGGGACAGAGTTTTAATGTGAAGAAAATATTCTAATAAGTAGTCAGGATAAAATAAAGTTTGGTCCCTGTCAAGATACAAACTATTCATTCGACTATAAGTGGCTCTAGGTGCACAAGGTCATTAGGGTTCACTTACTATTGTCCAAACTAAACTGTCCTCTGTTATATTTTATTTTCCCCCATAGATTCACATTCAGTCTTTGTGTTTTAATCCATAGGCTGGCCTCATTAGCACAACATTGGTCATAGCTTCTATTTTTACTTTCTGTTAATTTGAATGATGCTCATCTGATGCCTAGGCTTCTACATCAGCTTTAGTATTGATTCCCCAATGTCATTCTTGCCCTTCCGCAGTCCTCTTTATTTATCAGCTCAGAAATGTACATCTGATCTTATTAGATGTCTGTTTTAAAATAACTCCTGCTGTTCTTCCTCATACAATGTCATCTTTATCTCTCACACATTTCCTGCACATCCACTTCAGAATGTGCACTCAAATTCACATGTGCTGTGGAACTTGTTTATAGGTCTCGACAACTAGACTGTAACCTTTATGAGGGCAAAAACCTCACCTATCTTTTTTTTTGTTTTTTTTGTTTTGTTTTGTTTTTTATAGGAATGCCTCCAAGTAGCAGGAGAATTCCAGGGATTGTTTTTTTATTTAATAAATCTTTATTGTTCAGATTATTACAATTATTTCTCCTTTTTCCACCCATAGCTCCCCTCCACCCGGTTCCCACCCCACCCTCGGCCCTTACCTCCCCCACTCCACTATCCTCATCCACAGGTATACGATTTTTGTCCAGTCTCTTCCTGCACCCCCCATGCCCTTTCCCCCCTGAGAATTATCAGTCCACTCCCTTTCTATGCCCTGATTCTATTATATTCACCAGTTTATTCTGTTCCTCAGATTTTTAATTCACTTGATTTTTAGGTTCATTGTTGATAGATATGTATTTGTTGTTCATAATTTTTATCTTTACTTTTTTCTTCTTCCTCTTCTTAAAGAATACCTTTCAGCATTTCATATAATACTGGTTTGGTGGTGATGAACTCCTTTAGCTTTTTCTTATCTGTGAAGCTCTTTATCTGACCTTCAATTCTGAATGATAACTTTGCTGGGTAGAGTAATCTTGGTTGTAGGTTCTTGCTATTCATCACTTTGAATATTTCTTGCCACTCCCATCTGGCCTGCATAGTTTCTGTTGAGAAATCAGCTGACAATCGTATGGGTGCTCCCTTGTAGGTAACTAACTATTTTTCTCTTGCTGCTTTTAATATTCTCTCTTTGTCTTTTGCTCTTGGCATTTTAATTATGATGTGTCTTGGTGTGGTCCTCTTTAAATTCCTTTTGTTTGGGGTTCTGTGTGCTTCCTGGACTTGTAAGTCCTTTTCTTTCACCAGGTGGGGGAAGTTTTCTGTCATTATTTCTTCAAATAGGTTTTCAGTATCTTGCTCTCTCTCTTCTTCTGGCACCCCCATAATTCTGATGTTGGTACGCTTGAAGTTGTCCCAGAGGCTCCTTACACTATCTTCAACTTTTTGGATTCTTTTCTTTTTGCTTTCCAGTTGAGTGTTTTTTGCTTCTTTGTATTTCAAATCTTTGACTTGATTCTTGTGTTCCTCTAGTCTGCTGTTGGGTCTCTGTATAATATTTTCTATTTCAGTCAGTGTATGTTTAATTTCTAGTTGGTCCTTTTTCATATCTTCGAGGGTCTCGCTAAATTTATCGGCCTTTTCTAGGATATTCTTGAAAAGCCTTATAACAGTGGTTTTGAACTCTATATCCAGTCGTTTGTTTTCCTCCATTTCTTTTGTTTGTGATCTGTTTCTTTGTCTCCACATTTTTGTTGCTTCCCTGAGTTGGTAGGGTAGCTGTGTGTGCTAGGTTTCCTATATGGCCCAGTGGGTCGGCCTCCCAGTTACCTGAGGTGGACACTCTTGGTACACCCTTTTGTGGATTGTGTGTACAGCCTTGTTGTAGTTAAGTCTTGATTGTTGTTGGTATCACTGGGAGGAATTGACCTCCAGGCCAGTTGGCTGTGAGGATCAGCTGTGTCTATGCTACCTCACCTATCTTTTGGATGACTGTATCTCCATCAACCAACACATAGCAGGTGCTCAATAAATAGCATCTAATGAATTTACTGGGTAAAATATTTTTAATCTCTATGGCCAGCAAAGTTTTAGCACAATTAAAGTTCTCTAAAACTTTGGGTAAGTAAAGTAAATCCATTTATTGAAGTACATTAGTCAATAGTTCCAGGAAGTCCAAAGTGATGTTAAAGAGTTTCCCATTTCATTCTCACTCTCCCTGAGGCCAATTCCCAAGAAAGTACATTCGATAATAATTCTAAACACCTAAAATTGGTGGCAGTGGGTGTTCTGGAAGGCCTTACTGTGTGAATTTCCGGGGTTCCTTGAGCTAGTTTAATCTAGTAGAGATTTTTTGTGTGAGATATTTCAGAACCAGTTCATATAAAGGGTTCAATGTCTGATGTCAAGAGTTGAAGTTTATTTCTCCTTGACCCATCCATTTTTGGCCCCCTTTCCCTAAAGAATCTATAGCAACATAGGAATAAATATACACATTTACAGTTAACAATTGCCAACAAATGCCAATTTTCCTTGTCTTTCACAAAAGAGTAACATCTTTGCTTAATAATCATGGTTAGTTTGCTGCTCACATTTTCATTCATCAAGGTAAGATTAATATTAAGGAATTTGGAGGGAAAGATTTTTAAAGACTTTAATATTGTAAATGAAAATCCACTCTTTGTATAAAATTAAAAATTATAGATTAAAAAATTAAAAGGACATTATTTCTTAAAGCAAGTTAAAATTATACTATACATACTGCACTCAGTAGGGATAATTTAGCTGCTGATAAGACACACCTGAGTGAAATAATTTAAAACAATAAAAATATTGGAATATTTGCCTTTTAAAATTATCTATGCTTTTCAGTGATGGTATTAAAGTACATAATTGACTATTATGAATGAAAACTCTCTCCTTGTCTGGACTATTACTGTTTGTTGTTGAATTTTCTAAACATATTTGGACCACCAGGTTATTCTTTTGTTGTTATTAGAGGGTGAAGTATATTTTGTCTCTGGTATCATATTGTAGTCTTTATCGTATAATATTTAAATAGTGATGTGCTTTAAAAAAGTGAGAGTAGCCCAGCCGGTGTTGTTCATTGGTTGAATGTCGATGACCTATGAACCAGGAGGTCATGGTTCCATCCCCTGTCAGGGGTTGGAAGGATTGATCCCCAGTTGGGGGGTGCAGGAGGCAGCAATTCTCTCTCATCATTGATATATCTATTTCTCTTTCCCCTCTGAAATAAAAAAAGAAGACATAAAAACAGACAGATGGATAAATAGATGATAGATAGATAGATGATAGATAGATAGATAGATAGATAGATGATAGATAGATAGATAGAGTAGCTCATTAATCTTATAACCTAAGATCTATGACCCACCCTTTATTTCTTTTCTCACTGTTTCCAGCTAGACATATTAAACAGAATCATCCTGTAGTCTACCTTTCAACCCACAATCTTTCTTTTCCATTATCTATGTAGCTTCATAGAAAGACATCCAACTTTGTAGTCAGGTAGCTGTCATTCAAACCCCAGCTCTGGCATATTCCATGTTACCTTGGAAAACTGCTTTAAACTGTAAGTATTTCTGCTTCCTCTTCTCTAAATAGGATACTGATGTCTACCCAGAAGGTAGTTGTGACATTTATATTATGGTACATATAAACCAACTAATGTAAAAACTATCATATAGTAAATAGATGACAATTATTTTTAGCTTATTTTTACATGAAAACACTAGTCAGATTATCATATAAAGTTTATGCAATGCACCCTGAGAACTTAACTAAGTTTCCAGTATTAATCCATGTTGTCTTTCAAAACAGACTATTTTAAATCTATGTGGCTTGTTTACTCTGGTCTGTGATATTCCACCCAGTTATTTCCTCCATCTCTAAACCTCTAGAATTTTTTCTTTTAAAATGTTTAATGTTCTCATATTCTATACTTTTCAGTTAATAGAACTACATATACAAAATAATACATCCTCCACACAAGCTGCCCTTTGGCATACAATGTCTGATACCATAATACCAGACATTCACATTCACATAAACACTTTTAATTATTCACATTTTGTATTCAAAGACAAATAAGGACACTCTTCATTATCTCAAATAGGAGAAAAATGTAGTTTTATTCATAGCACAATTTTGTTTCTTCCCATGCAACAAGAGAAAGAGTATAATGAAAAGAGTCCATCATAAAATTCAAATAAATTGGTTGTAATAATGCTTGGCTTTTAAATCTAGGCAAATAGCAATGAAGAATCATAGTAATCAAATTTGGCCTGAATAGAGCTCTGTGTAACTAGTACATTACACATAATGATAATGATCTTGTATTTAATTTAATTTAATTTATTTATTTATAAATGACTGCCATATTGCACCTGGGTACTTTGCAATAATTAAAATAATTTAAAAAGTATAAAATGAGTCTTGAATTAAAAAGACTCACAAATTTCCCAGACTGGTAAAATAAACTCAACTAATTAAAAGCCAGGACTCATTTTCAGCTTGCACTGGGCTGGGAATCTTGGCACATCAGTTTATTTCTAAATTAGGCTGATGTCCACATACATAAGGATTTTACTAATAATTCAATTTTAAGAGCCAAAATCCTAAGTGGTAGCAAATTTTAGCTGTGAAAATGTGATTATAGAAAAAAAATAATGATAAAAATACATATTCCTGAAAGGTTATTTTTTAAATTAATTAATTAATTATATATATATATATATATATATATATATATATATATATATATATATTTATTCATGACTTGCTGTGTATAAGGCACTGTCCTCTGAAATACAGAGGTATTTTCATCTGACATGCTTTCCTGTCTTCAGTGTACTTAAACTCTTATAAGAAAGATAAGTACATTAAAATATATTACATGTCAGAATAAAATGAAAGCACATTTATAAGAGGAAAACATGGTTAGATTTAAAAACTAAACATTTGTATTTCTTAACAAGAATAAAGTAAATATTACATAGTAGCTAGGATTCAAATGTCATATTCACTGTATAAGATAAAATTATGGTTTAGAATAGGATACGAAGGAAGAGATTACAATCCCTAACAATAAACACATAAAGTAGGATGATGTATATGATAGTATATAGATAATATGTTATTAAAAATATGTGGTAAGGAAAGACTATAATTAATTTTACTATACTGGCCCCATTCATTTGTATCATGTCTTATACATATGTTTTATACTTACACATATTTTTCATATCTGGTCTTTTATATCTAGGTGAACACCGAGGCAGAGTATAACCAGGTACAAACTCCTGAGATCAGTGCTTGTTAGAGAAAGATCACAGGTATCTTTTGAGGCAGGAGGGCTATAAAAAATGTATATGATCAAGGCCATTTATATTAAAGCACTTAAGATAGAAACAACATTGAATACTGTTGGGGAAAAAAACAATTCATATGCTAGGTGATTAGGTACCCAAATTATTGAAGGAAACTCAAAACATTTATCCCAGCAATGATTTTTCTTAACTTAGTTCTAAAATTATTTTTCAAGGCCAAGTATAATTGGTCTCAAGAATGAGTTGGGAAGTTTTCCTCCTCCTTTATATATTTTTCAAAGAAGTAATAATCAGTATTAAGTTTTTATAACATATATTATATATAATACAGCAATGAAGCCATTTGGGCTTTTTTGTGTCTTTTTTACATTATAAGTTCCTTTACTAGTTATAGGTCTATTCAGATGGTGTATCTCTTCTTGAGTCAGCTTTGGTAATGTGTATCATTTGGCTTTTTTCCATTACATTTATGTTATATAACTTATTAATGTGAAATTGTTCATCATATTTTTTATCCTATTCATTTTTGTAAGGTCAGTAGTAATGTCTACTTTCATCTCTGATGTTAGTAATTTGAGTCTCCTCTATTTTTTCCTTAGTAAATTGCACTAAAAGTTTATTTGTTCATCTTTTCAAAGAACTAGCTTTTAGTTTCATTGATTTTCTCTATTGTTATTCTATTCTAGTCTCTATTTCTTGAAGTTCCACATGAATTTTAACACTTCCTTTTCCATTTGTCTATTTGAGGTTTAGCTTGCTCTTTTCTAGTTTCTTGAGGTGGAAGGTTAGATTGTTAATTTGAGATGTTATTTTTAAAATAAAACTATTTACAGCTGTAAGTTTTACTGCATTACTTTAACGGTAGCTCTTAATATTGGGTATAATGTGTCATCATTTTCATTAATTTCAAAGTATTTTCTCATTTCCATTCTGATTTCTTCTTTGACTTATTGTTACTTAGAAATGTGATGTTTAATTTCAACATTTTTTGAGTTTTCTGAATGTCTTCCTGTTATTGATTTATAATTTCATTCCATGTTGTCAGAGAACATACTCTATATTATTTCTATCTTTTGAAATTTATTGAGGCTCATTATAACATAGCATTTTGCCTATCCTGATGAATGTTCCATGTGGAGTTGAGAATGTGTTTTCTGCTGTTGTTGGGTAGTGTGTTGTGCAGAAGTGTATTAGTGAAACGTGAGTTTTGGGGTGCAGAATATTCTTCTTATGGGTTCTTGTCCAATGACATCAAAGAATAAATTCGTGGACCAACAAATTTCTTCATTAAAAATACGGAAGTTTATTGGAAGCATATACAAAACTCCATCTTGGCAGGGGTATCCCCAGTGGGGACTTCTTGGGGAGGGGCCCCCAAGTGGAAAAAAAGCCTGCTCTCTCCTTTTCCCTCTCTAATGAGAAAAAAACTATATCCAAAAATCTAAAGTCTGTCTCGTGTCCCTTTGCCTCTAGTTTATAAAGGCTGCAGTTCTTTGTCTGATCCTGATCCTTTCTAATTGGACCTTCCTTAATTTAGGATCCCCTTGCTTTCCTCATGGGTCATTCTGCTACATAGTATCAGTTTCAAAGCTCAAAGCCCACATGGTGCCCCACTCTTCTCCCCCTTATCTTGCAACATTCCTCTATCCTCTATGAAAATATGTTTCCTTCTTCCTGGTATTTTGTGACTTTTTTAAAAATTTAATTAATCTTTATTGTTTAGATTATTACAATTGTTTCTCCTTTTTCCACCCATAGCTCCCCTCCACCCGGTCCCCCCCCACCCTCTGCCCTTACCCCCCCATTGTCCTCATCCATAGCTGTACAATTTTTGTCCAGTCTGTTCCTGCACCCTCCATAACCTTTCCCCCTGATAATTATCAGTCCACTCCCTTTCTATGCCCCTGATTCTATTATATTCACCAGTTTATTCTGTTCCTCAGATTTTTAATTGACTTGATTTTTAGGTTCACTTGTTGATAGATATGTATTTGTTGTTCATAATTTTTATCTTTACTTTTTTCTTCTTCCTCTTCTTAAAGAATACCTTTCAGCATTTCATATAATACTGGTTTGGTGGTGATGAACTCCTTTAGCTTTTTCTTATCTGTGAAGCTCTTCATCTGCCCTTCAATTCTGAATGATAGCTTTGCTGGGTAGAGTAATCTTGGTTGTAGGTTCTTGCTATTCATCACTTTGAATATTTCTTGCCACTCCCGTCTGGCCTGCATAGTTTCTGTTGAGAAATCAGCTGACAATCGTATGGGTGTTCCCTTGTAGGTAACTAACTGTTTTTCTCTTGCTACTTTTAATATTCTCTCTTTGTCTTTTGCTCTTGGCATTTTAATTATGATGTGTCTTGGTGTGGTCCTCTTTGGATTCCTTTTGTTTGGAGTTCTGTGCACTTCCTGGACTTGTAAGTCTTTTTCTTTCACCAGGTGGGGGAAGTTTTCTATCATTATTTCTTCAAATAGGTTTTCAGTATCTTGCTCTCTCTCTTTTGGCACCCCCATAATTCTGATGTTGGTACACTTGAAGTTGTCCCAGAGGCTTCTTACACTATCTTCAACTTTTTGGATTCTTTTCTTTTTGCTTTTCCGGTTGAGTGTTTTTTGCTTCTTTGTATTTCAAATCTTTGACTTGATTATTGCGTTCCTCTCTGCTGTTGGGTCTCTGTGTAATATTTTTTATTTCAGTCAGTGTATGTTTAATTTCTAGTTGGTCCTTTTTCATATCTTTGAGGGTCTCGCTAAATTTATCAGCCTTTTCTAGGATATTCTTGAAAAGCCTTATAACAGTGGTTTTGAATTCTATATCCAGTCGTTTGTTTTACTCCATTTCTTTTGTTTGTGATCTGTTTCTTTGTCTCCACATTTTTGTTGCTTCCCTGAGTTGGTAGAGTAGCTGTGTGTGCTAGGTTTCCTACATTGCCTAGTGGGTCGGCCTCCCCAGTTACCTGAGGTGGACAATCTTGGTGCACCCCTTTGTGGACTGTGTATACAGCCTTGTTTTAGTTAAGCCTTGATTGTTGTTGGTATCACTGGGAGGAATTGACCTCCAGGCCAGTTGGCTGTGAGGATCATTGTGACTATGCTGGGAGAAGTTCGGTACTGGAGACAGCCTTATAGGATTTGACTTGCAAAATTGCAAAAGCCTCTGTGCTCAGCTTGGATGGGGTGGAGTCTCAGGGCGGAGCAGACAGTCTTGGCTTCCTGTCAGCCCTGCCCTTGCACATGCGCCTCCAGACCTCTGCCTTCCGCGGCTCCCCTGAGTTTCCGCCTGACAGTCCAGATTCCCCCCGTAAGAACATGGGTTCCCAGGGGCTCGCCCAGAACTGGGTTCAGTGCAGTCGGAACTGGGATTCAGTGCAGTCAGGAGCTTCGGTCTCCCTTCCACTAGGGAAAGCCTGCAGCAACCTCCGCATTCAGTCTTCTCTGCGAGCACTCGTGCGCGCGCACCTCCCGACCCCTGCCCGCCGTGGCTCCCCTGAGTCTCTGAGTCTCCGTGTGCCTTTCTCTCTACCTGACAGTCCAGACTCCCCCTGAATGAGCCTGGTTCCACGGAGTTTCGCCCGGAACTGGGGTTCAGTGCAGTTGGAACTGGAGTTCAGTGCAGTCGGGGGCTTCCTTCCCCCTCCTACCAGAGAAAGTCAGCCAGGCACTCAGTCGCCCTTCCTCTCTGCACATATGTCTCTGTACCTCAGCCCTTTGCTGCTCCTCTGATTCTCCGTGTGCTTTTCTCTTTCCTTCTAGTTGTAGAATTTCCACTCAGCCAGCCTTCCTGTGGTTCTGGATGATGTTCATTCTGTCTTTTAGTTGTAGTTTTGAAATTGTTGTGCGAGGCAGCAGTTTAGGTGCTTACCTATGCCGCCATCTTGGTTTCTCCTTGTGACTTTTCTTTATCCTCTGTGAATGTATGTCTTCCTCCCCCCTTATCCTGTGGCATTTTTCTATCCTCTGTATAAGTAAGATAAGCATTTTGGCATCTTGGAGCTATTTCTGCTCTTTATACATGCATTCCTCTCCCATGGACCCTCTTTATTCCCTAAACCTGCCTGTTTTGTCTCTAAAATTCCTTTCATTAGGTTCTGGTGGTTCATGATTTTGTTCAGATCTTCTCTTTTCCTATTGAACTTCTACCTAGTAATTCGATCCATTTTTTGAAAGTGTGGGTATTGAATGTTCCAGCTATTGTTGTTGAGTTATTTCTTACTCCCTTCACTTGTTAGGTTTTGCTTCCTTTAATTTGATTCTCTGCTGCTTGCTTTAGTCACTGTGTATGCCTCACTTTTCTTATCTGTTAAATGTCTCAGGATTTTTTCTTGGACATGTTATATAATATATTTACTGTTCCAACTCTTGGAACTGTCACTGTCAGGGACTTGTTATTATTATTTGCTGATTTATTTTTTAGTTTCTATCTAATTATTAGGGAGGTCTATCTATCCCTCCAACCCCTGGAACACTAGTCTCTGATGTTGCTCCTTAGGGGTTGTGGCCTAGGATATGCACACAGTCACCCTGGGAGGACAGTGGTGAGTAATTTTGACAAGCTTACCAATGACTGTTCCTTTTCCTGACCAAAGCCAGTTCTTAACTCCACAAATTGGGGGCTGATTGCTTTATTGCTTTCCACAATGCTTTGGGGGCACAAATTGCTTTATAAAGAAGTCCAATCAAACTCAAGCTCCTTGGAAGAAATAGTTCCAAAAGTGAATGTTTGAAATTTGTTCTTAGTATTCCAGCTGTCTTTCCCCCTGGTTTTGTCCTGAAAAATAGCTGGCCTGCAGATTAGTCTATATCATCAATACATCTATCAGTTTCTTCTCAATTACTTTTCACCACAACCTCCTCTATTTTTGAGACAACCCTTAGGTTTGAACTGCTTCACACTCTGTTATAAATGAAGTTACTTCCTTTGGGGGAAAAATTAAAAAGCTTTCTGTTTTGTGGCCAATTTCTCTCCCCAGGCAAACTCTCTGAGCTACAGCTCTGGAGCTAGGAGTGGGCTGCTTCCCTCTGAGTGACAACTACACTTTTGGAACTGAGCGCTACTCAGAAGGGCAGTTGCCTTAGATCTTCCCATTTTGCTGCTCACTTTACAGGCCATACATTGAGAAAATTAACATTGAGGGCTTAGTTTATATAGACCAACACAGTAACTGGCTTGGATGTGTGAAGCCCAAAGACATCAGTGACATCATAATACCAATGAGAATACAATTCTTCAACCACACTCAGGACTGTAGAGTGTTGACTTAGTATAAAAATGCTAGTACTAACATTTTTATCTGTGCCTTTTGAAAACTATAGGGTTGCATTTTTGTCATTATACACATGAGGAAACTGAGACTGAGAGGTTTAATTTGTTTTTGCTTATTTTCCAGGATTGCTAAATGACAGAGCCAGGATTCAAACAAACTATCTATTTTCCAAGATTTTATTCTTTTAAATAAATTGTGTTTATTTTAGATAATTATTAAATGGTACCATCATTTTAAGAATTAATAACAATATCAATTTGTGTTAGGTTTTAAAAGATAAAATCTCTGCTAGAGAATTATAAGGTAAAATATACCACATGCTCAAACAGATTAAAGGTATGGAATGAATGACCTTGAAGTCTCTACTAGCTCTAATGTTCTAAGACCAACTTAAAGGCCAAACTTGAATTTCTCAGTACTTCCCCTTTTGCAGGAGGTAATACAGTCCCTAGTCTTGAGAACAGTCCAATAATGTGTGTGTGTGTGCGCGCGCGCGTGTGTGTGTGTGTGTGTGTGTGTAGGAGTGAGTACCTTAATTATAATACCAGATAAATGTTATTATAAAGCACAGAAGGTGAGTAATTAGTTTTTCTTTTAAGAAGTCAAAAAATTATCCATTGAAGAAGTGATCAAGTTTACTACTCAATTGCAGATTTCAAATTATTGGCAATCATTATATTTAGTACTCTCATACTTCAATGCCTTTCCACCCTCAATTTATAGGTACTATTTATGAGATCATCACAGAAGCAAACATGTTGTTCAAGATTATTCTCATGGTTTGTAATAGGAAGAGAACCAGGCATGTCCCTCAGACTTAGTTCAGCAGCATAAAAGTTGGCTTATCACAGGGACAAGAGTATTATGTGCACTATTCAACTTAAACTAAAAGTTTTCAATAAGAAGAAGTTAGAAATAATTAGGTAATATACATTTTTAAACACAAAATGATTATGTGACGAGAAATGATGCTATTTCAAGCTTATTGTATTTTCCATTTATCAAGGTGTTTTTCTTGTATGTAGGTGATATTTGTTTATTGGTAGGAGATGCACTCCTATTGAGCAAGATGTCAGAAAATCATTATCCTAGCAGCTGGAAATTCACTTGAATTGGAGTTTGTCCAGATAAAATAGTATGCTAAGTAATGATCCAATACTTTCCACATAAATGTAGTATAATAGGATAGCACCATTATTTCCTGTATTATGAAAAAGTATAAATTCTTTAACTGTAATAAATGAATTAATCTAATAGAATGGTTGATATTGTTTTTAAAGATAAAGAATGGTGATGTGTATAATTTGCTTTTTTTTTTAGTAGAAAACACTATTTCTAATTTATGAGTAAAACTCATTTATATTTCAACTAAAACAAGTTTAAAAGGGAGTAGACTATATGATATTATGTAGCTGTTAATTCAGTCATAACATAAAATAAGCGCAACATTATTTAAGTCAATGTCAAGATAAAGACTTACTTATTCACTCTAGCTATTGAAGTAATAACACATTAACAGAGGAGAAACCAAGATGGCAGCATAGGTAAACACCTGAACTTGCCGCCTCACACAACAACTTCAAAACTACAACTAAAAGACAAAACGGACATCATCCAGAACCACAGGAAGGCTGGCTGAGTGGAAATTCTACAACTAGAAGGAAAGAAAAAAGCACACTGAGACTCAGAGGAGGTGCGTAAGCAGAGGTACGGAGGTACATTGGCCCGGAGAGGGCTGGCAACAGTACATGGCTGGCTTTCTCAATCCGCAGGGAGACACAAGCTCCCGACTGCTCTGAACTCCAGTTCTGAGTGAGACTCTGGGGACCCAGACTCATTCGGGGAGAAACTGGACTGTCCGGAAGTGGGCGGAACTCGAGGGAGGCTTTCTCTCAGAGGTGTTTGCAGCAATTACCGTGGGACACTGAGACCCAGGGGCCTCTTAGGGAAGGGCTGATGGGAAGCCATTACTGTTTGCCCTGCCCTGAGACTCCACCCCATCCAAGCTGTGCACAGAGGCTTTTGCATATGAATGGCCTGGTCCTTTGAAATCTAAACATACCTATCAAACTGCAGCTGAAACAGAGAGACACAGAACATCCAAAAGAAAGCCCAAGGCCTCATAGCAGCTTGCATTGCTTCACAGCTGGGCCTCATCTGGGCACCCCCAAAACCCAAACAAAGCAGAGGAGTCTGCAGATCTCTCTGTAGCTCCTGCTGGATGGCCTCAGGTAGAGGCTAAATTAGCACCTCCTTGGAGATCCAAGAGCCAGTGTACCCAGGGGTCATAGTAGGACCATCCAGATTACAACTCCTCAGATCCATAAGGGACACACTCAGGGGACAGACTCAGTGAGCACCAAAGCCCCACTGAAGCAAGTCTTGCCTCATAAGGGTGTCTCCAGCACAGAAGTTCTCCCATCGTAGACACAGCTGATCCTCACAGCCAATTGGCCTGGAGGTCAATTCCTCCCAGTGATACCAACAACAATCAAGGCTTAACTACAACAAGACTGTGCACACAGCCCACAAAGGGGTGCACCAAGAATGTCCACCTCAGGTAACTCAGGAAACTGAGCCACTGGGCCCTATAGGACACCTAGCACACAAAGCCACTCTATCAACTCAGGGAAGCAGCCAAAATGTGGAGACAAAGAAACAGGTCACAAATGAAAGAAATGGAGGAAAGCAAATGACTGGATATAGAGTTCAAAATCACGGTTATAAGATTTTTCAAGAATTTTCTAGAAAAGGCCGATAAATTTAGTGAGACCCTGGAGATATGAAAAAGGATCAACTAGAAATTAAGCATACACCGACTGAAATAAAAAAATATTATACAGAGATCCAACAGCAGACTAGAGTATCACAAGAATCAAGTCAAAGATTTGAAATACAAAGAAGCAAAAAACACTCAAAAGCAAAAAGAAAAAAGAATCCAAAAATATGAAGATAGTGTAAGGAGCCTCTGGGACAACTTCAAGCCTACCAACATCAGAATTATGGGGGTGCCAGAAGAAGAGAGAGAGCAAGATACTGAAAACCTATTTGAAGAAATAATGATAGAAAACTTCCCCCACCTGGTGAAAGAAAAGGACTTACAAGTCTAGGAAGCGCACAGAACCCCAAATAAGAGGAATCCAAAGAGGACCACACCAAGACACATCATAATTAAAATACCAAGAGCAAAAGACAAAGAGAGAATATTAAAAGCAGCAAGAGAAAAACAGTTCGTTACCTACAAGGGAGCAACCATATGATTGTCAGCTGATTTCTCAACAGAAACTATGCAGGCCAGACGGGAGTAGCAAGAAATATTTAAAGTGATGAACAGCAAAAACCTACAACCAAGATTACTCTACCCAGAAAAGTTATCATTCAGAATGGAAGGTCAGATAAAGAGCTTCACAGATAAGAAAAAGCTAAAGGAGTTCATCACCACCAAACCAGTATTATATGAAATGCTGAAAGGTATTCCTTAAGAAGAGGAAGAAGAAGAAAAAGGTAAAGATAAAAATTATGAACAACAAATACATATCTATCAACAAGTGAATTTAAAAATCAAGTGAATAAAAAATCTAATGAACAGAAAAAAAAATAACACATTAACATCGATATCCACTCACCATTACCATAGCACTCTCCAATGCCCTAAAATCATTGCATTTTCATTACTTGACAATATATTTAATACCCTCTTTACGATTATTCTAAATCATATAAGAATGTGGATTAAAAATAAAAATATATTTTATTGGATTTAGAGTATACTATATAGAATAAGAACAGTGAAAATTAAAGAAACCCAACAATCTGAATTACATTATTGTCTTACTATATTTTTCAATAGAACCAGGTTTGTGTCTATGTGGTGATATATGGTATGATTACAGTTTTGTAGAAAATATTTTCTAGCCCTACAAATCCTCTTCCCTTTCACTTCTTTCTTTTCTCTCTCATATTCCTAATACATTCATTTCTAATGTTCATTACTTTAGTTTAACCTGGATATTTTGAGATGTACCTATTGTGTATACTCTCCTCTTCCCCACTTATTGGTTTGGTAATGACCTCAGTTATTCTGTGGTTACAGTTGCCAAGGCTTTCAGTCCCAGACTTGCACAGACACCAGGGGAATTGATTTGTAATGTCCTCTGCAGTAATAGAACGACAAAACACTCATCCCAGAATGGTAGCTGCCTAGGTAAGCTGCAAACTCTGTTGAGGTGCTGGTTCCCATAATCTATTGCCAAGGGCAATGACATAGTGATTGTTTTTAAGCATCTCTTCCCTAGATCTCCACAGAGAACCATATCCTTGGTCATAAGCAAGCTAGGGAAAGTGACTTCATAACTTGTTGAGTTCATAACTTGGAGCCACAGTCACTCTTCCTTCCCTCAATTGTTTCTTCTAAGCTTAACAGCTTCTCTTATAGACATCCAAAGTTAATAGTTATATACATTTTCCATTAATAATGAAACACATCTCCCATTCTCATATGAATGTCTACTTCAAAGGCATCAAGTGGATCATCATTACTCCCTTTTAGAGTAAAGCAACTTTTAATGCCTTACATTTTATTTCTTTACATTTGAAGAAAGCCAGATAATTTTATATCTATCACAATACAGCATGATTTAAAATTTAAAATCAATACCATATCCTGATAAAGGGTAAAACCGATTAAACATTTTATTTATATCTTAGTGTAGTTGAGATTTTCAAGTAGTTACCTGATATTCAAACAGGTAGACGCTAACCAAAAAGAGAAGAACAAGTGAACAAAAACTCATTTTTCTTAATTCACAGTGTTGTCTAGGGCCAGAAAGTAGGCTAAATATAAGTTCTTTATTAAGGACATTCTAACTTCATTCCTTTGTGTATTTATTCACTAAAATGTATTATTTAGGACTCAGTAACTGTATTCTGGGCTACTGATATAAGGATGGGAAATCCTAGTCTTTGTTCTGAAAGGGAACATGATAAACATAATAGCCAATATTCATTGAATATTTAAACTCTTAAGGAACTTACATGTATTTTCTCATTTTATCTTCATAGGAACCCTATGCTTTATTGATGAAGAAATTTGTCCTTATCACATAGAAAGATCAGAGCCAGGATTCCAAACCATGTAGTTTGAAGATTCAAACTATTTAACTCCCTGAACCCAGGCATATCGCAATTGAAATCGGAAAGCCTCCATTGAAGAATAGGTGATCTGGGGAATGTTATAGTCTATTTATGGATTATCTGCTGGTATCTAGTCCAATTAAAGGAATGTTTTTGAGGTTTGCCTAATATATTAAGGGAAATATATTAAGAATTTAAAACATATGAATCACTTCCAATCATCATCAAATGGACCTTGACTAATTTGAAAGAAATTTTAAACATGTTGGGAACTTTTCAGAAGTAGAAAAGGCAAGAAAACAAATACTAGGTTTCCTATATGATAAACGTATTTTAGGAGAATAGAGTTCTCTCTCCCTGGCTACTCTTCACCAACTCTTTTGGAGAAATCATTAGTGGAAGATGAGCATAATTTTCTACAATAGGAACAACAAAAGTATAGCAATACCCAAAAATTCAATCTAGGCTAGGACTCACCTAAGAATTTTTAAAAATATTCTTATTTAACTCTTACAATAATTTTAGGAGATAAGTACTATTCTAACTATTTCACAAATTAGAAAATGAAAGCCCAAAAGATTAGTAGCTTTCCCTCATGTACAGGTACTCCGTGGAAATCCAGTACATATGAAAATAAGCAATTTGCTTACAGAACATTCCTAATAACTTGTCACTAGTAGCTGGCCATATGCTCCCTTTCTTCTTGCTGATTCTTTAATGCTAAGTGTATCCCTTAATCCATTTCCAATAACATGGCTATATTCACCCTAAGACCTATTGTCAGACAGTTGCTTCCACAAAAGAATAATCCTTCCTAGAGAGACCTATTTACTTCCTCATCCTTTAGTACTGTTCAAGGGAAAAGGACTTGAACTTTCAAGGAACAACATGCCATGTGGAAATCTCTCTTCCCCTGAACTCAGTCCACAATCTCCCACCCTTTCCTATATAGCAACCTGCTTTAAGCTCTATACTCAGATTTTCCATTGTCAGCCTTTTGGAAAATCTCTTTTACAAAAGAAAAAAAAAACAACAACCATCCACCTTCTTATACATAGCATACTGCAGCAACACAGATTTGAGTCGGAATCAAAAGATGCTTGTCCTCTGGGGAGGCTCAGTTCTTTCAGAATGGGAGTAAAGGTTGTGAGTGGAACTCTCGGCTTAAGAGCGGGGACCATGTTCAGGGCTCTCTGTCTACTCATTTTTCTAACACTGATAACAGCAACTTCTTTCTTTCATGATTCCTTTTAATAATCACTGAAGAACCAAGGCCACCTTACTCAATTGATCATTAATTTTACCACAGTGAATAAAAACTCATTTTTTTCTGATTTAATGAATTTGAATTTTGCAGTGTCACTATTTCATTTTCATTATCAATCGCAAATGTTGAAAATAAATATCATTGCCTGTTATTTAAACAAGTCAGACTGTTGGACTTTTGGGGACAGTGGCTAACAAGCAGATGGTAGATAATACATCATTTTTACTTTTGTGATTCTGCATGGATTAACTTTTCAAACTCGGACCTCAGCCACCTCTATTTCCCTGGCCACGCTGGACATAGCCAAGGAGAAGTTGGAGTGAGTGTGTGTGTGTGTGTGTGTATGTGTGTGTGTGTGTTTCTTCAAATCTAGGAACTGGGAACACTTCAGTATACACGTTCACTCCCTCTCCAGGCTTCTGGGCTCATCAGAGTCAGGAAGCCTTCCAAGGTCCCCACACTACTACAGGCCAGCCCCTCTTAGAGGACTCCTTTGTGTGTCTCCCTGACAGCCCTCATTAGAGCTGAGTAAGTCTGTCTCAATTCCAGGATGCAGATTGACATAAATCTTTTCAATTGATCTCAGTGAATGCCACAGAGAATAAAACTCTGATTTTCCTAATGTCTTCTGAGATCCTGGGAGAATTCAGAGCCTCCCCTTTGTCCTTTCACGTTCAGTCTGTATCACATTTCGATTATATTGATGCTTCAGATAAATTAGGTGTTTAAACATAAATGTTAACATTAGGACATTTGTTTGTAAGCACATTTTCTTAGAGATTAATTAGCTATATAATTTTGGTAAAATCACTGTTTATCCCCCACGTCAATCTATTTATCTGTAAAATGAGAAAACCAAAGCTTGCTACTAACTAAAGGTCCAGTTTAGATCTTATATTATTACTAAAGTCCACTTTAAATCTAATATTACTGTTAATATCTTCCCAATCCATTACTATTTTGTAGGTTTGCCCATCCATATTTCCCATCCATAACTCTAAGAGTATCTTCATAGTCATCTGCTCTAGCTTTCTTCCATTCCAATCTGTTATTCACAGTGAGATCAGACATAACACTATAAGGGAATTCTGATCATGTCATTTTTGCCTCAAATATTTTTTAGGTTATAGATATGTCTTAATCTACAAATGTAATCAATCCCATTTTTTTTTACTAATTGGTGCCTGATGACACGTATACATACTGAACTGCTTTACATTGCTCTATGAATCTATCAGACCTTGTTCATGCTCAGGGTCTTTGAGGCATCTTCCTATTATATTCCACGAAGAGGAGAAAAAGTCCAGAGATGGAAGACGCTGACGACGCCTTGCCACGCTAGCAGTCAGCAGCTGTGCGACGCAGCAGGTTGCCTAGGACCAAACCAGAGAGCGTCGGACCTGCATTGCCACCATGTGCCCACCATCCAGATATCATTGCTGACATGTACACATAAGGAACTGTTTGACATTGAAACGGGGACTCAGAACTGTTGGACATTGAAATTGGGACTCAGACATTTTTTGTTATTATATGTTTATTTCTAGTCTGCAGAGGCAAGATTTTTTAAAGGAAAGAAATGGGGAAAAAATAGATACAGAGGCAAAGAAGCATTGAACAGACTGTCAAACTACAGCGGGAAGGAAGGGGAAGTTGAGGGGGGGACTGTAAGAGATCAACCGAAGGACTTGTACGCATGCATATAAGCATAACCAATGGATACAAGACACTGCGGGGGGTGGAGGGGTGCAGGTAAAGGCATGTACTGGGAGGTAGGGGAGGCTGCGGGGGAGGTCAATGGGGGAAAAAAGGAGATATAGGTACTACTATTTGTAATACTTCAAACAATAAAAAATAAATAAATTTTGTTTAATTGGAATTTAAAGATTCAGTTGATTTTAATGACAGTGTGCTTGCAAAATGATAAATGTAATGGCAAAATGATAAAAACACTTTGTGCAAAAAACATTGTCAATCATGTGAACAACACCCCAACCTAAAAGCATTTAATTGGCACCTAAACCCTATACTTTGATTTTAATTGAAAAAAATTATAGTTGAATTTCGTTTAGGTTAGAACCTCATTTTATCTTTACCCTTCATTATTGGTATACTTTTCACATTATTATAAAGGTCAGAAGAACCCACAGAGTAAAAAGGAAATTAATGGATTTTGAATCAGGAAGAAAAAAAAAAACACTGAACTTTACTCAGAATTCTGTAGTGGCCCTATTCAGTATAGTGTTTCAGGGAAGAACTTGCCAGTGAAATTTGCAGAAGAACTTATGTAAATAGGCTAAAGAACTTTTATGAAGTAGGCTTTAAACATTAGCTTTCTCTTCTCTCTAGTTTAGTATATTGAGATAATAGTTGTTAACATTCTATCTCTTACTCATACATATTCTCTTTTGCATCATATGCATATTTTGCATAAAGAATATGTATTCTCTATGTCTAGTTATTTATTTATAAAATATACAGAAACATATAGACATATGTGTGTACATATGTATGTTATTCATAAATAAACAGAAATAATGGTACATATATAATATAATATATCATAGATAAACATATATGAAGATATATTTTTCTTTCATTATTTGTTTCTCTTAGGGGGAAATGAACTTCAGTCATGCAACATGTCGTAGTGTTCAGTGAAAGCAAGGTATGTCTTCAACTACAACTTCTACTATTTTAACAAGAATATCAGTAAATTATTAAATGCTGATTAATTCCTATTTGTCTTTTCCTGATTGCCCAATTAGACTCTTTTAATATTCTTAGCAGTGATGTATACCACCTACTCCTCATTCCCACACTCTGTTTTCATATTAATATTATTTTTAAAGGACAGTCTACTATCAAATTGTTTTCTTCTACTTACCCCTTGTTTTTAATCAGAATCACATTTCTATAAGAGGAATATCCATGGAAAAATGCAATTTAAAATGCACCTGTGCCCATTGTTTTTCTAAAAATATGATATGCTATAAAGTATTAAAATGGAAATGTGACTAAATGAAAATATAACATTTATCTATAATAATAAAAGGGTAATATGCTAATTAGAGCAGACAGCCGAATGACCTTCCGGATGAAGCCACCTGGGCAGGGGCCAAGGCAGAGGTGGTTAGGGGCAATCAGGCAGGCAGGTGAGCAGTTAGGGGTGATCAGGCAGGCAGGCAGAGTGGTTAGGGGTGATGTGGCAGGCAGGAAGGCTCGCAGTTAGGAGCCAGCAGACCCAGATTGCGAGAGGGATGTCCGACTGCCAGGTTAGGCCCAATCCCGCAGGGATCCCTGCAGGATTGGGCCTAAACCGGCAGTTGAACATACCCCGAAGGTCCTGGATTGCCAGAGGGTGCAGGCCAGGCTGAGAGACCCCCTCCATGGCGCACAAATTTTGTGCACTGGGCCTCTAGTCTTCTATAAAATAGCTGCAAAATTGTCAAAGCTTGTATGCTATAAATTTAATGAGAATCTTATGTTTAAAATCCCAATGTGTATTTCGGAAAACAATTATTCTTTAGATTAAATATAATATCATTAAATAAATTAAAATAAAATACCTGAAACTATTGTCTGATAAGTGGAATTTAGTTAGTTTTTCAGTTTTTTCCCCTTAGAATTAGAAAAATGATCTATTTATATCAATATAGATAGGTTCCATATAAAATTTTGAATTGAAATATAATTTAATATGAGTTAGACATTACTTGCTAACTTAATCATATTTTAAGTAAATTGACACATATAATTTCACATGCTGTTCATTATTTCTAGAAACACAAAAGTTACATTGAATAGTCACAGAGCATAAAAGCTTAATTTGTTTACTGCTACTACTTATTTTTCAAATGTATAAGTATGATTTCAATGGGTATAATTAAACAAAATGTAAATTTACTCCCATGGCTCTTTTTAAAAATTATTTTTGGTGGCCAAGACATGGAAATAATGGAAATTACCTTTGACAGATGATTGGATGAAAATGTGTTGTATATATACAATGGAATACTACTCAGCCATAAGAAAAGATGAAATACCGCCATTTGCAACAACATAGATGGACCTTGAGAATATCAAGCTAAGTGAAATGAGTTAGAGAGAATAAGTTAAGAACCATATGATTTTACTCATATGTATATCTATAATAATAAAAGTGTAATATGCTTAATTAGACCAGACAGCCGAATGACCTTCCAGAGGAATCCTGGGCTGTGAGGACTGAGGCAAGCCGCCATGGCAGCGAGGGCTGAGCCCCTTACACAAATTTCGTGCATTTGGCCTCTAGTGGGATATAAAACTGAAAGGAACAAAAATGTACAAATAAGAAAAACAAATAAAAACTCATAAACATAGACAACAGTATGGTAGTTACCAGAGGAAAGGGGGTAGTAGGGGTAGTAAAGGGTAAAGGGAACCAAATATATGGTGAGGGAAGATGATTTAACTTTAGGTGGTAGGCACACAATGCAATATAGAGATTATGTACCATAAAAAATGTGCACCTGAAACCTATATAATGTTATTAACCAATTCACCCTAATAAAGTTAATAAGAAAAAATTATTTCTACGCTTACACTAATTCAAAGTATGTTGCTTTATCATTAGCACTTAATGATTAAGTGTACCCATGATGTTGGTCAGTGACGTGGATGCGAATATTTTCTTTAAGTGTGTTCTTGGTTCACTGTCTGAGCTTTATAGCTCTAGGGACACACATATACAAACACGTTTGAACTTTATGTAACAGATGAGAGGAGAGAATACATAATTTTTCTCCTTAAAATGTTTAAGAATGGCTCAACAGCTACTGAGCTTGACAGAATACTAGCAAAAACTATTGAATCACATTGTATAGCCAAGATTTTAACACAAAATAATCATATACTAGATACTGGATAATTTTAAGAAATATACTAGATAAAATGACACCTACAGGGATTTATGATTAGAGGAACCCTCCGCCCTCCCCCTCCCCAAATTGAGAGCATTTGAGACCTTGTTTCCTGGCCTAAGTAGTCATTTGGGGTCAAATAAACTCATAAAACCCCCTAAAATTTTTTTTTAATCCACATCACACAACTCACAATAACCTCTAAGCTCTCAAACAGACTTTATAATTATGTTATTTTGTTACTAGCATTTACAATTTTTAGGTTACTTTTCTTTACCAAACCACAATTCTAAGATGGACTGGGCAGTTTCACATTGCTGTGTTATTCTTTGGATAATCATTATAGCTTCTAATTTGGTTATGATACTTCAGCTGAATTATATGATTTGGGGAATAAATTGGCATGATGGCCTCCTCATTAGCCTTTGCTAAGTGATCTGATTAGTAACTCTCATCTCAGTCTTTATGTCAGAGTTCATTATCCTATTTTTTTAGGAATGATTCCAATTTATACCCAGTAGTTGGCATTGCTATAATTTTGCAGTGGGCAAAATCTCATAATCAGATGCACACATATTTAGGTATATTGAGATAAAATATTTTAAGGATTTGGGGAGTGAATATTAATTTCAGGAATCATTTGTAATGCACTGAAGAAAGAGGATATTATATTAGTTAACCCATTTTCAAAAAATACCCTCAGCATATTTGATTTAGTAATTTTATAATTCATTTTGTTTAGCTTATAAAATTATTTTTCTATTAAACTGTCAAAATTTTATTTTGGTGTCTCCTAAATTTATGAGATAGGAAATAAATAATATTGATTAATTAGATCTTTATAAATTAAGATAAAATGGTTTTAATTAATACATGCATTTATATATTTATTGAATTTTGGGGGTTTCATTGGTTAATAAAATTATGTAAGTTTTCTATACACTTCTGTAATGCACCATCTGTATATTGCATTGTGTGTTCATCACCCCCAGTCATTTATTTTTTAGAGATTCTTCATTGAAATAAAGTATTTACACCTCTTTTCTTCAGAAAATCCCTCAAAAAAACAAAATATTGACTGTTTCTTTAGATAAATTTTCTTTTTTTTAATTTATCTTTATTGTTTAAAGTATTATAGTTACACCCTCTCTTTCCCCATTGATCTCCCTCCTCCCCACTGTTGTCTGTGTCCATGGGTTATACATATACACTTGGGTTTAGCAGCATCCTTAAGACCACAAATATATCTCTGATGCGTTTTGATAAATATAAAAATTAATTATCATCCCCAATCAAAAAGAACCCAAAACAAGAATGAAAAGTTGATGCCATTATTATTTTTTCAATTTCCAAGTAGTCTAAAGCATACATACACTCTTTTTTTGTTTGTTTTGGAATTGATTTTTTACTCTCCACTACAACAAACTTACAATCATGCACAAGGGTTTAATTATAATGGAAAAAGTAGTTGTCCATTTGATTCTGTGGTCATACTACATAGGCTAATTTTGAAAATACCATGAAATTTTATAGATATAGAAAATTTAAATAAAACAAAATATTTTTTATAAATCATAGTATCATCCTATCTAATAAAAGAGTAATATGCAGATTGACCATCACTCCAACACACAAGATGGCTGCCCCCATGTGGTCAAAGATCCTGCCCCCATGTGGACACAAGATGGTCACCACAAAATGGCCAGCAGGGGAGGACAGTTGGGAGGGACCAGGTCTGCAAGGGAGGGCAGTTGGGGGTGATCAAGCTTGCAGGGGAGGGCAGTTAGGGGTGACCAAGCTGGCAGAGGAGGGAGGTTGGGGGTAACCATGCCTGCAGGGAAAGGCAGTTGGGAGGGACCCAGGCCTGCAGGGGAGAGCAGTTGGGGGGACCAGGCCTGCAGGGGAGGGCAGTTAGGGGTGACCAGGCCTGCAGGGGAGGGCAGTTAGGGGAAACAGGCTGGCAGTGGAGCAGTTAGGCATCAATCAGGCAGGTGAGCAGTTGGGAGCCAGCAGTCCTGGATTGTGATAGGGATGTCCGACTGCCCATTTAGGCCCGATCTCACTGGGATTGGGCTTAAACGGACAGTTGGACATCCCTCGAGGGGTCCCAGATTGGAGAGGGTGCAGGCTGGGCTGAGGGACACACACCCCTGTGCACGAATTTCGTGCACCGGGCCTCTAGTTTAAAGATAATTTGGATGAATTCTATTGAATAAAAGACAAAATATGAGATTTATCTGCTGGAAAAAATCATATTGTTAAAGCTATATTTTTAAAAAATATTGTGGGCGGGGGGTGGGGAGAAAAATAGAAAATTTACCTGAAAAGAAAAATTATAGTGGTGAGGCTAGCGTTTATAGCCACTCTTCTGCTGCTGAGGGCTCTAAGAACCTGTGGAGCTAAGCAATACTCTTTCTGGGGCCTGGGGGCACATTAAGAACAGAAGCAAACATAAACAGCTTTGGGAGTAAAACAACATAGTCTTAGGCTTTAATTTTATATGCCATTCATCACACTAAACTAAAAAACTAATTACATCCAGGTGATGTAATTATCAGGTACAGATTGTGAAATAACTAAAATTTTTTATTTGAGATGAAATACAAGATTATGATTTGTACAACGATATAAACTATAAAATAAACCAATTGGTATTTTAAAATTAAAATACAGTAAATAAAGTTCTTAAAGGATGGTATTATAGCAGATTAAACAGGTTAAGAGAGAATTAGTGATTTGAAATATGTCAGAAGAAAATATACCAAATAAATCATAGAGGGATAAAGAGATAAAAAATTAAAGAAAAATAAAATAGAGTAATACTTAGAATATCGAAGTCCCTAAGATAGATGAGAGAAAAGTGGGGAAGAAGCAATGTGTGCATAGATAATGACTGGTAAATATAAAAATAGGAAATAGATAAGTAACAGATTCAAGAAACCCTTATAATCGCCAAAAGAAAACAAAAGTTCATATGTAGGTGCCCATAGTAAAACTGTTAAAATCCAAATTAAAGTTAAGATTTCTAAAGCATCTTGATAAAAAATAAATTGACTTTCAAAACAACAAGAACTAAAGTAAAATATAACTTCTTAAGCAAATAATGAAAGAAAGTAATGCCAATTTATAACTCTCTATCTAATAAAAATAAAATTGAAAAAAAAATTTAATCCTCACCCAAGGATATTTTTCCATTGAATTTTAAAGAGAGTGGAAGAGAGAGAGAAAGACAGAAAGAAATATCAATGTGAGAGAAACACATTGATTGGTTGCCTCCTGCACGCGCCCTGACCAGGGCCCCTAGGGAGGAGCCTGCAATGGAGGTACCTGCCCTTGACTGGAATCGAACCCAGGACCCTTTGGTCTGGAGGCCAATGCTCTATCCACTGAGACAAACCAGTTAGGGTGAAGTTCTTTTATAGAGAATAAAGTTATTGAATAGATCAACAACAAAAGTGGATTAAAGGAAATACTAGGGTGTTCTTCAAATTAAAGAAAAAAATTCTCCAGATGGCATTTTAGATATACATTTTAGGAAGAAACAAATAGCTATGGAAATGGTAAATAGACAAGAGGAGAAACAGTCCAGAGATGGAAGACGCTGACGACGCCTTGCCACACTAGCAGTCAGCAGCTGTGCGTCGCAGCAGGTTGCCTAGGACCAAACCAGAGAGGGTCGGACATGCATTGCCACCATGTGCCCACCGTCCAGATATCATTGCTGACATGTACACATAAGGAACTGTTTGACATTGAAACGGGGACTCAGAACTGTTGGACATTGAAATTGGGACTCAGACATTTTTTGTTATTATATGTTTATTTCAAGTCTGCAGAGGCAAGATTTTTTAAAGGAAAGAAATGGGGAAAAAATAGATACAGAGGCAAAGAAGCATTGAACAGACTGTCAAACTACAGCGGGAAGGCAGGGGAGTTTGGGGGGTGGGGGGGCTGTAAGAGATCAACCGAAGGACTTGTACGCATGCATATAAGCATAACTAATGGATACAAGACACGGGGGGGGGGGGGGCAGTACTGGGGGGTAGGGGAGGCCGGGGGGGAGGTCAATGGGGAAAAAAAAAGGAGACATATGTACTACTATTTGTAATAGTTCAAACAATAAAAAAAAATGTTGTAAAAACAAACAAAAAAATAGTAAGGAGAAAAATTATCTGATTTTCTCAAGAAATAAAGAAAAAAATTGAATGCTTCAAAAAAAAAAGAATTTAACCATTAAAATAAAATACCATAAAATTAATTAGTACAATATAAATTCAAGAGACTAAAGAGCAATAAATTCAAGTTATATTAGATATTGATAAAGTAAAAGGGGATGCTTTAATCTCTTGTTAACCCTTGAAAGAATAGAACATGTGTATGATTATCAGGCCAGGAAAAAAATTTAATGACAAAAAATTATTAAAATTAGAGTAGAAAGGGAAAGAATAAAAAAACATAAAGGTTGAGAAATGTTGACCAGATCTTAAGACAATATTTGAATTGATCTTAAGACAATGTATGAAATACATATATAAATTTTATATTCAATGCAAATGGGTTACAGGTTATATTAAAATATAAAGATTATTATACTGGTTTAAAAATACTATCAAAATTTAATTATTTTAAGTTTAAGAGGGATGGGTTACTCATAAGTACATAGAACTATCATGGAAATTAAGTTATGAAAAGAAGGAAAGGCATTGTATGATTTTATTTGATAATGATGTTGTTACTCTCTCTTCTAGTGGTGGTATGATGTTTTCTTTTCCAAATCGCAGGGACTTTATGAGAATAGTTTCTATGAAATAAATAGAGTTCTTTACTGCCTGATTTACTCAGTCATTGATGTAAATTGGGAGGGTAGAATTTCCAAAATGCAAAGTGCATTCTAAGGTAGTCTGGCTTAAAGTATAGTTTAAGTCATGTATGTCAATTTACATTGGGCCCACAATTCAATATACAGATGATGTATCATAGAATTGCACACTTGAAACCTACATAATCTTATTAACAAATGCCACCACAATAAGTTTAAAAATAAATAAATAAATTCACATTGGAATATACTGGGGCACTTTAAAAAGAAACATATTTAAAAAGGAATGCATGATTTCAGCTCAAACTGAGATGTAATTAAAGCTTTGAGAAGTGTGGATTCAGCCCTCTGTGGACTTACCATCTAAAATCACAAGGATATGGACATCATATTGTTCATTTAAATATTCAAATAAAGGTGTTTCTCACATATTTGATAATGCCATTGCCCACTCTGGTTTTCAGAGGGAATACCCACAGGGATTTATTTATCTTATGAGATCTAATTAGTCTTCCAAACAAATCTGTGAGGCCAGTTAGCTGGAAATCAGGGGGATAAAATAGACATAGCAGAAAAACGTTGTATAATAAAGATATTGTAACATAGAAATAATACTACTTCTATTGCCCAATTACAAATTTGTCAAATATTCAAAGCTATCAAATGAGGCATGACCCTATATCACTTTCAGTTACCATGAAAGCGATGTGGGGTCACAAAGTTACCATTTATCTCTATGCTCAACTGTGTCTGTTTTTAATCAAACATGTACTTATATATACCTTTTTTACTTTTATTCATATACCACATATATTAGGTTGATAGATTTTAAAGGATCCCTTTTTCAGCCATTAAAACAATTTCTATGACATAAAGACATTGTCGTGACAAGAAGTGTTAGCACTTGTTAATTTACATCTGTATGGATTATTTTATTAATTTATTTGCTATTATTGAACTTAATACATATCCCTGAGGAAATTGAGCAAAATATAATTGAGTTAGCTAATGGAATGTTGGAGATGGGGGTGGATATATTTCAGTTGAAGTAGCCTAGAAAAATTCAGAGTACGGGGTATTTGACAGTTGGAAAAATTAAATAATCTGAGAGCAAAGGATTAAAAGGAGGATGTATGCATGAGAAAAACAAAACAGAAGACTATGCAATGACACGTAATTTTGACCAGTCCTGTGATGTCTTCTTATGCACCATATATTTTGTTTTTGTTGTTAATCCTCACTGGAGGATATTTTCCCCATTGATATTTAGAGACAATGGTATGGAGGGAAGAAGGGTGTGTGTGTGTGTGGGAGAGAGAGAGAGAGAGAGAGAGAGAGAGAGAGAGAGAGAGAGAGAGAGAGGAAAACATTAATTTAGGAGAGACACATCGATTGATTGCCTCCTACACATGCCCTGACCGGGGTCGAAGATTGAACCTGCAACTCAAGTACATACCCTTGACCAGGAATTGAACCCATAACCTGAGCCACACTGGCTAGGGCTTCTGTACCATATTTTAAATGTAGACCATGTGGAATATGTGGAATATACTCTATGCTTAGAAGTCATTTTATGAATAGGGCATTTATTGTCTAACTTTTAAAATGATTTTGGAATTGTTCTTTTGAATGTAGTTACATTTGGATTGGATATATATATGTACATATTATGTTAAATTGGCTATTATTTTTATGAATTTTTGCTTTTTCAAAGCAAGTGTTACCTAAATAATGCAAAAACTAAATAAGTCAACAATGTCATAGACTCCATAGCAAAAGATCAGAATAAGACACTTTCATTGAAAGTAAAGTAGGGACCTAAAATTATTTGAAAACCATTGTAACCAGACTGTTAAAGAAAACTTAGACTGCTCGGATCTCAACAGAACTGCCCAAAACTATTTTCCTCACTCTGGTTAAGGACAGACCAATCAAGCAAATGCAAAACAGTTGATGTTAGATAAAGATAATGACACTTCAGATCTACGACAGACATCTTTCAAGATAATGGTATTCAGATTTCAGGTTTCTGAAAGGGAAACATTTGTTCCATGGACACAGTAACAACACTAGCTACCACCAAATTAATCTCCAAATATAAGGTCTTGTCCCTGACGATCCATTCTGTCTTTCACACCTTATCAATTTACTCGTGAAAAGAGGAATAGTCTGAAGATAGGCTCTTATCTCAAAATACGTTGTGGAAGTGTAGGCAAGAGGCTGAAGGCAGAATGAAAACTTAGGAATAAAATCGTCAATCTTATGTAAGGGTAGATGAGTGTAGATGGCAGATTATCACATCTGGAGGAAGAGTTGCCAGTGGCTGTCAAAGAAGCAGTTTAAGAAAGGAAAAACCAGATTTCAAACTACCTGGTGGGGGGAGGGGGGAGTGATTACTTGCAGACTATTAATTATCTGGGACTTCCTATTCCCATTTTATGAAACATAAAAAGATGAAAATTTGAATCCATTTATATTGGTTTTCTTTTGTATCAATTCATTAATGAGTCTCAATTTAATAAGACATTGCATTATTAATGAAATGTATATGCTTCTCATATAAGATATACATAAATACATAAGTTGTTATTTTTCTAGTTGTTTATCACAAATATATTTATTATATTGATAATAATTTGGTTATTATGTTAATGTAAATCAATGTCTTGTTCTTAAAAGATAATATATAAACATATATATATACACACACACACTAGAGCCTGGTGCACGAAATTAATGCACAGGGGTGTGTGTCCCTCAGCCCAGCCTGCACCCTCTCCAATCTGGAACCCCTTGAGGGTTGTCTGACTGCCCGTTTAGGCCTGATCCTACCGGGTCTAATCCAGGACTGCTGGCTCCCAACTGCTTGCCTGCCTGTCTTCCTGATTGCCCCTAACTGCTTCTGCCTGCCAGCCTGATCACCCCTAACCACTCCCCTGCCAGCCTGATTGATGCCTAACTGCTCCCCTTCCAGCCTGAATGCCCCTAACTGCCCTCCTCTGCAGGCCTGGTCACCCCTAACTGCCCTCCCCTGAAGGCCTGGTCACCCCTAACTGCCCTCCCCTTTAATTCTGGTCACCTCTAACTGCCCTCCCCTGCAGGCTTGATTGCCCCCAACTGCCCTCCCTTGCAGGCCTGGTCCCTCCCAACTGCCCTCCCCTACCGGCCATCTTGTGGTGGCCATCTTGTGTCCACATGGGGAAGCCATCTTTGATCACATGGGGGCAGCCATCTTGTGTGTTGGAGTGATGGTCAATTTGCATATTACTCTTTTATTAGATAGGATAGAGGCCTGGTGCATGGGTGGGGGCCGGCTGGTTTGCCCTGAAGGGTGTTCTGGATCAGGGTGGGGGTTCCCTTGGGGTGTGGGGCGGCCTGGGCAAGGGGCCTGTGGTGGTTTGCAGGCTGGCCATGCCCCCCAGCGACCCAAGCGGAGGCCCTGGTATCTGGGATTTATTAATCTTCTATAATTGAAACTTTGTAGCCTTGAGAGGAGGCCATGGCCAGCCAGGCCTGGAAGCTTGGTTTTCTCCATCGCTGGGGGCAACCCAAGCCTCCAGCTGGCTCCAGCTCCATGGCTGCCGCCATATTTGTTGGGATAATTTGCATACTCGCTCCTGATTGGCTGGCGGGCATGGCTTGTGGGCGTAGCGGAGGTATGGTCAATTTGCATGTTTCTCTTTTATTAGATAGGATATATATTATCCTATAGAATTTATAGCAATAATAAATTTGGTTTTTGATTTTACATAAAGGAATGGGTAAGCAACATTAAGTATTACACATTTTAGTGTGAATGCCCTTAAAAATCTAGTTAACACTTTTTTAAGATCTAAGGAAAACAGTGGCCAAATCTGTGAAACCTTTCGGATATATTTATGCTGAATATATATATGTCATTTATAGTCATTTAATTTATTTGATATTTCATTTAATGTTAATACACATGATTCTTTTTCCTTGTCCAAGAGACTACTTTGATACTTTTCATTACCTTTATCTGTAGAGCAGGATGACTGTAGGTTGGACCAAGAATAATTTATTCTTCCAATACTACAGTATGTGGCATTGTGCAATTGTGATGATCATATATCCTTTTACTCAAATTGTAATTCATTGGTCTCTTCTCGTGGCTCTATTTGTACATATTATTGCCATGGTTTTAGAGACCTGGAGGGTACATACCTTTTCTCTTATTTTTGTACCCATTTTATATGGTTGCTCCCATATAAGCATGCATACCTCCTTCTCCATAAGGGACTAACACATTTAAAGGTGGGAGTGATCTTTTTGTTCACCACTTTCTTGTGAGAGCTGTGGTAGGTATTTCAGATGTCAATATTTTCCCTAGCTATAAAGCTAAATAGCAGAGCATTCATTGAAGAAAAGTGAAGAAAAGCATCCTAACATATTGCCTCTAATGCTAAGGCTGCAAAATGTCTGTTTGATTACACAGAAACACAGACCCATGTATCAGTAGAACACTCAGGACTGTTCATATAATTACATAATTTGTGCACCCAGTGAAGAATGAAAGGAGGAAAATGAGTATCTTCTTGTTTGCGTTTTCATTTCCTTGATTACTCATGAGACTAAGTCAGTTTTTATGTGTTATTAACTATTTGTGCTTTGTAACTTGCATTTTTATATTGAAGTAGAACTTTTATTGTTTATATGGGCTCTTAATGTTAGTATAAATACTGTTTGTCTCTTATATGTATTACAAACATTTTCCAGTGTCATCTAGCTTTTAGCTGTATTTTTTCTTGTACAAATGGGTCAATTTCTGATTGTAAAAGTAATGTGTACTTTTTCAGCATAGAAAATCTGGAAAATACATAAAGCATAAAGTAAACACACACACACATACACACATACATACACAAAATTATCAATTGCATCATCAGGAAAAAAAGAATAAAAGCCCCCCAAAATATGTTAACTTACTTATAATGAACCACAACAATTAATTAGGTCTAACAATTTATTATCTCCAATCCTTTCCCTTTCTATTTTATTTTTCCAAGGATACAAGTCACGTTATTTATTGTTAGCTCTTTCAAAGTTTCAGAAAATAAATTAAGTTCATGTTAAATGAACTATCTAGACTACAAAAAACAAGGTGGGATGGATATGAAATTCTGCAAATGAGAGCTTGAAGTGGGTCAGGATCATAGGAGGTCCCCCTTCAGAATTGTACTGGTATTTCTATACTCAGCTGTATGATACTGGGGCCAGTCCTCTGCCATTCACCTTCCTCCTTTGCCAGTGTGTCTATGTTAGGCTTTGCCAATAGGGGTGGTAAAGGGAGGCTGCAAAGATGGAGGAGTACGAAGGGCCCTGCTCTGCCCACGTGGCTTCCTGTCTGTTTATTTCAGCTTGCAGCTCCTGCCATTGGCACTCATCCACGCTTCTTCCCTGAAGAAGAAGCAGTTCCCTTCCACAGCTGCAAGAATATACCACTTTTAATTCTTCCAACACTTGCAGAAATAATTTTTCTGTACTCCTTTTCAGAGATGGGATCTTGGCCCTACAGTGCCCCCTTTCCCAGCTCAGAGACATCTACTCCAATTGAGCCGTGCCCTTCGGCAGAGCTCTCAAGGCAAGCTCCACAGGTCCTCGTTCTAAATGTCTAAGTTTTAATAATTAGACTGTTCTCTTCTTTCCTCCACCCTAGGAGTGGTAGCTTTTGCCAGCATTGTGACCTCCATGACTTACTGCTTGCTTTTTTGTCTCCCAGGCATAACTTACTTCCTATTAATAATGCATTAGTACTAGTATATTACATTTTGTATTTAAATATATGGTGTGACTTCTATTTGATTGCTACAGGAGTGATTCTAGAATCCTGTATCAATAAATGCTGCTTCTTTGTCTTCTAATCACTTGAATTCTCTAGCCATTTTTTCCTGTGTCATTCTTATACTTCGGGCCAGCCTTTATTGTGACTTTCATGTTGATAAATGACTCTACCAATCCATAATCAACTGCTGACTTTTTCCCTTTCTTTAACCATATTCTTGAAAGCATGTAAAGGCGCAGTAAACATTGCATTTTATCATAGAGCAGTAGGGTTTTCCTTTATCCTTTCTTTCACTGTCAGCACTTCTGTCATCATTATTAGTCGAAACTCTTAACCAAAACACTCAAAAATAACTTGCACAAAAAAGCAGCCACAGTGAAGGAAGCAAGCTATAACACAGACCACATGCTTCAGGGGACAATGCATATTACGTAAACAATGTGTAAAGAAATGAAGTGATTACAGATGGTGATGGAATCAGTAATAACTTCAGCAACTGTTGAATAGCAAAATTAACCATAAGTAAAAGAAAGGGCAAGAAGAGGTGGGAAAGATCTGCCTTTAAATACACATAGCATGATATTGCTACTTTGGTTTTAGGTGCAGTACAAGTAGAGTTTTATAATCAGGAAATTGACCACAAGTTCTGTTGAAACTGTTGTGTATGAGCGTTGTTTTGAGCCTTCAAGCAGACATGTAAATTTGGCACTTAAACACAGATTTCTGGGCACAGGACAGGTGTCAAAATAGATGATAAATGTGTATGCATATTTCATCAAGTAGTTAACTAAGCACAGTAATACTAAATGACTATAAATGGTATATAATGTACTTTTTATACTGATTTCCAATGCTTCCTAAAAAAGAAACTGTTAGATTGGTTTAGCTCTGGTGCAGCCTGAACTTTACTTTTCTTGCCCCCAATTGGTGGTTTTCCTCAGCCCACTTTGGACTTTTTTTTTTTTTTTTTTTTTTTTTTTTTTTTTTTTTTTTTTAGTCAGACCACTATTTTACATGAATAAAGGAAATTATTTAAAAAAAAAGAAATAGTACAATTATTAATGTACTATTTCACCAAAGAAATATTTCTTCCTTTTGCCAATGTGTGATTTAAACTTTTATTATTTGAGTTTTAGATTTTATTGTTTTGTGAGATCAATTTGACTATATAATAACGACATCTCCCTGGTGCTTCTGATTTTCCCACGCTGGATTACAGAGTAGGGTTGTGAACATTTCCAGCACACGAGAAAGCGGATACTTGACTAAATCTTCACTGAAAAGAAATTCCTCTCATTGACCAGGAAATGAGAGTCATGCTATTTTATGTTTTATTATTTAAATTCTACGTCTGTAGCAATCCTGTATTTTGCTCTGTAATCACTTCACATAGTAAAAAGTGAATTCTATTATCCACAAGTACAGGGCAAATACGTCTCAGCAATAGTTAAGCAAATTTACATGGTGATGGTAAACTTGTAGACTCATTAACCATGAAGAGTGATGACAGTTCAAACATTCTGATAGCCTGTTCCACTTCCAGGTAATAAAAGAGGCAATCTGGGGGAAACAAAATTTTTTGACAATGTAGTTGAGCTAATAGGCTGTCTAATTTTTTTTAAAAAAAAGGATGTGTATTTCCTCATAACAGTTTCATAAAAAGTATCACTAGTTTTCCTTTATCCACTCCTTATCAGTTGAAATTTTTCTTAGTTGTAAGTTAAAAATTAAAAATCTTGAACCTAAATGTGAGCTACACCCATGCACACATATCCTAACCCCACTATAAAGCACACTTTTTAAAATAGATGTTGATTTAGTTACCATTAAATATAAAGAAATTTCTTCCCACTTTTATTAATCAGAATTTTAATAGTTGGCAATAGTCAATAAACTTTATTATATGTAGTCTAACTTTATTAGAAAATCAGGATAGTTGGTATACACAATACATTGCATTTGAAAAATTGATTCACAGCTGAAAAATGGATTTATTTTCCTAAGAGGTTTTTGTATGTGTCAATACAATAAGGAAAATCATGTAGTGTACTGTGCTTGCATTTATTTTAATTATTATATTTTATTAAAATAAATATGCATCAAAACACTATTAACGAGGATATCTAATGCTTTATTTTAAAATCAAGTGATTATAAATCAAGTAGAGCACATTGTGTAGAGCATGTTGTAATTTTCGTGCAATAACACAGAAGCTGCAGTGGGGCAAGAGTCTTTAATGAAACACAATTCCTCTGTGAGTGTGTGTAAAATATAAATAAAATTACTTTCCTAAATTTCAGTGCCATGGGTATAGAAGATCTGATATCTACAGATCCCTGGATAAAAGAGATATAGCACATTTGTATCTTGGGGATTTTTTGAAATTTTCAGATTTTGAATGGTTGGGTCATTGCAATATTCTGTTGAAGATAATAGGAGGCTTTAAAATCCCCAGATTATCCTTATGACAAGAAAGATAAGCTTTCTTTCCTCTTAAATTACTATTCACTATTATTTGATATAATTTATCTGCTCTGCTGTATTTTGTCAAATCTGCCATTTTGCCATGTTCTTATTTCTTTTCAATAAGGTGGAATGTTGGAGAGCAAGATACTATTCCCTAGACTTTGGGTCATAAAAAGAGAGAGAGAAAGAGAGGGAGAGAGAGAAAATTAAAACATTTATAACACTGTGTTTTAGAATATATTTTATTTTCAGGGCTATATGTAAAATTAAAGAATAAAGACATTACAAATATCAATAATTATAAGTCATATCTGTGAATGGATATTTAATAGTTTTTAGAAAATAATTTACTTAAAATATATCATATTATTATCCTTTCTTTTTATAAGGAAACAAATAGACAATTATATTTCTAATAAATATATTGGTTATAGAAACTTGTTAATGTAAAGAAAAAGTATTAGAATACATAGTCTGTCCCAAAGGTTTTTCCTAAATGTGGAAATATTTAAATATGTGTTGTATGATTTTGTTTATTATAATTAGAATATATTAATAAATTGGCCAGTATATTCTCCCTTACTCTCCAAATATTTGCCTTTCTGTTTTTTGTCTTTGTAAATCATTTCAGACTTTCCTAAAATGTTGTCATTGAGTTTGACAAAATGTCTATTATGTTCTGTACTTTATAAAGATGAGTACATTGACAGATGCTGAATTGGGGAGGTCTCAGTTGAGAGGCAAACACAAAGATGAATCCTAGTACCTGATCTTGCTAAGGATCTAATCAGGGTTGTATATAGGAGGGTCACACAATCACAAAGATGTATATTTTTTAAAAGTTTTCAAAACCATAATCTATTATTTTTATTAAAATATATATGTATTTTTTGGAAATAAAAAGTTTTGAAGAAATAAGTTGGATATATAAGGCAAATCTCCAACACTCCCACACCATATCAATAATAAATGTGTAAGTATAGTCAAAGATAAAATACAGTCCAATGATTGTGTCAGAAAAATGCTTAAAATGTCATGGTCTCCAATGGCCATGCAACATGGTACTTTGATGTGGTAGTTTTGGTGCAGATAGATAATCCACATTTCACACAAAATCTGTTGATCAATGCACTAATTACCTGGGTTATCAATTATCTACAGAGTTTGGGCGCTCTCTTTCTATAATCAGACACCTGACTGTTATTATTATGTACTAGGGTTCCAGTGCACAAATTCGTGCACCTTGAAAGGAACTGTGGGCTGTGAAGCTGCAGTAGACACAGGGGCGGGTCTCAGCCCATCTTTCATGCCTCTGCAGAGCCCCTCCCTCCACAGCCCCCATCCCCAGTCCCCCGTCTGCCAGCAGCCCCGCTTCCGCTGCTGCCGCTCCCATACGCTGACAGCGCCGGCCCGCTCACACCCGCTTATGGCGCGGAGTGATTGGGGCCAGCACCATCAGCGGGTGCGAGTGACAGCTGCTGCCCTGATCGCCCCTCAGGAGCAAGGGGAGGTGGAGAAGCCCTCAGGAGTGATCAGGGCCGACAGCCACCACTCGCACCCACTGATGGTGCTGAGCATTTGGGATCAGCACAGGGCATTGGCAGCAGGTGCAAGTGGCAGCTCCAGTGCCAACTGCAGGTGCAAGCAGGGCCGGCGTTGGCAGTGGGTACAAGTGTTGGCTCTGGTGCTGGCAGCAGGTGCGAGCGCCAGGCAGGACCGCGGTGCGCAGGAGCAAAGAATTTTCAGTAACCACCTGAGACTCACCCCAATGATAACGACCAACACCCCACCTTGGTCCAGTGCCCCCACTCACCTGCTCCACCATTTCACCGCGGCTGATGCCCACCATGTTCCATACACGCCCCCTGGTGGTCAGCGCATGTCATAGTGACCGATTATTTGGTTTTTCCGCTGTTCGGTCAATTTGTATATTAGCCTTTTATTATATAGGATTATGTACATCATATACGTAATCTTAAAAGAAATAATGGGGACTCATTAGGCACAATACTACAATGACCCCTCTCAATGAACATGGACCCTATCCTTTGAGTCTGAGTGAACCACTGAATGTGATAAGATACTGCTCCTGTAATTATGTTACACTAGAGGCCCGGTGCACAAAATTCTTGCACTCGGGGGGTTCCTCAGCCTAGCCTGCAACCTCTCACCGTTCAGGAGCCCTCAGGTGATCTCCGACTGACAGCTTAGGCCCACTCTCCATGGGAAGTGGGCCTAAGCCTGCAGTCAGGCATCCTAATGCTGCCACGGAGGAGGGAGAGGCTCCTGCCACCGCTGCTGCACTTGGCAGCCATGAGCCTGGCTTCTGGCACACTGACCACCAGGGGCAGCTCCTGCATTGAGCATCTTCCCCCTGGTGGTCAGTGCGCATCATAACGACCAGTCATTCTGCTGTTTGGTCAATTTGCATATTAGCCTTTTATTATATAGGATTACATAGCACAGTTGAATTTAAGAAAGGAAGATTATCTTAATATTAAGAGCTTAATATCATAATTACATGGCCCTTTAAAAGCAGTGTTTTCTCCTATTGGCAGAAAAGAAACAAATACATAAAACCATTATTATCTTATGGGAAAGAAAATATTTTGAGGCCACTTGATTAATGCTATATTATTTAACTACGAGAGGCCCGGTGCACGAAATTTGTGCATGGGGAGAGAGGGTGTCCCTCAGCCCAGCCTGCACCCTCTCAAATCTGGGACCCCTCGAGGGATGTCTGGCTGCCCGTTTAGGCCCAATCCTACTGGGACCGGGCCTAAACGGGCAGCCGGACATCCCTCTCACAATCCAGGACTGCTGGCTCCCAGCTGCTCGCCTGCCTGCCTTCCTGGTTGTCCCTAACCGCTTCTGCCTGCCAGCGTGATCACCCCCTAACCACTCCCCTGCCAGCCTGATTGATGCCTAACTGCTCCCCTGCCAGCCTGATTGCCCTTAAGTGCCCTCCCCTGCAGGCCTGGTCACCCCTAACTGCCCTCCCCTGCAGGCTTGGTCCTTCCCAACTGCTCTCCCTTGCAGGCCTGGGTCCCCCCCAACTGCCTTTCCCTGCAGGCCCGGTTGCCCCCAACTTCTCTCCTCTGCCGGGTTGGTCACCCCTAACTGCCCTCCCCTGCAGGCTTGATAGCCCCCAACTGCCCTCCCCTGCTGGCCTGATCCCTCCCAACTGCCCTCTCCTGCCGTCTATCTTGTGGTGGCCATCTTGTATCCACATGGGGGCAGCCATCTTGTGTGTTGGAGTGATGGTCAATTTGCATATTACTCTTTTATTAGATAGGATTATAACATAATATCTGTGTTGGATATTCTGTCATTTATATCATACAGTTACAGTATTATAACTCATAAATGTTTATGATATCTAATTTGTATTCCCCAGAGGACCTAGTAAAAATATCCAAAAGTGACTAATGATTATAAAATATTTATATCAAATTATGATAAATGAAATGACAAATATTTATTTCAGATGTGAACATTCATATACAATTTAGACTATACACTTACAGAATAATCTTGATAAAAAGTTTTAAAGTTTAAAACATAAATATTATATCTCATAAGTGATAAACTCATGATAAAAACATATGTGTTTATGTCAGTATAATATAGTACATGTATTTATTTTTAAATGAGAAAAAAATGTATATCTGTAATTAACTTTTCCAACATTTTTGTCTGTAATTTTCTGCTGAGAATTTATGTTTCTGTCCCTCACTAAATACTGCTAGTTTGACAGCCACCTGTTCTGCTGACTTTCTGTTGATATGATATACAGTAGCTCATACTCACAAGATTGATGATTTTACTCAGGATTTTTTGCAAGCTTTTAGATTATAAACTAGACAGAAAGGACAAATCTGCCCAGTCTATTTCCTCAGTACATGTTTTTATAACTATAAAAGTCATCATGCTCTCCAAGGGGCCATGTTCTTTTGCGGAGGTTGATTTCACAAGCTGCAGAAAATTTTCTATGATGTTTAGACTCCTGCTTTCAAGAACTGAGGTAGATTTTTAATAGTTTTTTTCTCTTCCTCAGTGTGTTTAAGATCAACTTAATTCTAAAGTGCATTTATCTTATTTTGTGCTATTCCATTATGAGCATTTGCTTCATTTAAGAGATTCATAATATTTTCTAAATATATGTACAATAGTTTATAACATTTATTATCATGATCATGTAACTCTTTTTCTCCAGTAAAATATGCCTTGATATTTAATTGACAGCAATGGTCTTGAGATTCCCTGATTTATTAATTTTTAGACTGTGTCTTCTCCTACATTCAAAAAGATGTTTAATAGTCTGAAATATTAGATGAACATATATAGTATTAAAAAACTTCCATTTTCCTATCTATTTGGCTTTCTTTTGCTCTTTGTCTATTGCATCATTTTCTGAATTTTATCTTACTTATTTTTTCTCCTTTCTTTGCTTAGTGTCCTAACAATACAACAAACACTTGATATCCTGATGGTTACAATCCCATATTTCCCAAATGCTCAGATGCCATTTGTCTTTTTCATCACATATGTATTGCGTAGTAGTTCAAAAAAATCTTTGCTCTATTGCATCTATATAGAACAAGGGCCAACTTTTATTATTATTATCAACATTCAATATTTAGAGCATTTTATAAATTATTCACCCTAATTTATGTAATCCCAGTTTCTTTTATAATTCTTGAATGAGAATATTCACTTCAACACAGGTAACTTCAGCTGCCTCTTAAACCAATCAAATTTCTTTGTTATTGCCTCTATTCACACTGTTGCCAGCCCTTTATCTTGAATGTTCTTTGTCCTTTTGTACAATTTCATTTCTTTATGAATTGTTTTGTGTTTATTTCTGTACTAATATCAATATATTAAATATCATGTTTTAGTTCTTAAAGGTCTTGGTGTATAGTATAGTAATTCCATGATATAGATTTTATTCCATGTCTCTACCATCACTTCTCTCCACTCGGTCAACAACTGTAAGCTCATGAAAAGCATCTATACTTTGTGCACCTCTGTTACCAGAAGGAAGCAAGGCACAAATCCATACGTTCTGAAATAAATATCAAACCTGTTTTCTCCTAGATAAAGTGTGACTTTATTCATGCTATATTGATCTCACTTTCTTAATAGAGAAAATTCTGAATATTTAATTTGAAATTTAGACAAAAATCTTGTGGTATGTCCTATGCCTTTTATTCCATAGTAGAATAAACTTTGCTGCAACAAGATGATAATACCAAAAAAGTTTTTCGAATAACTTTTAATACCAAATGTATAGTTTTGATATTAAAAATCATAAGGCTCTTGAAGTGAAATTAATCATTAGTTTTAACGAAATAATTCCTTTTGAAAGATTTTTGTCATATTTAATCAAACAGTGGAACCAATTTCTTTTAAAATTCTTTTTAATATTCATATATAAATGAAATCTTATAAAGTCTACACAGTGGTAGAATTTCATAAAGTTTACTAGAAATACTAAAAATCAATAAAATTAGCTTCTGAAAAGGCTATTCACCAAAATCCACATATGATAACTTAGTTTTTGAAAACTACTTTGAATTTGAATCAGAGCAATTCTAAGAATGTTTTCTCTGATTTCAAATCTTCATTTAAAAATGATTACGTTGTATGAGTTCTCTGTAAATTTTGGAGATTAAGCTCTTATCAGAAATATCATTGGCAAATATATTCTCCCATGCAGTGGGCTTTCTTGTTGTTTTGTTGATGGTTTCTTTTGCTGTGCAGAAGCTTTTTATTCTGATGTAGTCCCATTTGTTTATTTTCTCCTAAGTCTCCATTGCCCTAGGAGCTGTGTCTGTAAAAATATTGCTGCGACATATGTCTGCTATTTTGCTGTCTATGGAGTCTTGAAGGATATTTATGGTTTCCCATCTTACATTCAAGTCCTTTAGCCATTTTGAGTTTATTTTTGTGTATGGTGTAAATTGGTGATCTAGTTTCATTTTTTTGCATGCATCTGACCAAATTACCCAGCACCATTTATTAAAGAGACTGTTTTGACTCCATTGTATGCTCTTGCCTCCTTTGTCAAATATTAATTGAGCATAATGGCTTGGGTCAATTTCTGGGTTCTCTATTCTATTCCATTGGTCTATATGTCTGTTCTTGTGCCAGTACCAGGCAGTTTTGAGAACCATGGCTTGGTAATATAGCTTGATATCTGATATTGTGATCCTCTAACTTTGTTCTTCTTCCTCAGGATTGCTGTGGCTATTCGGTGTCTTTTTTTATTCCAGATGAATTTCTGGAGAGTTTGTTCTAGATCTTTGAAATATACCATTGGTATTTTAATGGGGATTGCATTGAACCTGTAGATTGCTTTGGGTAGTATGGACATTTTAATTATGTTGATTCTACCAATTCATGAACATGGTATGTTCTTCCATTTGTTTATGTCTTCCTCTATCTCTTTTTCAATGTCCTGTAGTTTTCCGAGTACAGGTCTTTTATGTCCTTAGTTAAGTTTATTCCTAGATATCTTAACTTTTTTGGTGCAATGGTAAATTGGATTGTTTTTTTTCCATTTCTCTTTCTGTGAATTCCTTATTGGTGCATAAAAAGGCCATAGATTTCTGGGTGTTAATTTTGTATCCTGCTACATTGCCAAATTCATTTATTAGGTCTAGTAGTTTTTTGATGGAGTCTTTGGGGTTTTCATACAACTTAACAAAAGGAAGATAAATGATCCAATCAAAAAAATGGTCAAAGGATGTAAATAGACACTTTTCGAAAGAGGACATACAGAAGGCCAAAAGACATATGAAAACATGCTCAAAGTCACTAATCATCTGAGAGATGCAAATCAAAACAACAATGCGGTACCATCTCACACCTGTCAGAATGGCAATCATCAACAAATCAACAAACGACAAGTGCTGGCGAGGATGCGGAGAAAAAGGAACCTTCATGCAATGCTGGTGGGAATGCAGACTGGTGCAGCCTCTGTGGGGAACAGTATGGAGTTTCCTCAAAAAACTAAAAATGGAGCTCCCATTTGACCCAGTAATCCCACTTCTAGGAATATATCCCAAGAAACTAGAAACACCAATCAGAAAGGATATATGCACCCCTATGTTCACAGCAGCACAATTCACCATAGCTAAGATTTGGAAACAGCCTAAATGCCCATCAGCAGATGAGTGGATTAGAAAATTATGGTACATCTACACAATGGAATACTACGCTGCTATAAAAAAGAAGTAATTCTTACCATTTGCAGCAGCATGGATGGACCTGGAGAGCATTATGTTAAGTGAAATAAGCCAGGCAATGAAAGAAAAATACCACATGATCTCACTCATTATGGAAAATAAAGAACATTATAACCTGATGAATAAAAAGATAGATACAGAGGCAGTAAAGAACTGAACAGACTGTCAAATTACAGAGTGAAGGCTGGGGAGTGTTGGGAAGGGGGGGAAAATAGATCAACAGAGGACTTGCATGCATGCATATAAGCACACCAATGGACACAAGACACTGGGGGGTGGCATGAGGGCATGCGACAGGGGGTAGGGGAGCCTGGGGGAAGGTTAATGGGGGAAAAAAGTAGATATATGTACTAGTATATATAATACTTTAAACAATAAAAAAATATTTTAAAAAATAAAAATTAAAAAAAAATACTGGTACATCTACACAATGGAATACTATGCCACTATAAAAAAAGAAGGAACTTTTAACATTTGCAAAACATGGATGGAACTGGAGAACATTATTCTAAGAGAAATAAGCCAGTCGGAGAAAGATAAATATCACAGGATCTCACTCATATGTGGGATATAATGATCAATATAATTCGATGAACAAGAATAGATCGATCTAGAGACAAATGGTAGTGATAGGGGGTCGGGGTTAGAGAGCAACCAAAGGACTTGTATGCATGCATAGTAGCATAACCAATGGACACAGAAACTGGGGCCGTGAGGGCTTGCCTGGGGTGGGAATGGTTGAAGGGGGGGTCAATTGGGGAAAAAGGAGACATATGTAAAACTTTAAACAATAAAAACAATAAAAAATTAAAAATTAAAAAATATAATAAAAATGATTATGTGCCCTGGCCAGTGTGGCTCAGGTGGTTGATTGTTATCCCATGCACCAGAAGGCCGCTGGTTCCATCCCAATCAGGGCACATGCCCAGGTTGTGTGTTTCGTTCCCAGGCAGGGGAGGCAGCCAATTGATGTTTCTTTCTCTCTCTCTCTCTAAAAAAAATCAATAGAAACATTTTTTAAAAAAGACTATGACATTTTATGGAAATTACCATGAGAATTAAGGGTTTTTAAGTAAGGTACATTTGATTCTGTATTTAATAATAATATTTTTGTTTAAAAATTTTCTCCGAGAATTGATGCAGTGAGCTGATGCAACAACAAGGCTTTTTTCACCCCATATTTTGCTTTGTTATTGCTCCAAATCAGTGTATAAATTATTTGAAATGGTAGGTTTAAATAAAAACATTATTATTTATCTTGAGAATCTATTTTTCCCTGGTGATAAAAATTATTAGTAGGGAAACTCATGGTTTATCTGAGTCTGATGGGTAATAGAGATGCACTAAATCTTGATGAGCAACTGCCTGTAGTTTCAAACAAAATAATATTTCACTTTATGGACATTAAGTTCATTTGCGATATAAAAATATAAAAATCATATTCATTAGAAAAATCAAAGGAATGAAGAATGGAGTCATTAACTTGGTCAGAGCATGTAGATGGCTCATCCTTAGGGAAGATAACATATGATATCCTGTTCCACTAACTTTCAAAGTATTAATTGCTCATAAATGTTCATGAATTTATATGTCACATTAATGGACTTGTTTGAACATGCAGAAATTACTCACTATTTAACTACCAGTAATTATGCTGCAAACTTTCATTCCATACTTCTGCATATTTATGTGAACTAACCAATTTGAGGCCTTGTCATTGATTCAGAATTTAGCACTTAAATATAAGAAAAGTAGTTACTATGTAATTATTGTAATTCACCATTTCTTTCTTTTTAAAGCAAGGAAGAATTCAAGATGTATTCGATGATTTGTATGCAATCAGTGATAAGTACGAATATATTTCAAACATTTCCTGTGTGTATAAAAAATGTTAAAATCTGTATTGTTGTCCATCCAACAGTATATACATGGCTATTATGAGTGTTTAAAGGATAGATTTTGAGGGGAAAAACTTAATTTAAACATATATGAGAAAACAATTGATTGAACTGCTAATTAGGGTATTTATTATTATATACATTTGCTTCAATACATACCAAAAATTATTTCAATTTTATTCCCTTATTTTAAAAACCTCATGTGTATTATTAAATGTTTAAATAGAATAAGTTTGGAGAAGGTTAAAACTAAACATATTTATGCTTGCTTTAATTAAGTGTCAGTCACATATACTAGTTGATATAAACTAAAGTCCTATGTCCCCATTTCCTTCCCCCTTTGCCCAACTTCACCCAGCCTCCACCCCCCTTTCCCTCTGGCCATCACCACACACAAAAGTCCTGACATCTCAACCTCATAGACTGCCATCAAATATTCAGTCCAAGCTTTATAGCCCAAATGGCAGAACATTAATACCACTCTAAGGCACCCAAACCAACATACTAATTAATCCTGGCTAAATCAATGCATATTGCAGGAGTGTGTGAGTGCAGAATAACAAACTACTGCAAAGTCAATAGCTTAAAAAACATGCATTTGCTATCGCAAGTTTTCCGTGGGTCCTCTGGCTCCCAGGTTCTCATAGCCTATGGCTGGAGGCTGATCTCAGGTTCTAGAAGCGCCCTGCAGTCTCCTACCACGTGGCCCACTCCACCTTCTCTAGTTCATTCATAACATGGTAGTTTCCTTTTTTAAGGCCAGAAGGAGACTCTCTTGTGCTCCAAAATGTTAACATGAATTTTTATATAACACAACTTAGTCAAATTGACCCCCTCCCTCACCTTTCTCACATCGTATTGTTTAGACCCAAGTCACAGCTGCCCACCACCTTCAAAGGAGGAGGTGGCTGCCATAATGTTCATCAATTAAAGGTTTCCTTCTTAACTAGAGTATAAACCCTGTGGAAAAAAAGAAAGTAATTTGTTGAAGAAATAAGTGAATTCAATAAAAATACTAACAATTTTACATATTATATTATGTGTATGTTTCATATCCTTTTGAACCTTAAAAATTATAATTGTATATACACATTTTATAAAACCCAAGTGTCTAATTTTCTGTAAAAGTAATCTATGAAGTATTAATTGCTTTTTACTTTTTCATAAATATATATTTTTAATATGTAAAGCATAACAAAATGAAAATCTGATTAGATCAGCAGTTACTGGTTTCTATCAGATTTTCTCTGGTGTGTGTTCCAACAGTATATTTCTCTCTGGCTTCTGACATATAGTTTATATCAATCCTAAAACATCACATAGTTTAGCAGGAGTTTAAAATAGTTATCTTCCAGTAAGGATGCAGGCAGTGATGGATGCAAGTTGGTTCCCTAGGGACCTTGTTAGAGAAAATCACTCATATGTTCAGTGAGTATTTGAACAAATGGACCTGCTGTTCTACCTAATGCTAGTGTAATTCCTTGATATATGGTCACTATGTGTGACAACTGATACTGTCACTTAGTTCATAAACATAACATTTCTAAACTCAAGTCATAAAAGATGCATATTAATGCTTCTCTAAGGGGCTATCATAAACAAGACAAATAAATAAAAATTTCTGGTCCAGGCAGTCACTCAAAAATAAATGCAATGCCCAAAGTTGAGGAAATTAAGACAATATCATATATATATATATATATATATATATATATATATATGTGTGTGTGTGTGTGTGTGTGTGTGTGTATGCGTGTGTGTGTGTGTGTATGTGTGTGTGTGTGTGTGTATATATATATATATATATATATATATATATATATATATATATAATGTTTGTATTGGGGCATTGTATTAAGCCTTGGGCATTTTTCCTGGATAGATTTTATTTTTCAGGCAACAGTTGTTTCATTACAGCGTTGCTGTAGGTAGGACTAATCATTGGAGAATATGAATCTATTTATGGCTTGTATAAAGCTGCCAAAAGTAACTTTAATCTGGTCTTCATGACCTAAAATGAAGCATTTCAGTTAATTTTTATAAACAAAATTATTCTACAGATTCCAGGAAACATCTTTGTAGATTAAGCCTAGTAGTTGCTTAGGTGTTTAATGCAAAAACTGAAAATAAATATCAGCGTACATTTAAAACAATACACAGTCTCCCTAGTGATATTCTTTAAATGGATCCAAATAACACTTAAACTCATTTCAAAATGGAAAAGTTTTATAAAATGTATTTAAAGGACATTATCTAACTATTTAATACTACATTCAGTATTCACATAAGAAATCATAAATAATTTTACCTACATTAATAAAAGGCAATAGTAACTAAATAAACCCAAAATGCCAATAATTCAAAAACTAATGGTGTTTGCCATTAAATTTGATTTATTCACTGAATTTCCTTTGTTTTCTTTTTTTTAAATTAAATTTATTGGGGTGATATTGGTCAATATGATCGTATAGGTTTCAGGTGCAGGTTTCTATGTTACAAGTTCTGTATATTGCACCATGTGCTCAATACCCAAAGTCAAATCTTCTCCCATCACCATATATTGGGACCCCTTTCTCTCCCTGCCGCCTTCCTTCTGGCAACCACCACACTTCGGTTTGTGTTCATGAGTTTCAGTTTTATATCCCACATGTGAGTGAAATCATATGGTTCTTAGATTTTTCTGACTGACTTATATCATGTAGCATAATATTCTCACGGTCCATCCATGTTGTTGCAAACGTCAGTATTTCATCCTTTCTTATGGCTGAGTAGTATTCCATTGGTATATGTACCACACCTTCTTTATCCAGTCCTCTTGCAGGACACTTTGGTTGTTTCCACGTCTTGGCTATAGTGAATAATGCTGCAATGAACATAGGGGTGCATACATTAAGGAAAATGGTTGTCATATAAATTATCATTTAAAACATTGAAGTTACAGAATTTATATGGGATACCTTACCAAATGAAATAATGCAAGATCTATCAATTAGCATGTAAAACTATGAACCTATCCATCTCCTTTCCAACTTCCCTGAAGTAAATGTTAACAGCATGGTGTATACCCATTTATATAATTATCTATTTTCCAAATATATGAATAAAACATTTGAAAATACATATTTTGTATTGGTTATTTTACTTTATAAAAGCAGAACCATATTTCAAGTTCACAATTATATATATAAAAACCTTTGGACTGGATTTGTTACAGGATTAAGAAGGGTGGAGTGATGCAAGTAACACAACAGTAAAGCATGTGGAAATCCACTAAGTAAATAAATATTAGGAAGAAACTAGTATCAGTTCATGTTAGGTTTTATCACCAAATGAGTTTACAACAAATTACATTATTGGGGGAAACAGCCTTAACTGGTTTGTCTCAGTGGCTAGAGCGTCGGCCTGCAGACTCAAGGGTCCCAGGTTCGTTTCCTGTCAAGGGCATGTACCTTGCTTGCGGGCACATACCCAGTAGGGAGTGTGCAGGAGGCAGCTGATCGATGTTTCTCTCTCATCGATGTTTCTAACTCTCTATCCCTCTCCCTTTTTTTCTGTAAAAAACCAATAAAATATAAAAAAAATAACATTATTGGGGGAAACATTCATTTTTCAGAATTTTGCAGGGGATGGGATTTGAAGTGTAGAAAAGGTACTGTGAATTTGCAAATATTACTCTACAACTGGCTTCCCTCATTATATCATGGAAAGTTGTTTGGCTTGTTGAATGTAGGTTTTAGAAATTATTTATGTAGTTTTACAATGTTTAATGAAAACATGATTTATTTAGCATTTCTCTGTTGATGGGAATTTAGAACATTTTTATTATTATACACAAAGATGGGTTGCCAGTGTTTTTAAAAGTAATATTTATTTCCCCCTACCTGGTTTGGCTCAGTGGATAGAGCCTCAGCTTGCAGACTGAAGGGTCCCAGGTTCGATTCCAGTTAAGGGCACATGCCTGGATTGTGGACTGGATCCCCAGTAGCGGGCAGGCAGGAGGCAGTCAATCAATGATTTTCTCTCATTATTGATGTTTCTATCTCTCTCTCCCTCTCCCTTCCTCTCTGAAATAAAAAAAAAAAAAAGTAATATTTATCTTGAAAATATTTATCTGAGTCACTAGAGGAACAATTTGGAAAAGTCTATATCCTATATAATAAAAGAGTAATATGCAAATTGACCATACATCTGCTACACCTACAAGTCACGCCCACTAGCCAATCAGGAGCAAGTATGCAAATTAACCCAACCAAGATGGCTGCAGCCACGGAGAGAGCAGGAGGGAAGTTTGAGTTGCCCCTAGCAATGGAGGAAGCCAAGCTTTCCGCACACCCTGCAGGCCCAGGCCTCCACTCAAGGCTACAAAGTTTTAATTATAGAAGATAAATAAATGCCAACAAAAATGGCGGCAGCCATGGAGCTGGAGAGAGCAGGAGGCTTGAGTTGCCCCCGGCAATGGAGAAAGCCAAGCTTTCCGCAGCCCTGGTCTGCCTTGGCCTCCACTTAAGGCTACGAAGTTTCAATTATAGAAGATAAATAAATCCCAGATACTGGGCCTCCGCTTGGGTCACTTGAGGGCGTGGCTGGCCTGCAAACCACCACACGCCCCTCGCCCAGGCCGCCCCATGCCCCAAGAGAACCCCACCCTGATCCAGGACACCCTTCAGGGCAAACCAGCTGGCCCCCACCCATGCACCAGGCCTCTATCCTATCAAATAAAAGAATAATATGCAAATTGACCATCACTCCAACACACAAGATGCCTGCCCCCATGTGGTCAAAGATGACTGCTCCCATGTGGACACCCGATGGCCGCCACAAGATGGCCAGCAGGAGAGGGCAGTTGGGATGGACCAGGCCTGCAGGGGAGGGCAGTTGGGGGCAATCAAGCCTGCAGGGGAGGGCAGTTAGGGGTGACCAGGCCGGCAGAGGAGGTAAGTTGGGGGCGACTGGGCCTGCAGTGAAGGACAGTTGGGGGGACCAGGCCTGCAGGGTAGGGCAGTTAGGGGTGACCAGGCCTGCAGGGGAGGGCAGTTAGGGGTGACCAGGCCTGCAGGGGAGGGCAGTCGGGGCAAACAGGCTGGCAAGGGAGCAGTTAGGCATCATCAGGCTGGCCAGGGAGTGATTAGGGGTTGATCAGGCTGGCAGGCAGAAGCGGTTAGGGGCAATCAGGAAGGCAGGCAGGTGAACAGTTGGGAGCCAGCAGTCCTGGATTGTGAGAGGGATGTCCAATTGCCTGTTTAGGCCCAATCCTACCTGGATCGGTCTTAAACGAGCAGTCGGACATCCCTCGAGGGGTCCCAGATTGGAGAGGGTACAGGCTGGGCTGAGGGACTGCCCCCCCCCCCGCCCCCGCGGTGCATGAATTTCTTGCACCGGGCCTCTAGTTTTAAATAATTAGAAATTATTTTTTAAAAATTATTTGTATAGTTTTTTCCCAGCTCAAGGATTGAAGTGATCTGAAACAGGCTTTAATCCCTCTGAGAGCAGGTCCATTTCCAGTGCACCCTTAATCCTACAATGAGGACCTTTGGATTTCCAGCCCCCAGGTGTCAAGTGAACTTTGGTTACCTAGCCCTGATAAGATGGGCACAAAAGACTCTGTCCTGCTGGCAATGCTTTATTTTTTTTAACGTGTCTAGTGGTTGCATGGGTGTTCACTTTCAGATTATTTAGATATGCAGTTGTGATTGTAACTCTTTTAGGATTCGTGGAATACATTTCAAAAAAAACTTAAAAATCATTTACCAGTGAAAGTTATTAACTCAAGTTATATCTAATAGGATTACATGTCTAAAGCTTTTCAATTTAGTTTTAATTATATTTGTGCACTAAAATATGTAAATGTTTTAATGAAAGTATTAGATTTAGTTTAATTCTCAATCATTTGCAGTTTTTAAATTGAATCACCTTAAATAAGCAAAGGCTGACAGAATCTTTACTTAGTACTTCTACATTAAAATTAATACACAAGCCATAATGGTGATCCAAATTAGTATAAATTTATACTATGTTACAAAAACGATGATATAGTGACACATAAAGTCCATAAAATGGTTCTATTTGGGAACCCATTTTATATAACAAGTGATGATATTGGTGGCTCTGATTAATGTTAGAGAAACCGTGGCTGAGAATATTATTGAATACTAGAGGCCCAATGCATGAAATTAGTGCAAGAGTAGGCCTTCCTTCCCCTGGCTACCAGCACCGGCACCGGGACCCGAACTTCCCTTTCAGCCCCGGCTTCGTCCGGAAGGTCATCCGGAAGGACATCCAGTCTAATTAGCATATTATGTTCTTATTATTATATATATTTTTTTATGAAACAAGTGTGCATTTTATTTATTTTTTATTGAATTTATTGGGATAACATTGATTCACAAAACCATACAGGTTTCAAGTGTATAACTTAACAAACATCATTTGCACACTGCATTATGTGCCCATCACACAAAGTAAAGTCCCTTTCCATCCCCATTTATCCCTGCTTGCCCTCTGCCAGCTTCCCCCATCTCTCTTTCCCTCTGGCTATGACCACACTGCTGTCCGTGTCTATGTGTTATGTATAAATGTTTTTGGTTA